>NC_068382.1:23041526-23416526 GCF_023724105.1 Carassius gibelio
TTTATAATTAATTTAATTTAATGATTTTCTTTGACATTAATTGTAAATGTGTTTGGCTATAGTAGGTTACGTAATTTTCTTTTTATATAATTTACTATAGAATGACGGCATTGTGTGTGTGTGTGTATATATATATATATACTTTAAGTAAAAGTATAAATGTTTTTATTTTATTTTTTGTACAACATCTTACAATCAACATTGTACGTTTTATATACCTCTAGGGTTTTTCATGTTTTTGCTGTATCTATTGAAATTGATGCGGTCCATCTCACTTTCAAACCTCTGAATGGGTGCTTTGCAATAATCTTTGAGTTAGCACAAGTGTTTCCACCTGTGTACATGTGTGTGAAGCCATTTCTTTGTGGCTATAGAGTGAGAACAAAACAAGTGAGAGAGAGAGAGATAGCGAGTGAGAGAGGTAAATAAAGGCTATATTTCAGGCTTGATTTACTCCGATACCTGCTGTGAAACATTACAGCTCTATGGGGAAATAAAACAGGGGCCACGAATTACAGCTCGTAATACTCATTCTGATAATGGCCTGTCCAACAACTACCATACACACACTGTACACAATTAAAGCTAATGTTCTAATGACGGCAGACTCTTTTTTGGTCTCCTCTTGCCGTTATGACTGCCATCTTTCTTTACGCCCACCCCAACAATGCTGAAATTCACTTTTTTATTGACGCCGGTCACTAAAAAAAAGTCTGAAACTACCAAGGCCACCTTCGGGGCCCTTGCTTCACCTTTCTCTTACTTTTCCTCAATCTGTCTCAATCCTAAACATTCCCTCTCTGTCGGGAGGAAAGGGTGACTGTATATAAATGAGAATTGGAAGTGGAAGGGTGTTCAGGGTTGCAGATGTCATTTCACACAGTGATATATTGCTTGGCTCGCGGTCCCATCGGAGAGTCCGAATGAGAGACTTCATCCTGCATACACACACTGTTTACCTAGTGAAATACATGAGCTAACTCAATACTGAACGCAATCTGCAATGCATGACACTGTAGCGTGAATGCAAGCGAGAGAACGAGGGACCTTTATGCTGTACGTCCAGCCTCTCAAGGGTTGAAACACTGAGGTAAATATTGGTGGACATGGACATCCATATACAAAGACAAATTTCCCACTTGCTGGATAATTCGGGATGAACCGAGGTCCCTTTTAGGAAACGCCAGCTCACTCTGCAACCATATTGGTGATTTACAATAGGTCAGACAGAAACTGTCTCCTCCAGAGATGCTTTCATTCTTCAATTCTGCTTAAGTACATTCCAAATTTGATACAAATAAAATAAACCCTCTATATCTATCTATATATCTATCCATCCATCCATCCTTAGTACTATAGTTCCATCCATCCATCTATAGTTCTATAATTCCATCCATCCGTCTATAGTTCTATCATTCCATTCATCCATATATCTGTCTATAGTTATATTGTTCCATCAATCCATCCATTTCTCACTCTATAGCTGCAAACAAATGGCTTTAAAAAAAAAAACAATTTATCAAAAACTCAAAACGGCTCATCTGACTTCTATAGCAATTCTTGTGCAACCACTTCCTGTGGTACGAGGAGTGTGGCAGCAGCTGTACGAGCGTTCAACTTCCTCTTCCCTTAAGCCCTCTTATCCGTCTTCCTTCTTTTGAAGGACTCTTGAAGTGTCTCTTTACCTCATAAAAACACCAGGTTTTAGTTCCTGAGGTGCGTGTGTGTGAGGGCCTGTCCGATGGGACCTTCTCTGACTCTCGCGCGCACATGACATTTTCCGAACAGATTATGCAGTTAGTAATTTGCCCAATAATTACCAGGTGCTGTTGTCCCGTTGGCGGGGTGTGTCTAATTGTCTAACAGGACTGTAAGTTTGCAGCCCGTTCTCACCTCGTTAGGTCTCCTACCCCGTTCGTTCGCCGGTCCTCGTCTGTGATGAGCAGGGCTCAGGTGTTCTGGTTTACCTCCCCATTGAGCACGTTAAGCCTTAATTACAGGGTAGAACGGGGAGGAAAGAGGGGGGCGGAATATTAACTGACTTCCTGTCAGTGACGGACAGATGGGTTCTGTGGGGAACTGTGGGATTTGGATGCGTCAGCCACACGGACAGACTGAAAAACAGAGAGACAGGGAGGTCGTGGGAGGGTGAGGAACAAAACACTAATGATCATTACTCTGAGGGGAATTATCTAGAAACAAGGTGAATCCAGCTGTCGGTTTGATCGCACCTTTGCAGGTGGACGTCCTGGACTCGCTCTGCTATGAAGTCTACAGTTGTATTTTGTGCTATTGATTTGTTCCGTGCCAGTTTTCTCTGGATTGATTGTCTAATGTGGAGTTTTCTGTCTCTTTGTCTTCTCTTGCAGATTCTTTTTGAAATTCTTCCTCAAGTGTAATCAGAACTGCCTGAAGAATGCAGGGAACCCAAGGGACATGCGCAGATTCCAGGTAATGTTTTCTTTTTCTCTCCACACACACATCCTAATGTTAAAAACAGGCTTGCTGGGGTAGCTGTGTGGTGTATCGCTTGGTGGATATATTTAAACGGCCTGCCTGGACCCGGTCGAAGGCCAGAACTGTCTCCTCCAGAGATGCTTCGATTCTGCAATTCTGCTTAAGCACATTCCATAATGTTATACACATAAAAATAAACTCTATCTATCTATCTATCTATCTATCTATCTATCTATCTATCTATCTATCTATCTATCTATCTATCTATCTATCTATCTATCCATTTTTATCCATTTATGGATGGTTCCATCCAATCACAGAAGACATTATTAGATCCAGCACACAGAAAGGCTGCGGCCTTGGACTTCATTATGTGTGTGTGTGTGTGTGTGTGTGTGTGTGACTGCTCCGCTTAAGCCAGTGCTGCGAGGATGTGTGTTTATATACTTGTGGTTATATAGATGCATTGTTGAGCAGGCAACAGTGGTGCAGCCGTTTGCACAACTTTCATTTTTCATGCTTTGGGACGTCAAGTGTCTTCAGTGATATTGATCCATGCTTCCAGAGCAGAAGGTCAGAGCCGGCGTGAGAGGAAGTGTCCTTTCTGCCTGCACGGCGAGTAAAAGAAACATCCGTCACTGTGGATGTGCCTCCCCATAATAAAGCAACTGGACCTCTCTTTCTCTCGATGTAGCAGCATGTCTGGGTTTTCAACCTATTTACACTTCCTCTGCCTCAGCACCTGGTGGAGGTGTGTGTGTGTGGAGAGCCATACTAATGCCAGTGTATCCTCAAAGAGCACTAGTTTCTGTTGATTTACTCACTCTGACTTCTCTCTTCTCCATCAGTCGTTGCCTGTGGAATCTGTACTTATCTCCTAAAAACTTCCTTCAAGGAAACATCACCCTTCACAACCAAAACATTCCCCTTCTATAGTCCACATAGTGGTGGTTTTACTCAAAATAATTTAAGCAACTCTGTGAGGAGAGCTTATGACAGAATCACTTTTTTGAAATCATAATTGGAAGACAATTCCAACCAAAAGCAGCTTGTGAGACAAATGACCCAAAGCCGTGATGCCTGTCAGTCTGTGAGCAGAGTCCATTAACAGACACCTCTCCTCCAGCGCTAACCCTTAAACTCTGCTCTGCTAAGCTAAATGCCACGTCCAGAATAAATTTCACTCATGTTCCATTCTCCATGATCTCATGGCAAGGTCGTGTTTTTGGGGTCTCTGTCTTCCCCCATTTGCCATTCCATTTTCCTTCTCTTTTTTTTCCTGTCATCCTGTCTTTACCTCTATTTTTCCTGTAAAAAGGATACATCTAGAGGCCTATTCACACCATGGCTTTTTGACAGGACAGACATCCACAATTATATTTAATGCAAAAAAAAAAAAAGGCTTGATTCGAAAAATGTTACCGTCATCAGTTTTTGTTTTTATTTTCAGTTAGTTTTTCTTCACACTACAAATATTATTATTTTTTAAAATAATGATTAAAAGTAATAATGTATATGTTGTTTATCTGTTTTCAATTTTCAATTATTTTTTGCTTTACAATACATTTTTATTTATAATCATAATTTTTTTAAATGTTGTTTACTATTTTGATTTTCTGGTCAGATTTTTGGTCAGTTTTTACATTTGTTCAATGCTAAGTAATTAATGTCAATATCCACATTTTTTCCAAGAGATCTTATTTGTTGTGAATAGGCCTCAAGATGGGCTTTATTGTGACTCTTTACTGTGAACGTGACAGAGGGAATATTCCAGATTGTAACTGCTTCACTTCCACCTCGGACCCCCCACAACATCGCACACCACCCCTCCAACACCACTCCTCATTCAGATGCTAAACGTCCATCATTCTCTCAGTGCAACTGTATGGGCAGCCCTCTTTAGTAAACAGATCAACAAAAACAAAGAAGACCCCCTCAACTGCTACTGGTTTGGGGGGGGGGGGGTCTTTTGAAATTCTGTTTTTCTTTTGAAGGTCTACCACCCTTCTCCATCACAGCCCTTACTCAAGCTGTGACTAATAAGATAAAACACCTAATCAATAAATCTATAGATCAATGTAATGGGGTGAGCTAGCGATCTGTGGGCCGGAGGCTGCGTTTGAGTGGCTGCTAATGGATGATGGAGCAGATGAGAGACTCTCCACTTATTTCTGTTCACCTTAAGTGGCAGATTAAACACTAATTGTAGCCTTTTGTGAAAAAAAGCCACAGTGCTTCAAAACGGAGGCCTCTCTTTGATTGACAAGGGTTTGGTTAGTTCTTCTCAGTCAAGCCTCTCGTCCTTTATCTAACACGTGCACTCATGTAACCGCCCAAGTGTCTCCTTTAAATGGGAAAAAAACAGCTCTCCTTCTCACAAAGGTTAATTATATTCTTCAAATGAGAAATTAAATGCGCTTTATATAGAGTCGATTCATGCATGGAGAAAGAAATATGATGACCTATTGCATCCGCGGACCAGAATAAGACAATGTTAAACATTTTTCACCTTCATTAAGCGAATATGATTTCATGTTTGACACCCAGAATTAGTATACTCCATTTTTGAAAAAATGCAAACATGTCAAAAGCGTTCGCATTAATCTGATTATCTGAAGTGAACGTGTTTGGAAGTTTCTAAGCAGATTTGAGCCGTAGCTAACAGTAGCCTGTTTGAATTCAGGCTGGGTCATTAGCAGTCAGACGCCGTGCCAGCTTACACGAAGCATATTGAACCACGCAAGTCATCTTTTGTTGCTTAAGGTTTGAAAACAGACTCTTTTTTTCTGATTATAGTGATATAACTTATTGTTTTAATAATGTGAAGCCTGCGGGGAGTAGTTTCACCAAACCTAGTAAGACTGCAAAAGCGAGCAACTTTTCCCTTGTTTCGCTCCCTCCTGCTTGTCTTGGAAAATAAACAATGGGCACGGGTTCAAGCTCCAGTGAGGCAAATGTGTTTGCGGTTATTGTTTCGAAGGTGTGGAGTGGTCGCACGGTTGTCAGCATTCAAAATTAAGCCTCGCTGGTACGGAGGAGAGAAGTCAAACAAACAAAGCCACGAACGCAGTGTGTGTGGCGCGTGTGTGTCTGTATCCTAAGGACCCTACTGATCAGAGGGGTGCCGGGCTCATCCACTAACTGGACTGAAACCTCCTCTCATGTTGAGTCGACACCACGGGCAAAAAAATACTTTTTGTGTTCGTTTTCTTGCAAATAGGACCCACAACAAAGAGGGAGCAGAAAAAAAAGTGTCTCAATTTCTGATAAAGACCCCGCAGAACCCCTCAGAAGTGTCCTTCTTGTTTCTCTGGCCTTTAAGTACTCAGAAAGAAAAAAAAAAAACGCCTGATATTTTTGGATGCCAAATGTTTAATTTAGTTGAATGAAGTCTAAATAGTCTGTTTGCATCAAGTTCATATTTTTTTGGCAAGAAAAAACATGTGCAACATGATTTTAATGTGAAATAATGGATTTATGCAAACTCTATCATACCGAATTCATATATAATTTTTTTTTAAAATTAACCATCCCCATCACCATCTAAATAAAGTTGAATATATTAAATAGTATAAACTAAAAAAAAAAAAAAATATATATATATTATATATATATATATATATATATATATATATATATATATATATATAATTTTTTTTTTTTTTTTTTTTTTTTTTTAGTTTATACTATTTAATATATTCAACTTTATTTAGATGGTGATGGGGATGGTTAATTTTAAATTTTTCCTAGGAATAATGTGAAGCAGTACTTCTCTATGAACTTCTTCACACATCGCCCAGAGATGGAACATGCCTTCAAACAATCTTTCCGTTTTCTTCACAGGTCGTTGTATCGACAACGGTTAATGTGGATGGTCACGTGTTGGCCGTGTCAGACAACATGTTCGTCCACAACAACTCAAAACACGGCAGAAGAGCCCGCCGCCTTGACCCCTCAGAAGGTACGGCCACTCCTTATCTGGAGAATGGTAGGCACATTTCCCATAACACTATTATTTGCTGAGCTTTTCTCACTTTCTCTTTTTTCCTGCCTTTCCCTTTTCCCTTTTTCTCATTTTAAGCACACATTTTTATTTTTTTTAGTCATCCACATCCTCCTTCCACAAAACATAGTAGTCAAGCTTTAGATGAAACGTGGCTAGTTCATCTTTTAGAGAATATCCATGCTTTCTCTGTCCACTGAATAGTACTTTTAAAAAATTTGTTTTTGTTTAGATCGGATGATGTTGCTCCCTTATTATTATAAATTTTTTGAGTTTTATCTATTATTATGAATGATATTGGGCCACGTTTTTCAAGTCTTTTTAATACATTTTAATGATTTTTTTTTTTTTTTTTTTTTTTTTTTTGTAATTCTGAAAAATATATCTCTATATCAACTGTGGTGCGATTTTGATCTCAGGGGTTTGTTTAAAAAAAAAATAGCATGAATATACCTCCGAATTCAGATTTCATCCGGACTTGGTTACCTTTATACAATGAGTTTTTGGCTTCTTGAAGGTAAAAAAAAAAAACAAGTCACTGGCTGGTCAAATACAGATTTTGCTGCTTTGTTAGACTGAGATGGTTTTGATCACTCTACTTCAGTACTCAAAACTATGGGCTAAGCATTAAAACACAATCTAATAACATAATCTCTGCTCATTTAAAAGCAAAACATTAGTATTTTCTTTGTCTTAATCAGTCCGTAATTACCATATCAACCAAAGCACCAGTAATATTTAATGATGCGAGAGAAATCGCATGAAATCCCTGCTCATGTGAGACAAAAAACACAATAAAAAAAAAAATATTTGTTTTCTATTTCCCAGCTACTCGCATTAACGTTGGTGAAACAGTACAGAAGTAGTGTAATTGAACGTTTGTGCCCTGAGCGCTCGAGTGTTTGGTGTGTTGACGTATTGTTTGTCTCTCTGCTGTAGTCGCTTGATAGTAGGTGTGTTTTCCTTAGCAACCGCCTTTAATTAGGAGAGCAATTAAGAAGGTTGAGGCCTCTCCCCTCGTCTGCCTGAGTCCCGTGAGACCGAGTGAGAGAAAGAAAGAAAAAACACTGCCCAACCCAAACACATAGCCAAGGCTATCCTTCATTAAAGTCTGGTTTGCAGAGCCCTTTTTAATGTAAATCTTTTTCTAAGCTCCGATAACTGTGTTTACAACCATCGTATAGTTAGGATTTCAGTGGTTTTATAGGTTTTATAGGTGTGTTATAGATCGTTCATAATTTGTGATTTTATCGTTTTTATCAAAACTTTTTTATCGTTAGTCCTTGCATACAATATTCTCGGTCAAATTTAGATGAATCTGTTCCCTCTTGCGGTGAATTCTGACAGCACTGTAACAAGTGGTGGCGATATTCCTGACAACTCCTTTAAATTTCCGACTGTTTTAAAAGCTCACCTTAAAATAACTGAATATTACAGCTACCTGTCTAATATCTGGCCCTTTAAGGGCAACCAGGGGGCCGTTAAACGGAAAGAAAGAGTTTCCGAGCATCTGACAGTTGCCGAACTTGCCGTTTAATCACTTCTTTAAACTCGGGAGAACATTTAAGACGTATCATTCGGCTGAAAAGGAAACTCGAGAAAGGTTCAACCTGTCATCTCTTTCCATTTGGGTCTAGAAGAGATCCTAGCACACATGTACAGGATATATAGTCGTAAAATAAAAATTCATCCATATTTACGGTCAAGTCCGGGCCTGCGCCACAGATATAGGGTGCTTTAGTTTAAAAACACATTCTTGAAAGTGATAGATTCAAGCCGTGAGAGCTCGAAAGCAGCCACAGAGCGGTCCAACCGTTTCTCCTTTCCTCTCACTTTTATCTAATCATCTAATTCAGGCGAATTTTCCCGGACAGTGAATTTACTCTGCCTTCTGATCTTCAACTTAAAGTAATTCCCTCTTGCATGGCCCAGCGGACCCTCACCGTTACCGTGCTCTCCGAGCACATGAACCCCTTTCATTATTTACAGCTGGAGAATGAAACCTGGGGGAGGAGAAAGAGTCGAATGCACACTATAGGAGGGTTTCTTTTGCATTAGCGCCATTTAGATACGCCGTGCAGAAACATATGTACGAATTCACACATGTGGGAACGTGTGCGCACGCGCTCACATCCAAAACGGCCCCATCTGCGCATAGCCAGACACATCATACAAAATCAACAACCCCCTCCCTTGTCCGAAAGCACATATTCCCAGATTCGGAAGCCCCTTAGAATTGGTTCTGAGAATATAGCGATGCACAAGAGAGAAAAGAGGAGGAAGACGTTTAGTACAAGCAAAAGAAAGTCTCTCTTGCGGTGCATGCACCCCCTCCGGTCTGGGCCTACAGCTCTGGGTTGATTTGCATACCAAGTGGTGGTAATGTTGTTAGGTTTATGCAATAAAGACGAGCGGTCGGCGTCTGTGAGGCCGTAGCCAGTTAGAGAGGACAGATGGGCCGACGTGAGGTAAGAGCTCTAATCCCATCAGCGCCGGGATCAGCCTGCCATCTGGACATCCCCTGCACAATTACAAGACATTTTACGCGCTGGAACAAAGGAAGGTTGCAGCAGGCAGGATGGGACCTGTTAGAGTGCCTCAATATTGGGGAGTGCAGCGAAGAAGGTGACAAACACGCCGGCCGCCATGTTGCCATGGAAGATGACTCAAGTCTGATTAAAGCTTCACACCAATACGCCGTGGTGTTCTGTAAACAATACACACGGGAAAACACACACACACACACACACACTGAAACAATCTTGCTGGTTGACTGTCCACTTCAGCCAGAGGAAGCTCGACAAAACAAAGCCAGTGATTTCTCTGATAGTAAAGAACTATCACAAAATTCTTCAATGCATTTATACATTACATACATATATAATTATTTATTTATAATTTTAATAAATTTATAATTTATTTATAATTATTTATTAAATATTTAGATAATTTCAGTTACATAATATTTGTAAAAATATTTTACAATTATTATATTATATTATATAATTTTATATTTGTTCTAATAAAAAAAATCATAAATATATTTTGGGATAGTCTATGTAATGGTTTATGCTGAAATAGACCAAACTACATCCCCTGCTAAATTGTTCTCCCTCGTTAAAACATGTTCCTGCTTGTCACTTCCTAGTGGAGTGTTGAACTTGGCTTCTCCGGGCCGCCATAGACCATGTCTGCTTTCTCCAGTTTCCATCATCCGCTTGAGTGCATTTCGCACGTATATCATTAGCTGATGAACACAGGCTGTGTAATTCACTCCTTTATGCTTCCCATTCAACACATGTTCCCTCTCTATATTCACGCAGAATGTATGCAAATGCTCTGCGGCGGAGGGGCGAGAGGTCTGGCAGCCCTTTTCTCAAGGAGGAGGGGGTGTGGGGGGGGGGGGGGGGTTGTGGGCGTTTCGAATTCCGAGGCAATGCGTGGTGATCTCAGGCCACAGCTGCCAGACTGTCCCTCTCATCGACCCATTCTCACATCATACACACGCAGACATGCTCACGTGACTCCCTTCCTTCTACTCACCTACACAAAGTAAATTTGTTTACTGTAATTTTTGGTGAATGATTTGCTCTAATTGGTTGCGCTGATGAAGGTCAGTCCCTGTGAGGAGTCGTGTCTGTCTTTAGAGAGTTGATCCTCTTTCAAACGCTCTGCCTGCAATTAAGAAAAGCAAATGTCATTCCCAAGCCTCAGAAATGAAAATTTGTATGAACTTATTAGCATGAAGTCAACAGCTCTAGTTAAAGGCAAGCTCCCAGTGTGTGTGTGTGTGTGTGTGTGTGTGTGTGTGTGTGTGTGATCAAGCTCATGGCTTCTGGTGCTCTGGGAGCTGAGAGGAATGAGTAAATATAACCTCCACTAGTCCAACATTAAGGCAAACAAAGAGAGCTGCCTTGTCTGGGCTGTTCTACACAACAATACCTAATGTTGATTAACTAGGGCCGCCAGAACTGCAGAGAGGCAGGGAAGAGAAAGTCCTGCACACATAAGGGCTTAACCCTGCAGGTTTATCTCATGTAACGGTCATAAATATATAATTTACTGTGTTATTAGTGGAAATTATGAAGTAAATGAACAACCCCTAACCTTAAGTATTAAATTTTGGCATGTAATATGTCCCAGAAAGGCGTAAAGAAGCTTTAAACAGGCAAACAAGTCTCATAGTTTTGGACCCCAAGGCATATATAGTGACTAGACTATCATATAGACCTTGGGGTCTACTTAAAAAAAAATAAATACATAATAATAATTTTTTTTTTTTATATAGTGATATTTTATGATTTATGATATGATTTTTATATTTCTCAATAATAGAACATCCCATTTTAAATAATTTCTTAAATGTATTAATCAACATATATCAATATCATATTAAATGAATATTAATTTATAATATATACTTTTATTTCTAAAACTATAATATATAATTTATATAAATTGTAAATATTTATTATACATAATATGGGTTTATGATTATTAAAGAAAAAAACAAAAAAAAACAGTGAAAGCAGCATTAGTATTGGCATAAGTGGCTTATTGAATATTTTTGGTGATAAAATGATGTCAGAGTCTGTGGGCTGATGAAAATGATGTCAGACCCTTTTAATGGAGGGGAGAGACTCAAAGCTGAGAGGGCTTCCAAAGAGGCCAGCCATCTTCGGTGCATTATTAATAACCTCCCTGAGACTTTAAAATCTAAAAGCACAATGCCATTGTTATTTTCCCCTGGAAAATAAATGAAGGGAGTGGGCAGGCAAAGCTGTAAAATAAAATGAAAACAGCTCAAGGTGAAGGGCTACTGTTGCGGTTGAATTCATGGACAGTATTAGAGGCGTGTTGTTGTATCCGCGCACTCATTGCACAGGAGTTCGTATTCAAAAGGTGCTTTGGAGGGGGTGGTGGAACAGAGTCAACAGAGTGAAGTGGAAAAGCTGATCAAAGCAGGCAGCACTAAGATGTTAACGGGGGGTCGAGTCGCCCTGGGCCTCCGACCGCTTACAACTGTGATAGCACCTCTCAGCTCTGCAGGGGTGGAGGGGGGCAGTACGATAATGTATGCTAATAAGCCATTGGCTAACTTCACGACAAATGCAGGGTCAAGGCCACGGCCTCATTTTCTCATTTAAGAACACACATGTACGTCAGCATTATCATGATAGCTCCTAAACCTGCAAATCCCATCTCATCTTCTCTAAAATCTGATTTTAAAGACCCCAGAAAGTACTCTTTACCAAAAGATAAGAGATCCAGGGAAATAAAGGGTTGGAAGTTTTTAAAAACCAAAGGCGAAGTTTGGAGATGAAAAGGCTCGACCCAATTAGCGGATGCATTAAAAATCGAAACCAGCCGTTTTTGCACCCTCTGCCCGTGCTTTGCTTCACAACCTTTTGATTGACTGATCTCAGATCTGTGGAAGCCAGACAGATAAATCGACGGTCCTAGCGTGCACTGTGCTTTATCATCAGTAATGGCCGTATTTGGTTTAACGTATCCATACGGCAGTTTATCTGCTAGATGGGCGCTAGGCGCATCAGTCGATGTTTTCTCTTCCCTCTCATTGTGTTAGCGAACAGTTTAATGGCTGATTTCTACACAGAAGGGTTGATGTGCAAAGCAGGCCTTTTGTGTTTACGTGGCCCAAATCATTCATGCTTTGTTTACTTTAGGTTATCCTCAGCGTGAGAATGATCTACATGTGGCTAGCGTGTGTCCATACAATAGAGGGATCCTGAGAGTTGTGCTTTTTCTTTCTGTTATAAGCAGCTACCCCGTGCATAAAGGCCATTAGTCCCAGTGAAGGCTGGACCACTGGAGGAGCCACGGTCATCATCATTGGCGATAACTTTTTCGATGGACTGCAAGTCGTGTTTGGCACCATGCTAGTATGGAGTGAGGTAAGACTTTTACATAAAACCATTTTATTGTGCATGAGATATTTGCCCAGCCATTTGTTTCTGTAACAGCCTTCTAATGAACTTCATTAGATTCTATAAAAAGTGATTACGTGAAAACTGTGATTATACACAGTTTATGAAGCCCTGCTTCTACTGGTTTAATGCAATTACGCTGGCGTCCGTTTATTGTCTCTTTACATTCATTTTTTGTTCATTTCACGCCACATAAACATATAAATAAGAGTGAACTAAAGGGATGCCGAAGCTGTGTTGTAATTAGTTCGGCGCTAATAACGACTTCAGGTTAGTATGTTCCTTTATGAGTTTATAAAACTGTCTGGCATATATTTGCCGGTTGGAGCCGCAACGAGCCAATCAACGTTTGTTTATTCAATTTTATTTTATTATTTTCTTTTCCTAGTTTAATCACAAGAGCAGATAAGGAGTTAGATAAACAAACTGCATGCTAAACAGCCCCACAATAAGTCCACAGAGGCCTCCGCCGCGTTCCGTGCCGAACCATGAGGTCTTTCAAAACAATTGAACAATTAGGGGTGAAATATCTCAGAGGGGGGGAAACAAGCCAGGGAAAGCAAGGAAAACAGTGAAGGAAAGACATATGGAGGTGATTTTAGCAGGACTCCTGGCCTTTGGACTTCTCTTGGCTTAGTGTAACCCAAGGTCTGTTTTCTGACGTTAAGTCTAAAGTGAGGAAAAGAAAAATGAGGAAAGTATGTAGTTCGGTTTTGAATGGCTTCTCCTTGACAGGTTAATGTACCTCTCAGGCGTTCAAATATGTGCAATAATTGGCAGGGTTGCCTAGTTTGCCCACTGTCTGGTAATGCCCTATTTTCGAGCTCTGTGTACTCAAAACCCCTAAACAACAAGATTTTTTTTTTAAAGAGTTTTTAAAGGGTTTTTACAATTAGAGAAGCACGGGTGCTCATTGGTTAAATGTTTTCATTGGATGCCAGTTGTTCAAATCAATGCAGCAATTGGTGCAGTTTGCATGGTCCTAACCAACTTTACTGATTGTCTCTCTTAGCTCATTACGCCTCATGCCATCCGAGTGCAGACCCCTCCAAGACACATCCCTGGTGTCGTAGAGGTCACCTTGTCCTACAAATCCAAGCAGTTCTGCAAAGGTGCACCAGGACGATTTGTGTATACAGGTGAGTTTCAGTTGATTTTCCCACATCTTTGGCTCTATCGTTAAGTGCTGAACCCCATCCGGTGTGGGATGCATGCCTCTGTAACCCAATATCTCCTCCATCTAAGGCAAGGCAATGGAGTTGGGGGCAGCTGCCAACTCCAGTTAATCTCAAACCCTGACAACACATCTCAGACCCCTTTCTCCTGCACAACGTACTTTACTTTGCACAAAAACACTAGTGTTTCTTGTCGCCAAGGTTGCTCATGTGTGCGTCCCTGTGTGTGACCAGCTCACAAGGTTGTGCTTTGTGTGGATTTTGGGCCCGCTTGTGTTTTTATGCGGTCTTAGATGAGTGTAATCTCTCCCTCGATACAGCTGATACTGGAGGTTACACGGCCACACCGTGTTTGACCTGGAAGCAGTGTGTCTGATCCCAAATTGAGTAGGACAATGAGATAATCATCAGGAATTACTCTCACACTTAGGAATGTCAAGGCCGAGAGAGAGAGGGAGAGAGAGAAAATGACAGAAAGAGAAGGGAGGTGAGGAAGGGGCCCCGGTCCCCCCAGGCAGCTGTTCCCCATCTCAGTCCCACAGAGGCTGTGGGCCGATTCTCCCTCCCACATTTAACCCTCTCAGCAGGGGCAGGGCAGAGGCCAATGAGCCCCTGCGATAATGAAACCCGAGAACACGGGGCCGGCTAATACCAGACCTGCTCAGACATTAATGTCTGCCATCGTTAAAGCCACAGAGACTCAGGGACCAAACATGTGCTAATGCTAATAAGCACAAAATAGGGAGTCTGTGTCAAATTCAGCACACATTATATTGTTTTGACAAATGTGTGTTATCAACCCTAACAAAATCTGACCATGGTAACCATAGTTTCTGACCCTAGTAAAACTTGTGCTGTGTCCAACACCAAAACAGCTGTTTTGCTGCCCAGTCAGTCAATAACAAAACATGCAGATAAACTATCTATCTGACTGTCTGTCTATCTCTCCATTTGTCTGTCTCTCTGTCTATTTATGTGTAAAAGTTTATTTATTAAGTACTGTAAATATAGCTTATCTATACAGTATATATAAATGTTTAAACTGTATAATTATATTACCTATACTCAAAATTTACTGGAGGCTATTATAGAAGACAATCCAGCGTCTGTCACCCCCACAGTCCCCTGTCTTCATGAGATGTTTGTTGTTTGTTTTCCCTCACTGATCCTTGTTCCTGCTCATCAGTGAGGAGATATAATTACTCGCGGAGATTTTGAGGACTTACTTAATTATCCCCTCAAATTAAAAAAGGGAAGTCACAGACTACACGCCCCGTCCCTCTAATCTTCTGAACTCCAATCCCCATAATGCCTCACCTCCCTCTCTGAGGTCACAAATGACAGGCAAATCAGAACACACACACACACATGCACACACATGCACACACACGTTTGTTTTTGTGAAAAGTGGGGACATGCCATAGGGTGATGGTTTTTATACTGTACAAACGGTAAATTCTATGGCCCTACACCAAACCTACCCCTAACCCTAAACCTAACCCTCACAGGAAACTTTGTGCAATTTTACTTTCTCAAAAAAAAAAAAAAAAAAAAAAAAAAAACTCATTCTGTATGATTCATAAGCGTTTAGAAAAATGGGGACTAGGGTTATGTCCTCATAAGTCACCCTCTCCTTGTAATACCTGTGTCATACCCATGTCATTATACAGAGTTGTGTCCTAATATGTCACAAAAACAAGAGCACACACACACACACACACACACACACACACTCAGTTCATGCTGTCATAAGGCTTTATTTAACTGGATGACATTTCAAATCAATTAAATTCCTCTTCAAAGCATATTCATTAAAGATTGTTCTTCAACATGGAACCATAATTGTTTTAATTATGATTATTTTCTTTTAGTTCATTCTATATTTTAGTTTTTTTTTATTTAGTTTTTTTTTTTTTTACTTCTTGAACAATTGTAACACTTGTAAGTGCTATCGACTGAAACAAATTGCTAAAGTTTATGCCTGTAATTAGTTCATAAACAGATGCTTTGAAATGGAAATGCTAAAATCATTCACTAGTCAAATCTCTCTCTCTCTCTCTCTCTGTGAGTACACAGTAAAAACAGAAGTGTTAATTTAACTCCTAAAGAGTTGAATTTGACTCTGTTTCAGATAACATTTGGTCCCACTCGAAATCAGTGTAAAATTTACTCTTTGGTCAGTGTCAAATTTTTAGAGTTAATTCTACTCAATATTGTGTAAAAAATAACAATGAAATGTGTAAAAGTATTTAACACTGTAGTGTAATCACACTGTTAAGAGTAATATAATTACACAGTATAGAGTTAATTTTACTCTTTTTAAAAATGACACTTTATGTGTAATATTTACTTTTCATTTCTCTACAGTGTTTTAAAAAGTATATATAAATTATAAGATGCATTGTTACTGAATTACAGAACTATCAACTACTATCGAAATAAAAACAAGCACAATAACACTAGATCACAGAACTCACAATTTATTGTAAAAAAATCAAGTATTTCAATGTCACTGAATTTACATTGCAAACCCATTGCCTTATCTCTGACAGAAACATGTATAACATAAAAATGTTTACCTGAGAAAGCAATATGGCACGACAAGGAGAGATGTGTCATTCCTTCCATATAACATTTGTATGTCATATGGAGCGAATGAAGGACTGTATGACGTACCAAAGACGTAATGGGCTTCAAAGAGTTCGACAAAATCTCCAACTGAACCTGTTGCCTTGCATGGAAGTGCATGCTTGTCAAACACAATAAAGTAGGAGTGAATGGTGCTCTGTATGGATCCCTGGG
Source organism: Carassius gibelio (assembly GCF_023724105.1). NCBI lineage: Eukaryota > Metazoa > Chordata > Actinopteri > Cypriniformes > Cyprinidae > Carassius > Carassius gibelio. Next base: position 23,057,912 of record NC_068382.1, read on the forward strand.
CGAGAAGGTAGGGCTGACTGCTTTTGGTGATGTTGTTTAGATGCTGCTGCACACTGGTTTCAACCTACAACAAAACACATTCAACAGAATTGTTTTGGTGACAAACTTCTGACAATAGATTAGATCACAAGATTGAGGTGATAGAAGATATATTTTAAACAACTGTTAAAGAATTAGTTCACTTTGAAAAATGTTTTTGCTGATAAGTTACTCACCCCCATGTCATCCAAGATGTTCATGTCTTTCTTTCTTCAGGCGAAAATAATATACGTTTTTTGAGGAAAACATTCCAGGATTTTTCTCCATATAATGAACTTCCATGGTGACCAATGGTTTGAGGGTTCAAATGAAGGGTCAAATGTCTTAATGTAGCTTCAAAGACCTGACAATCCATGCAGAGAAATAAGGGTCTTATATAGTGAAACGATCGGCTGTTTTCAAAATAAAAATAATATAATTTTTAACCACAATTGGACCTTTACGACATCATGACGGCACATGTGGCACATCTTGAGATTCTACAACACGTACAATTGTGGTATTTTTATTTTGAAAATGACCGATCATTTAACTAGATAAGAACCTTATTTCTCTGCTGGGATCATATCGAGATTTTGAAGCTACATTGAGACAGACTTTGAACCCTCATTTGAACCCTCAAACCATTGGTCACCATGGTACCTGCAGCCGATTTTATGTAACTGAAAATATAAAGCACAACAGATATGATTATTGACCTAACTAGATATCATAACATAATAGGTTAAAGCTGTTTAATTGTGTCACTCCGTGATGTAGAGAGTATAGCTTTAACCTAATGTACCCACCTTCTTTCAAGAAAGCATCGAATGTCAGCTCAGACAGCTTGACGTATTTCTGCTCTTCCCCGAATTGAACACGCAACAGCATTTTGCCCCTGTTAGCAAAGAAAATATATTTTCAAAATCATAATTTAGCGCTGGTTCAACTAAGAGTTACCTATTTATTTCTCTCATGCACTATGCATTACTTAGATGTTACACTGCAATTACAAAGGGCGGCTGAAGAAGATAAAGTTGTGCTGGTTGAATATAACGTTAGGCTATTTTCTGCAGCTAATTAACAGGCTAGTTAAAGTTAAGAGGCACGGTATCCCATTAGCTACCAAATAACTGTTCCAAAGTTAGCTAGCACATTAGCTATTTTAGTTCGAACAGTAACCCTTTAAAATTGTTAAGCCATGTTAAACAAACACATCATGCAATCAGTGATCTAAGTTATCATTTAAAAGACCAACATTAACTATCAGAAGCATGCTAACATTACCAATATATAAAAATATTGCAACATAATTTATGTATAAAGAAACACAGTTACCGATACGGATTCCTATAACTTGTAATATGACCTCAACTAATATCAGCACACTTTTAAAATTATGTAAAGTTAAAAAATACAGTTTTGGTGTGGACAACACAGGATGTTACTCACCGAGCAATATCAGTGGCCTAGCGTTGCTCCTTCGCAATCTTCCTCCACTGAAATGCAGCACGTTTGACAAGCACAGCAGAGTGGTGGGTATTTATCACTACTGTAGAGTTGAAATTGTCACTGCGTTTCTGCAGAATTTTACACTCACTTTTAACTCCACTAAAAGAGCAGTTTTACTCCCCAAAATGTTGAAAATACTCTATCTGGGTTAAAATAACTTTACTCTGAAATATTAACACCCCATTTTTTACTGTGTATTTGCTAAATTGTGTAAAGGCCTGAAATTGTATGAAGTCATTAAGAAAAAAAGGTGCAAACAGAGTTTTCGTTGGGCATTACAACATTTCATGCTGACCACCCTCTTGTTTCTGAGTCAGTCACACCCTCGCTCTCATCTGATACATCATGGCCAATTAAATACAGTGCCGTGGCCTCCTTTTGCAGGGGCGTATTACATTCAGATATGGGCTTTATCATTACTAGCTTAGAGCAACCATCTGTTGAGTGATGTATGGTGTGATTTCACCATTTGCTGTGCCTGAAATTGATTTAAAAAAATTGTATAGTTACAAAGTTATATATATTAATAGCAACTTTAAAAAATAATTATGCGTTGAGTGGGAAAAAAATTCACAAAATATGTGCATATCACACCTATGTGTGTATATTCATTATTTTAGAAGGATTTTTTTTTATTGATAGAATTTTTACAACAATTAAGTATTTTAGTAAAAAAAAATTTAAGACAGTCTTTAATTTAAATCTTCATAAATATAAATAATCCAATGATTTCCATTATGCCATATTGTATATATACAGTATATCGCCCTGCAATAGTGTTAGTGCTGAAGGTGTTGTAAAAGGTACTTCGTGATCGCTCAGATGTGGCAGCAATCTCCTGTCAGAGAGCTGTGCTACTTTAAGAGTCGATAATTCTCCTCCATCACGGCCAACAAAAGCCGCCTGTCTCAGAGGTCAATGCTCTTTAAACAAATTACTCTGCTCAGACTCTGAAAGCGGCTCCTAATGTCCTCCGGTACTCGCCAACACCTCTCGCTCTGACACAGCTAAACAGCAGTGAAATTAAACGCCACAGAGATCCACCAAGACCTGGGGACATTAAAGAGGGCCTGTGATGGGATGTCGGCATCCTGTAAGCTTATGCAAACAGAGGGTCTCTGTAGTCTATGAGCTGCCAGAACTGGGCCTAAAACAATGTGTTATTCAATGGCCGTCCATTAACACTCGGATCTGCTGCATGTATCTCTGTGTGTGTTAGGCCTATTTACAGCTCCAGGCTGTTAGTGTCTTCATTTAAAAGGAAACACTGCAGTGGTTTATTGAGTCTGCATCCCTTTGTATCCTTCAAAGATCTGTGTGTTGTTATTTTTTTAGCTTTAACCTTGCATGTTTGTACGATCGTGTCTTTTGTTAACACAAGGCCACCGCTGCACCATCTGATACCTGTATTGGTTATCCATTGATCAGGTCTGGCATGGAACAGCTTGTCAGAAGGAGGGGGGTGAGGAATCAAAGCAGGATGGCTGTGCTTGTCCCTTTGCCAATAGCTCTCAACTCGCAAATGCTCTCTTTAGCTGATCTGGCTATTTTAAAAACGCTATCCAGATGTTCACTTGAAATTCCTCATGAAATGGCTTGATGAGTGCAGTTTTTTTCTTGTTGATGTATTTTCTATTGAAACAGGAATATATATATATATATATATATATATATATATATATATATATATATATATATATATATATATATTAAGCACACAATAAAATAAATATACATCTTTTTATATATATATATTTTTTTTAATAGACAATACAAATAGATTTGGAAATTTGCCTTAAGCTGCTGTCAGAATTGCCTTTTTTTTGTCTCAAAAGTACCTTAAAAATAAGCTGGAACATCCCTATCAACTAAATTGGAATGACAGAGTATACTTTCTGTCCGCCTCTATGACCCAAATTTGGAGGCAGCAATGATCTTTGGTTCCTAACAAGGGGAAAGTGAGAGATATAAATTAAGATATATATGTATGTGAGCGCTCTGGCTCTAATAGACACTTTAACGGAGGCAGGCCTCCTGAGCGCTTTTACAAACGATTCCGAACAATGACACCAGCCATAAATAAAGCTCAACGTCGGACTCTAATTGCATCAAAGCTATTGCTTTCTATTTAGGCATGGTCACTGGTGACCATGGCCTTAACGCTCCACTAGAGGCTGGGGAGAGAGAGAGAGAGAGAGAGAGAGAGGAATAGAGACATACAGCAGGAGCTATCACCCTTCCAGACTATTTGTCCTAATCAGTGACACCCATTTACCAGAATTGGCAAAAATGAACTATACTTCATACAGAAATCGTGCACTTACTGGCCTTCATTTGTCACGGCACATTCGAGGGCCAGTAAACTTTTCCTTTCCTCCGATGGGATTGTAGACATGCATCAAAATGTTAAAAAATGATTTGCCATGGAGGCCCGTCAGACATTTATCAGGGCTCTGGAACATTATTTGCTAATTTCCAAACCTGCGGCATGACAGGGTTATCCGTCTTTTAACCCGCCGTGACCGCTCTAGACTCTTTCTGTTATTAGTACGAGTCAAGCGTTTTTTTTTTTTTTTGCTTTATATTTCTCACTTTTTTTCTCTCCATATCAAGACCCCTCTCGCTTTTTTAGCCACTTCTAACAAGACTCATTTGTCTGTCACACCGGTGACAACGTCGCCCCTTTCGGCTCCCTGAGACTTGACCACAGTGTGCTCTCGGGCTCTCCAAGGGCTACAAGCTCCCGGCCTGTTGATTGGCCGGCGGCCCTGATAAATCACAAAGTTTCCTTGTCAAGGTGAAGGTATCAACTCAACTGCGCCGAAACTGACAGAATGCACAGAGGAGGAGACGGTCATTTATCATAGTACAAAAGGACAAAGGGGTCATCTCGCCCCTTCACTCACTCGGCCCGCTGCCACTTTAAAGATGCCCATCTAAATCCTGGCACATATGCACACCAGCACTGAACCAAACGTAGGTCTTTATTAGACTAATTACTGACATTTAGAGGCAATTAACCTCTGACGCAAGTGTTTAAATTTGTAAAGAGTGTTTTTTTTTACCTTTCACCTCCCTTCTGTATTTTCACAATCGTACTTCAAAATACTCACCCGCTTCTAGAGGAAGTCCATTACTGCTCGAAAAAGGACAGTCTTCTAGTAGGGTCTTTGTAAGCAGAGGGGGAGGGGACGGTTAGAAACAGGAAAGATCATAAACAAATCTAAACAGTGGCACATGAAATGGCATATCAGTGAATTATCAGCCAGCTGTTTGCACTGGGCTATCTGTCCATCAGACACTTGTCCCCACCCACTGCCTTTGGCCTCGCTGAGCACGAGCTGTATCTGATAGCACCACAGATGCACACACACATATATGCAAACACACACACTCAGTACCAGAAGTAATCAGTAGCAGGGAGGAAAAGTAAACAGATGTTTTTGAACGCAGTCCAGGAGTTGTTTTCCTCTTCATCTCTATCATGCTCACTACATGAAGTACAATAAGCTGCACTCCACACTTAATAGAGAAGATTCATTCATTTTCACCATTACAAAATTGTTTTGTTACATCTACATTTAGTAGCAGGATCAGAATTACATTGGGAATTATTTCATCTAATTGAATAACCGAATTTGGACAGGAAGAAGAACTTGATAATCAAAGAAATTCGTATAACTGTTGTTTGTAATTAGAAAAGCAATGTTTGTCAAGATCAACTTTGAATGTTGACTTGACAAAGCCTTGTCTGAAAGAGTTTAAGAAGCTTTAACAATGGACAGATGAATTAAATATACGTAGAAACTGCAACAAATATGGTTATTGTTACTAATGTTAAATAATAAATTTCAATGAATTTCAATTTGATTCAATTTCACATTCAAATCAAAGATTCTGATTCAAAATGAATCAAATTTGGTATCTGAATCAAAGATCCTAAAGCAAAAGAAGAAAAGATTCCCAAATTTGAACTTTTTTTCAATCGAAATTCACACTCGTTAATTTAACTGGAACTATTTTATTTTTTTTTTACACAACAGTCTGGAAGACAAAATTATCATATGTTATTTTACATATTTTATAAATAATATAATAATAATTTATATATTTTAATGTGTTTCATTTAATTTTATTCATGTTTTCTACACATTTAATGGAAATGTCCGTGTAGAAAACATTGTTTAATGATACAAGTGTACTGGGGAACTGCTCACTAATAACTAGAACCAAGAACTGAGTCCTTCTCAGCAGATGAGAATTTTTCTTCTCAGACAGTTCTTTGAGAAATATTATTACTTCAGAGAGGAGTGCGCCATTATTGTGAGCAATGCCACACCATTGGGGATTGTGGTGATATTTTAACGCAATATTGTGACAAGCTACAACTCTATAATAAGCAGCGGTCCAAAAAAGATTCAGTCAACCTCTTCATGTGCTGGAAGGGTCGAATGAACCCTCTCTCCTTAAAGAGCGTTGCACTGTGGTGATTTGGGTATAATTGGCCCTACTGGTTGCTATTTTGGTTCGGTCCATTTTATTATTTTTTTTACCTCTGGCAGCTTTAAATAGGTTTGTCCTCACTAAGTCAGAGAAATTAGTCATGCTCCAGTGGCCAGCGCTCATTCTGATGGATGGGGCGCTCTCTAGTTCCCAAACATCTTCCCCTTTTCAGCCCTCTGACCCGGGCACCACATTCATCGCCAAATTTATTTATAGATTAATGAGAGAAGCCACAAAGTATTGACTGGCAAAGGAAAACACAACTCATCTCGAATGAGGACGAAATGCAGCAATAATTTAGCACCCATCGATCCCGCCCTGCCCCTTCATCCATGTATTGATCTTCATTTTACAATATTAATTTGCGTCTGCTATCGGCGAAGGTGGAACCCAATACGACTTTATATAGGCAAGCTTTTAAAATGGTGCGTTTGAGTCAGATCCGCCAGAGGTGAGTCACATGGATGGAGAATGCTGACAAAAGGAGGAAGAAAAAGAGAAATGGAAGGAGTAGGGGTCTTTTTTAACCTTCCTTGTTACAGAAATAGACTTGAAATGTAATTTCTGTCAGGGAAGTAAAATATGAACGGCCTAGATCGTGAGAGTGGGCTTCTCTTGTCCTGTCGACACTTTATCGGTGGCTTGAGCGGCCCGCTCTCTCTCTTTCTCATCATCATGCCTGTATCGGTTCAAAGTTCATGAAATTTCTATGAGCATTGATCTGCCTCCATTGATTTTTTTCTCCCACACTCTTTTTTTTTTTTTTTTACGCCGCAGATCTTTGAAATTTTAATTTCCGGAGTATCTGAATTTCTTGGAGATGAAATAGCTTCCTCGGAGACAGCTGGCAATAAAATGAAGAAGTTAGAGCCACGTTGAAGAGCTCCCGCTCACTCTGTTCTTCGAAAACCCCACGTTTTTCTCTGCTTCCTCACTTTTTGCTTTTTTCTTGTTCAAATTAGACTTGAAATCCAAAGCACTGTAATAGTACAAAACTAGTTAGACATCAGCTAATTTTTCTTATACACTGCCAATCTCAGTTTTAGTATTTTGAATATATTGTAGATATTTCACTTGGCTTATGTAATATTAGATATTAGATTATATATATATATATATATATATATATGTATATATGTGTGTGTGTGTGTGTGTGTGTGTGTGTGTGTGTGTGTTATTCTATATATACTTATTTTATACGTAATTAAATATATTATAAAATATATAAAATGGCAGCTACCAGAATGTGTCTCTCTCTAAAAATGCCTTAGTCCTTCTCTCAGTTTATATTTCAGGTCTGTTTCAAAGAAATTCTAATTATGAAGGTGGTCTGTTTTCACTAAAGAAAAGTAACTGAGTTATTACTGCATCTCTTGGTCTGGCAGTAGCAGGAAGATGATCATAATTGCAATGAAAATTGACCTCATTTAGAGAAAAATCCAGCAGCTGCGCTGGAACAAATGAATGTTTTCCTGTTTTTATTATGCTGCATTAAACTCAAAAACTATTTGGGCCTTTTGATGTTTTTCCTCTTTCATTTTATTATTTTTTTCTGTTTCATGCATGTCTCTTTCGCTCAGCTGTGGAACAATGGTCAGTCCGCGTTAAAAGACATTTCCTTTCTCTGTTTTTGTTTTTGAAGCGTGTGTTGACAACAGTCAGCCAATCCAGAGATGGGCAGCACTATTCCAGATCATGCTCTGTTTTAAAATCTCTAGCGTTTCCCCTTTCTGATTTGTGTTTGTAGAAGAAGAAAAAAAAAGTAGAAAAGCGGTTCTTGATGGTGGAGGTGGGGCGGAGATAAGCTCGCAGCAGTTAAGGATAATTAGACAAAGTAATAGAGAGCAACAGCCAGAAAGCCATTCATTATCAGAGCCAAAGATACAGAGTTATCATCATCACGGGATGTTATGGACGTCTGGAATGCAAGCACAGATTTCTATTTTTTTTTTTAAACAAATGAATATAATTTGAACAGAATTGGATGCACAAGTGGTGTAGAGTATGCATTTTAGGGTGTTAAATGAATGGAAATTTAAAGAACTGCCGATTTTTTCAGAATGATTTTTAACAAAATGAAAACAACATATTGTATATTTCCAAAGTGTGTGATTCAATATATATATATTGGAATAGCCCAGAACTTCAGTACCCAGAATGCAACAGCAAAGTTTTTAAAATGAACCAGGTTTACTCAGCATAAGAAGCTGGTTGTTTGTATTTTGATTATTATTTACAGTTTTTTTTTGTTTTTTTTTTTGCAGTTTTTCTTACAGTAAACCGTTGATAAATATTTATTAAACACCCTTTATTAAATATTGTGGCTAATTCGATCATATTTTAAAACTTGTATTTCCATATTTTACCATATTCGATTCCTGATTTAGCAGAAAATGACCATTTTGAATGTACATTCAAGCAAGTTTTCTTCATCTCGTAACTTTGCGAATCCGTGCAGCTGCATTTATTGTGATTGATTGTGATTTTGTCACTTCCCAGTGATGTTACTATGGGACACTTCTCTTATTGCTAAATAAAAACGTGTCACAGTTTAGTATCTGCCGCACTCTAGCGTGTCAGCTTTGAAGAATGACAATATATACAGTCTGCGAGAACAAGGTCAAAACACTCAATCTTGAAATATATGGAGACGCACACACGCACACGAGCAGGCGACATGCAGACACACACAGACTTTCTCTGGACGTAAACTCAGAGGCTGTTTTACGTTAAGTCCCTGGCAGATTGTGCTTAACATTCTCTTTTACAAATGAGGGGTGAAAAAAACAACTAAACATGATGACCAGCCCAAGGAGCTTTAGATTTGTCATCCATCAAATGAAAACCCTTCTGTTCATTCACTCCACTCGTTCTGCGAAGGCAAGGCAGCCCGAAAAGCATGCTAGCTCATTACCAAGCACATTTCCCTTTTATACGAACGGTTCCATAATTCATAACAGGTCCGTACGAGATGTTAGCCTGATTTGATTTAACATGCTCAGTTATGCTTGAGTGCTAAACGGCTTTCGTCCCCACTCTTTGCCTTTCTGGATGGATAGAACAAACAAACAGAAAATGGATAACAAACAAAGACGTAAGCAAAACACTCTGCAAATGACATACACCAGGCTTCCAGATACCCATACACACACACACACACACACACATGCATGCGGTGAAAAGCAGTGGTGACTACAGCCATATCCAGCACTCTCTCTCTCTCTTTCTCTCTCTCTCTCATTATCCACGAGGTCAGTAAGCAGAATTGGGAAGAAACGGAGAGATCAATACAAATTATCCCTGAGCAAACCGGCGCTGACAGCCTGAATTGCAGCATATGTTTACCCAAAATCGGGCAATTTATCTTAATATCAGCAAAGTAATGCGGAACAGGTGAAAGGTCACCTACTCTCTCCACCTCATAATTACCCAGCTCTAAAACAGGAAAGTGCTATTGATTGGCCGAGCCCGAGGCTGGGGGGCCGACTCAAAGGGCAGTGGGAGGGGCTTAGCCTCAGGCCTGTGCTGAAAGATATAGAGATAGAGAATGTGTAGGTTGTGAATGAGAAAAAGAGTTTTGTAGTTCAGCAATGTGAGAGTGAAGAAGCAAGATGCTTGCAAGGAGTCTGTCTGGATTTAAACTCAATCTGTTCTCCATATTTCCCAGCTGGCCCAGTAGCACTAATACCCCCCCCCCCCCCCCCCCCCCACACACACACAAACCACATCTGTTTCTCCTTCTATTCACTTCTATGCCATTTTTATAACATTTATGTGTTCGTAATCACAGCAGTATTCCCCTTATAATCTTTTATTTATTTATTTATTTATTTATTTATTTATTTATTTTTTCTTAGGATAGTAACCACAGTTTCCACAAAACATAACATGGCTATTAGAGTTATTAGTGATGTTTGCTAAGACGCTTAAGTGCACCATTTGTGCTACAGATACCTTAAATTGTGTTTTACTTCATACAAAGTGATCAGGTTTTGGTTTTCACTTGGTAGGTGATAAAATGGGTGTAATGGGTTACATTGAGCCATATCTAAAGATTAGAATATTTTTAGGGTTGATGTTTTATTACTTGGATAAGTTATGCTATTGCATTTTACAAGAAATGGTGGCTACCATTCTAAATCAGTGTGATTTTTACCCAGCTGTAGTTAATAATTCCTGGCATGTTTGAGGTGGAGAATCTCAGAGGTGAGGGACTCTCTTGCGCTAATGAAGGTCTCACTGACCTCTTTTACTGCATTAGCATCAGATCAATAACTGAAGAGCGTTTAGCGCCCACTGTTCTGATACATTTATCAAACCGCACACATTCCTTCATCAGCAAAGCCTCAATGTCAGAGCGCAGAACAACATGTTGCTGCTCGGGGCTGTGCTGTGTGAAAGTGCCATCAGAACGGCTGTAAATCTGCTTGCTTTTGGGCAATATTTAATGTCACCGGGTACTTTTATTATGTGTCCCAGGGCGAACACACATCCTTAAGGGCTAGTGTCAAAGTGCATGATCCATTTGTGTAGTTCCAGGCGCCAGACAAAAAAAAAAAAAAAAAAAACACAGGCCAAAATGATGAATACCCTCATATGGGCAAATTCAGGCATAATGAAGTGCTGTAATTCAAGCATTTACATCTTGGAGAGGTGGAGGGTGTCCGTCTAGGAACGACAGGCAGGAGGAGAAGGAAAGGGGAGGTGAAGGTGTGCATGTGAGAGCTACATCCTCATGAAAGCCATGTCATGTAAAATCAATATGCCCGATCAATGCTTTATTAACAAGCCGACATCTTACTTCGGATTCCTTCACGCTACTTTGTCTTCAGCCATGCAAAATGGCATGTCAAATAGCATCACTGCTGTCACATGATGACACGCATACATGTGCGCCAAAACATAAGCACCGTCTTGATATTGATCAGATCGGATTGATTGGATTACCGCCCCCTACTACACTTAGATGTGATTGTAGCACTTCATCATAAAGTCACCCAATTATTTCCAGGAAGTTCCTGTCTAATATGCTCATCTTCTCCTCTCAGGCTGTCATCTTTCATTCTCTGCTTTAGTTCGTTCTTTAGTGTTCCTCCCCGTTCAGAGTTCAGCAAACTGCATGCTGAATAAGGGGAACAGACAGATTTGATCTCTCAAAAGGAAAAGCACATTGATTCATACGGCCTCATCACTCATAAAGACATCTACATTCATGTCTGATAATATTTTTATTCTGATGTTCTGCTTGCTTTCCTCTTGTGATCTTTTCTTCCTTCTGTATTATTATTTTTTCATGTTCATTTGCATGTAGCCACTTTGGGGGCGGGGCTATGTGTATGTCTGGCCAGTAGCAGATTAGTGTTCAGGAATTTTTTTTTTTTTTTTTTTTTCAAAAAACATCCTAGAGTGCAACATATTTCATATTTGTGGAAACTATCTTCCCATGTTTAAAGTCTAGTGATACTGCAATAGACCTCCATGCGCTCTTCAAAAAGCTTGTTAAACACAATGCATGCAGTAGCAGGAAGTTGCGATTATGATTCATGCACTTGTATACGCAGCAGCTCTGTCTGATTTATAACCGGGGCACTTCATACTCAAAATTCCAATTTGAGAGGGAGGGAACATATGTGTGTGCAGCATGTGTGTGTGAGTATGTGTGTGTGAAGGAAAAGATTAATTACTATTTGTGGCCAGCAATTTCATGAGGCCAGCCCCGGCACAGCTGTGAAATGATAGCGCCCTACATCAGTTTGTAGTCAACCATTCACAGATTATTAAAGCTCCATAAGATGAAGTGTTCCTCCTGCCTGCTTTGCTTTAGCGCACGATGGCGGAGAGAGTGCGAGAAAGAGGGATAAATCTGAAAGGGTGCAATAGCCAGACATATGTCATCATTGCCCGTTGCCAATAAATCCAGAGGGTGCTTCAGGAAGCAGGACTGATGCAGACTTCACAGGGCTGACAGTCGCAATCGAGTGTGTGAGTTTGTATGAGCATGCCTGTTTCATTTGTAATGTATCCACTTACTCCTTCAAATTTATCTGATCAATTATAGGCCTCGTTCTTACAAATAGGAGAGGTGATAGATGTGGCTCTGACAGAGTATTGCACACCACGTTATTACATTTTATTCAAATGCTCAGGCCTATCTGGAATAAAATGCATGATGGGTGCATACATTCTCAAGAGCGAATGTAATAACATTTATGATGAAAACACAAATCTGTTCATTTGTTTTGCCTGTGCATGATGCTAACTGATGGTGTTTTCTTGTTTTGCGGTTTAGCTTTGAACGAACCAACTATTGACTACGGCTTCCAGAGACTGCAGAAGGTCATTCCCAGACATCCAGGTGATCCGGAGAGGTTGCCCAAGGTTAGTGATTCAGTGTGTGTGTGTGTGTGTGTGTGTGTGTGTGTGAAAAAGATATTTATCATAGAAATGTCAAAATGGGAAACAATTCACTGGCTAGTTGAGCAAGTGAATGCAATCGCTTTTGGCAAGTCATCACTATGCGATCCGGCGTGTTTGGATTCCACTGTAATCGCGCAACTTTCAGCACGTCGAAATGGTTCAATTAAGTATTTTTCCACCTCAGTAGGCAGTGGCGATTGTAATCTAAGCAGAGGCCTTTTTCAGATGTGTGATTATTTTGGTCTTGTTTTCCTTTCATTTTCCAAAGCTAGATCCAGTTTAATCTTTTGTTTGGAGAGCTTTCCGTTAAAAGTCCTTGTCTTAGCAGGTTAATAAATTAGTTTTGCTCTCTCTGGGCTTTTTAGCTTCATTTATTTATTTTTTCCCCCACTTAAATTTCACAAACCATGCAGTTTGCCTGTAGTTCCCATGTGGTCGACACGTATCACAGTTCTGTTGTTTTGATGTGGGACATGAAAGACAAAGCATGCCTGTCGGACCTTTTCTTTTTCCTATTCTTTGATTCGTCACGTGTTTTTTGTTTTGCTCATTTAGCTTTGATAGGATCTATGACTTGTGCCCGGCTAATAGAAAACGCGCTAATTTCCCATCTGAGAGCTGTGCGGCACCAAGGGCTTTTCTTAATAATATGTTAAGAGATTATTTTGTACCCTGTTCATGGGTGCTTGGCACGAGCTGACCACCATGGAGGCCTAATAACAGATATCATACAAATATCTATTAAAGCACAGCATGGGAGCAGCTGCTATCATTAACTTCCTCTGAACAGCTCTGGAATGGCGTTGTCTCAGCGCTAGTGTACCGCGGACACACACCAAACTAAAAACTCATAAGACTTTGCCCTGCACCACATGATGTGTTTCAATTACACTTGGCTTTCTGTCTCTGTGGAGGCCAATTTCTGGACAGGAATTCTCATTCCAGTAAATGCTTTAAACTATCCATTATCAAAAAATAAATAAATAAAATAATAATAGTAAATAAAATAAAATATCCACTCTGCATGAGCACTTTTGAAGCTGGAAAAAAGAAGAATTACATTACATTAAAAGAAGAAAAATACAACCGCATCAGTAACAGAAAAATGTAAAATTTTTGTATTTATTTTTCTCAAGTGCATGCAAATTCACTCATTTGAAATTCAGGTAAACCCCCAGCACAGGGCCATCAGACCAGATCAGTTCCAATAAACAACATAAATATTAGATTATGGCCACTAATGGACCCAAATGTGAGTTCAGCAGCATGTAAATGAAAGTGCCAAGTGATTCATCATAGTTACCGCAGCCGTCTGCACCTCTATTGCGTTCGAGGGTCACAGCCAGCTCCACGCAAAGCAGCAATTGACCCTTACACATATTCTCAATAAGAGGCAGAGCATTTGGGAGGAGCGGCTGCATTAGATGTCACAGGCAGGAGACAGACCGCTGTAATAAGAGGTTTTGGGGGAGGGATGTACACAGTGTGTTAGCAATAAGGTAAAGCCATCACACTCATGCTCGCCCGCTCGACTCAGCTGTAGACTTGATAATATACCCCTGATATCGATTACGGGGTTGTTTTTATTTATTTTTTTCTTCCTCCTTTTCAGGCAGGGATCTACAATGCACATGGTCTGATGGGAAATAGTAGCCGGACAGAAAGCCAGTATGCCGTGCATGTACTGCTTTGGACATGCAGCTGCTAAATATCAACATTAAAAATACAAGTATATCTCAATTATTTAGCTTTTTTATTAAACCATTACTTTTGAAATCCCTAACATATTCATACTACTAGTTGCTTGGAATTGCAGTTTACCTCCCTAATTTTCAATAAAATAAAAATTTGCTGCTTGATCCAAGAAAAAGGGTGTCCATGAACACGTTTATATATTAAGACAGCAAGAGAGAGTAAAAAGCAATATGTGAAGTCACTCATGTGATGAGGCAGGAGATTGCTAAAGGGACCTTGCAATCCTCTTTCTTTTAAGTCCTTGTTTGAAATCAGTGTCATCCATTTGTCTCGGTTTAAGGATGAGAAAAACACTGGAATGAAAGTCTGATCAGGCTCTATACATTTGCTTACGTGCCATCAAATAATCTTTATTGCGACTCATATAGTAGTAACGTGTCGGCCGTATTCTCACATTCATTAGTTCCATTAGCCTCTTTGCATCCTGTTACAGTTCGCAAACACCAATCTATTCCACTTCCCATTCAATCTAATATCCAAGAAAAATTATTAGAAATGCATTCATGTTGAGCAATTACCCATGCATTAAAATTCATCTTCTGTCTCTCGGCTTCTGCGAGGTAGCTACACGTATTGGTCCCGCACTTCTCAATGTATTCATCACCTCAGGCAAGAACTAACAGAATAATTGCTTTACACTTTTATAATGACATTAGCACCTCCAGCCCCTCACCTCACTTGGCTTCTTTAACAGTGGTGATATATACCACTCACGATATTCAAGAGCGATAATAACAAGTTTTCCATTTAAACGATTCTCGTCCACCGGCGGAACAATGAGCTCTTGTAATAATAAGCCCTTGCATTTGTCACGGAACAAGCCCTGGGATCGTTTCAGGCTTAAACAGTTCCCAGCCTAACCTGGAGTTTTGTGTCGATGCGAAAAAAAAAAGGGGAGTCAATTACACTTAACGCCGCCACTCTGAAATTTACATGGAAATGCTTTTCAAACACCGCTCACCGCTAATCATATTCTCAGCATGAGGCCACGAGGATGAGAGGGGCATGCTGGAACAAAACATACTCATTCACAGCCTCCTTCGCCGATTGGCCAATGCATTCGAAACGCATAGACTCCCACTTCAACGCGCTCTGCTAAATACGTTTCATTAGGAAACACACCTCATGGCAAATGACAGATTAGAATTTAGAGTATGCATCATTTTCTTAAACTATCCTTACATCATCTCCTCCTCTCAGCCACCATATGGATGAGAAGTTCAAGTAGGTGTCAGCTGGGGAGAAGTTTCAGCGATGTTAATTGTGATAATCATTGGGTGAAATTGGGAGGCATGTAAGACGTCTTGTGATTTGATGACTGAGATGATGAGTAATTATTAGCAGCTCAGAAAAATGCTTAATCTTGCTTAGAGAGATCTGAGAGCCGGACTAGGACAGCTGGGTCTTTCATTGACACTACCTGCTGAATGACAAGTGTAATTCTTTATTTGTATGCAAACTAGACGCATGCAACATGAAACGCAGCCCCCAATTTCCGAGGTAAATGCCCATTTGAAGAAGCAGTCATCCAGTTAGACTCAGGTTTAGAGTGCGTCTCTATAAAACGCATGGGCCTGTGATTAATCTTGATAAATATGAATCCAACATGGCGCTTGTGCATGGGAATGAAATAGCCATCGAGCCATGATAAAGGCGCTCCGGGCTTTGCACTCGCAAGGACAACGCCATGAATGTGGTTACACTCAAACGCGACCTACAAATCGATTAAAAGTA
This sequence comes from Carassius gibelio, assembly GCF_023724105.1. Taxonomy (NCBI): domain Eukaryota; kingdom Metazoa; phylum Chordata; class Actinopteri; order Cypriniformes; family Cyprinidae; genus Carassius; species Carassius gibelio. Next base: position 23,073,851 of record NC_068382.1, read on the forward strand.
AGCCAGTAAGTTCAAGACATACTAAAATGCAACAACAATTTAACACACACTCCCAAAAAGTAGCGCTTGGAAAAGAAAACAAGCAGCAGCCCATGCAAAATGCTTTGGAGGTCCTGCCACACACACCTCATTGGCAGCTTAGGTGTGATTTTTGAAGGGAAAATAAGCAGCAGGTTAATCCTTGTTGTGTTATAAGTCGGGGGACAGCTTGCAGACGGGGATAAGCGAGAGTTCCCGGCGTTCATGTCCCAGGGCACAGCCTCTCAGCCCACTCTGGAGGGGAAGTCGTTTATGAAGTCCTTTACAACAGCCAGAGAGAGAGGGTTAATTGAAAAATGTCCTAATGTCATTATGAAGGAACTAGATTAACTCAAGCTAATTCACTTTATTGTCCTGAAGAAAGAGGAATGGGCATTGAACTCTTCTGCAAATATGGGGCATGAATTAGGGGTGAGATGTTGTCTTTGAAGACTCTGCCAGTTTAATTAAGATATGGAAAATGACTCATTGTTCTTCTGAGCTAAAGTGCGTGGAATTAGCAGGCGAACGTGGCGTCTGTGTTTGACTCGGTGCTAGTGTTTGTTTGTTTAATACCCCAAAGGCCGCATTGTTGAAACGCCTTATGTTGACTCATTTAGCTTAAGTTGCACACCACTTCACTAGTCTAACCAAGTCAAATGAAATGTGACTAAGAAATAAACGAATTCATTTGATAATATATAATTAAAAACTTTTTATTTCCGCTCGTCAGCTTGTGTATTTTTTTCCCAAACAGAGATAAATGGCTTATAATTTAACCAGTCCCACTTATTGTTGATGTGCAATGTACTGGCTGATGGTGTTTATATGTCTTTATGACTGATTATGTTGCGTTCTGGGTGTATATTGCAGGAGGTGCTGCTAAAGAGAGCCGCTGACCTTGTAGAAGCGCTGTACGGGATGCCACACAACAACCAGGTACAAACTCATACTAATGAAGCACCTTTTCTCTTCCTTTGCATGGTGGCTGTAATTAAATCAGCATTCGTCTCCTTTTGCTACATTCCTGTGCGTTTCAAAGCTAGCTGGGGGCCTTTGTACTGTAGCCGGGTGAAAGCTTGTTTTCTTTTTCTTCTTCTTCTTCACAATTTAATTCCTGGCTGCGGCTCTTGGTGCAAAATGACAAGTTAATCACTCAAAACACATGCACACAGCCATATACAGGCTTATTTAAATGGGAAGATAACCTTGAACTTGGCCCTAAAAAGGTGCACTTCTGGAATATATTCTACAGAGCAGTCTAGCTATGCTTGATAGGTCTAATACATATTCAGAAGAAATGATCCATTACATTATTTTCCCCCAGTTAAGTTGCACTGGGGTGAAGACACTGAAGTCCAACTACAGCGAAACAAACGCTAACGTACTGTCATTTATGTTTACCTACAGGCACAAAATCCATATTTATATTTGTTATTTGTGTGTGTGTGTGTGTGTGTCTAATATATATATATATATATATAGTGCCAAAATGTATGCCAAATATAATCATTCATTAAACACAAGAAGGAAAAATTAGTAATTTACTCTTTAAGTAGTTTGCTTTTATTTACATGGCATTTTATATAAGAGTTTTACATACATTTACACATAAGTGTTTTATTAAGGAGTTCTAATGATTTCAGATCCCTGACCTCAAGTTCCTTTGAGAACATACTGATAACTCTCCTCTCTCTGTTTCTGTGTGGTAGGAGATCATCCTGAAGAGGGCCGCTGATATCGCAGAGGCTTTGTACAGCGTCCCACGTAATCACAACCAGATCCCTTCCCTCGCCAACACGGCCTCTCACGGCGGAATGATGGGAGTCAACTCTTTTGGTGGTCAGCTTGCTGTCAACGTCTCAGAGACCTCACAAGGTATGTGGCATGAAGAAGGCATGAAGTTTAGCATGTAGATTACCCTGAAGATTAAAAGCTTATTCCAGAATAAAGTGGTTTGCTGGCTGAGAGAAGCCACTGAAAAAGAATGCATAACAACAGCCTAACCAGCACAGCCAGGCAGGAGAACCTAATAACCTCTTTAGTTGTTCATCTGCGAATATCAAAATGAGTTATATACTGTACGTTTCTAGAAAAATGCTTACAACGATTAGCGAACATTAGCGAGCTGCTAGCAGCATGAATCATGGCACAGGCAGACTGCAGCTTTATCTTTCCTGGCTGTGTATAGCATAGATCCCAGGAGGTGCCTGACCCTGTCCCCATCTCTCTGCTGCCAGCCTGCAAGAACACGCTGCGCTATCTCACACACTGCATTTAGCCAGTGCACAGATAATAGGTTTACACCTGTTCTGTTGTTGCCTCCACTCAGGTCAGGACAGGGAAAAATCACACCAGAATGCACGCTAGGACACTGAATATCCTCCTCACATACAAGGAGGGGAATTTAGCACATTGAGCCATACTCATGAAACAAGTAGAATGCATTACTGCACAAATCGTTCATGAAAAAATTATAATAAAAAAAAAGAAAGGCATGGCATGACTGTAGGAACTATTTTAAAAGTGTGAATGAATATGCTAATAAATAGTCTATAAACCTTAACAAATTTGACTATTTAGAAGAATTATATAGATTGCAAACATTGTCACAGATTTTGACCCTTGTCTTTCCGTCCCCAGTGGGCTACAGTCGCAACACGAGCAGTGTGTCGCCTCGCGGTTACGTGCCCAGCAGCACCCCACAGCAGTCCAACTACAACACTGTCAGCAACAGCATGAACGGCTATGGCAATGCGGGAATGCCCAACCTGGGTGTGCCCAGTCCACCGGGCTTCTTGAACGGATCCTCTGCAAACTCTCCCTACGGCAGTAAGTATCAAGGTAATGACGAGCCTCCGCTCTCTCTGTCCCCCAACTTCCTTTTGACACTCCTCTGTTGTTGTTCCGTGGTTGTTTGTTGGTTTGTTTTGTTATCTTTTTGGAATGTGTGCTACTGGATAAAAGGAGGGGTGACTCTGGAGGCTGAACAACCGAGACATTTAGGAAATTTGACCAATCAAAGCAGTCGATTGAAAAGCAAATCTAATTGCAATTATAAAGCAGGCCACCAAAACAACACTCAAAATCTCTTAAAACAAATGTTTTCGGCAAAATTACCCAGTCAAAGAGTCGATAAAAAACGCCTATTATCCAGAAAGTGGCCAAGGTAGGACATCTCATATCCCCTTCCAACTCCATTTACCTGTTGATTTGCTCGTTTGTTTTAGTCCCCCCCAAAAAAGACCCACAAGCCAAATTCCACCCCACCCCCCATATCCCCAACCATTTCTCCATGATTTGTTTTCATTCCATGAATATGATTTGAAAAAGAGGCGAGGCCTGGCTCTCTGACTCTTCGTCTGTAAGAAGTGAACTCTCTCTGAGTGGTGACTATGTCTGCTTTGTTGCAGTAGTTCCGTCGAGCCCTACCATGGCAGCCTCTTCGGTCAGCCTCTCTTCAAACTGTAGCAGTACACACGGCATTTTCTCATTCTCACCTGCCAATGTCATCTCTGCAGTGAAACAAAAAAGCGCCTTTGCTCCAGTTGTCAGGCCCCAAGCATCTCCTCCTCCTTCTTGCACCAGTGCAAATGGCAATGGACTTCAAGGTGAGAGCCGACTCCCTGCTTTTAGAACGCCCCGCAGTTGCCTCACCTGTTGGGTCACATTATTGCACTCTGGTACCCAGACGCCACCCATCCGGCATCCACGGCGCTTAACGAACAAGGCCTTCTGCCCGCTTCAATTATGCATTTGCGTGTGGATGGATGGATGGATGAGTGGTCGGATAAGTGCAAGAACGCATTATGCATGCGGGCATGTAGAATGCATGTGCATGTGTGGGTGTGTTTATTGATTTATTTATCTTTCATTAATGATTAAGCAAAGTTAAGTGTCTCATGAGATTTCATACTCGAGTGGCTGGGATCACTATAATTCGGAAACATCTTGTGCAAATAAAATCAACTCTTTTATTCACCGGCTCCTTTGCATTCAAACTGAGCTCAGCGTATGTCACCATATTCTGTCTACACTGGTGGTACACGACTCCCTCGTCCTTGAAATACTGTAGCAAGTTAAAAATTTATGTTTCCTACAATAGTAGCGCAAACAACGAATCTGAAAAGGGCAGAAATGTTAACACCTCGCCGAGTTTGCTCATCCGACATTGAATAACATCACCAGAGAGGAACTTAACAGCAGAAGAAGTGATTATAACCCAGGTTGAATGTGATTATGAGAAGAAAGAGTGAGAGGGAAAGAGCTCATGGTATTCTCGGCAGGGCAGCATCATTCGGCAAATTAAAGACTTACTCTGGCTGTTTAGTGCGCTCGTATTTGCTCTCCGTCAAGGCCCAGTTGTTTGCTTCGAAAAACATGTTTTAGCCATAGCGTGTGCAAGCGAGATTAATAATGTTAGACCTAATGAACTGAGAAATTAAAGTTCATGCCGCTACATGCATCTACTTATTAATATGTGGTTTGCAGAAATTAATGAGGAATGCCACAACATCAGATGCCTTGGCAAACTTAAAAGCACTCCAAGCATGACTCTACAAATAAGTAGAAAGCGGCAAAAGAGCTTTCTTCCTGTTTGCCCTCCCCTGGCACTTCACTAGACACCTAATTGCGGAAATGAGTGAGTACATCAATCTCTGCATTCGGGCGGCCTGAGAAGTGGGCGTAAGACGACCTAGTCCTGCCTTCTTTAGATGTAACGATAAGGAGAGATTGGGGGGGGTGTATGGGCTGACAGAAGAATGCAAATTGTTTTCCAGCATCCACTCGGCTCTGGTAATGGCAGGAGGGAGTGAGGCAAAGATTTCAATTTGGGCAAAGCCGAGGGGTGTCTGGTTGCTGACTGAGGAGGGGAGACCGCAGGTCTATGTGACGTTAGCAGAAGTGACCATGTTGTTTCACGGCTGTCAGCAGGGACCCTCTCCTGGGAGTCTGGCCCACTGTTTGCCATTAACAAAACGCTAAGAGAAATATCACACATGTGGGAGCCAGGATGCTTTCTCCTCAAAATGTCAGAAAGCTCCTCTTTCAAAAAGTGAAGTCCTTCCAGCACGTCTTGTCGGTGAAGCACATTTCACTCAATCACTCCCAACCCTCCCCCGTCGGCCCCCGACAGCAACAGCCTCCATTTTACAAACATCCCCAGCGCCTTTCGAGTCTTTTGTGAAATTCGAGTGACATACTTACTGCTGTGTTCTTTTTTTGTCTTCTGTGTGGCGTCTCGGGACCTCCTGTGCTAAAATTGTTTCTCTTTCTCTTTCAGCCATGTCTGGCCTGGTGGTCCCACCCATGTAAATTGCACTCCCTTCCCTTGTAAAGCAGCCGCCTCACAGGGATGAAGCATAGTACGTTATACGGAAGATCCTCCTCGAAGTCGACATTCATCATGAAGTTAATCAGCAACTAATTCTGTTATTCACAGGAAAAAGACACTTTGTTTAAAAGAGTATATTCGAAATTGACATGCAAGCGACTTCGTCATGAACAATTTTATTTTATTGACTGAATCTCTTGTCATATTTTCACGATCTCAAAAAAAGAACAAAACGTACCTATTTTGTATAAACATTTCTGGTTTAATCTTGGCTATGTCTAGTTCTTGCTTTGTGTGGGAAGAAACATTGTGGATATGCCATTTGATGAAAACACTGATAAAAAAAAATGTGTAAGAATGTTTCTCTTTCACTGATGTGCTGCCGCGGCACGTCTTCATAATGTGAATTCATTTTCCTTTTTTATAATTATAATTTTTTGTTTATTGTTTTGCTTTTTTTATTTGATTGTGGTAATAAAAAGGGGGCCAATATATACAGAGCCAATAAACTGGAAATAATATAAGATATATGATTTATAAATCAAAAAGAAAGATAAGGAAGAAGGAACGGTGCGAGAAACCGCTAAAGGAGATCTTATCATTCAGTTCGTTCTGCGGAAATGAACTTTGTAACTTATTGTAGGTAGAAGTTGTAACTTTGATATTGCAAAAATTATTCTCTTGCCTTCAAAAAGCACACTAACAGAGATGAAGCGCTACAGTCTGTTGGTTAAAAAAGACAAAAGAAGAAAAAAAAAGAAAAGAAAATATTTCCACTGCTAAAGCTTCCTGTAAATCGAGCGTGATCTGCGATGTTTTTCAAATTTTTTGCTAGCACTGTATACTATTGCATTCTTAGGCTACTGTGAAGTCTGTTTCTTGTACCAGAAAGTTGTCCTTATACCTCTAGCTCCTTACTCCCTAATGTGTTTTGTATGTGGTTATACAATTGTAGACTTTTGTGATTTTGCCAAAGTTGTAGCTAAATATTTATACACTTGTCTTGAATTTTCCAAATTCACTTAAATATTTAGTACAGAGTTTTATTCCTACAGTTAGGAGTAAAATTGTCTTATACATTGCAACACTTTCACACAAACACTTGCGGTCACTAAGGGAATTTTTTGTAACATATCAAGTATAAATATTGTATTTATCTTTGAAATTTTGTATATTGCTTTCCATCATTTCCTTTGATCTCACATGTATCGTTTTTCATGGTCGAAATTGCGATGAAGGTTTAGTCAAGAATCATCATCTCCATTCGATGTTTTGTACCAATAAATCTGCGCATTTCATTTGTAATTCAGATTTATTTTGTTTGTTTACGCCATCAGACCTTCCGTCCATTTTCGTTTGTTAGTTTGTTTATTTGTTGTTTCGAGGAGCAGTCAAAACCATGTTTATTTTTATATTAATTTTTAAGTTATCTAAAAAAGTACTTTTTTGAAAGAAAACTGTTTGTTGTATAGTCAAATAAATTGTTTGTGTCACCTGGCTGTAATAATATTAGTAGATAAAGTGCATGTCGAGCCGCCCCGGGGGGGAATCCAATTGTGGTTGTAAATTTTGTTTTTGTAGAATGTAAAAAGTCATTTTTACCTGCCACCATGACTTTGCCACATAACTGAACCATGTTTACAGGGATCAAGAAGGAAATAAAAAAAGAAAAGAAAAGAAAAAAATATCTGCAATGGAAATATACGTCAGTTACTAATGTTTATTAAAATATGTCAGAAAAAAGCTCTGTCAAAGGCTTTCCAGTGAATCTCCTGAGAGGAACCTTTCTGCTGTTTTAATGACAAACGTACACCACAGTGAATATCATTATTCCATTCAGATCAATGGTGTAAAAAGCACAAACATTTTTTACTAAAATAAAAAATAATTATTGTGACCCCTCATCTTTTTGGACTATTTTGTCAGCTTGTCTTTTTTTAACACAAATTTTACCCTATTCCCTCAAGAAAAAACAGCATTCAAAGGGATTGAAAAACAAATTAAAAGTTAGATTTTGTATCATATATGGTTAACAAAGATGAAGATGTTCTATATTGTAAATGTCATTTTGTAAGTAACTCATGATACCGTAGCATAGCCAAAATCATCACTTTCTTACACTTTTTTTTTTTTTTTCTCTCAATGACTGATTTCTGAGTCATGCCAAAATCCGCAAATTAAACCCAGCTTTCGTTTTGAGCTCTTTATCTTTGCACTTCAGACTTTGTAAATGTTGTAATGTTCAGCAGTGTGCTACACTTTCTGTTTCAAACCAAAAGCGGATGTTTCCTCTTGGCAATCGGCACACAAGTTTCCTTTAGCTGCAGGAAGCAAAGGCAGCTGTAGAAGGAAAGAAATGATGAATGAACAATGTATTTGCTTTGTGATGGCTCAACAAAGCTCGGCAAAATGGAGGAGCCGGAGAGGTCACCCTGAAAGTAAGAAAAACTCAAGGTTTTGTGAAGTGCATTTGTGGATTCATCATTTCTGCAATCTGGTTTTGTTTTTTTAGTCTAATTAAGTGTCAATACTCAGAAGAATTCACTAAACAAGAGCTCTGTAAGAACAAATGCCTTTTATTCTGGGACTTGTATGTTTTTAGATGAGTTGTTTTACGGCCACATTTCTGAATTTTATTGTACAAAGTTGTTCATTTTACATAATATTTAATTAAAGTATTTCTTGTCTGTGACTAGTTTCTCCCTGAAATCTTATTTTGGTCTTTTTTTCTCTCTAAAAACGACCATGCATTTAAAATAAAAAGAGGAACATCTGAAAAGAAAAATGTAATTACAAAAAATCTACAAATGTAAAATTTTACACACTAAAACTACAATGATTTTAAGATCTACCTACTTGCAGTTCTGTCAAAGATGCATATAAACTTACATATTCTGTATATAAAAAATAAAAATAAAATAAAAATGCATGCTCATCATGCTAGCAACATGCTAGTAACATGCTGATCAGGCTAGAAACGTACTTCTCAATCGCTAGTAACTTGTTAACCATTCTAGTAACTTGTTAATCATCTTAGCAACATGCTAGTTACTTGTTAATCATGCTAACAACATGCTAAGCATGCCAGCAATATGCTAGTTACAGGCCAGTCATGTTAAAGACATGCTAATCATGCTAAAAACATCAACATCCATCTAATCTATCTACATTTTCAAACATCAGGCTTTTACAACTACTTTAAACTTGCCAACCTATAGGCTCTCTTGACAATTATTTTTGTCTAGTTATAAGGTTTTTTTTTTTTTTTTTTTGGATGCTGATTGGTCAATATGTATTTCTAGTCATGCTAAAATTTTACTATTTCATAATCTTTATTTAAAATAAAATACAAACTTTTAGGCTGCCTTCACGGATTCCTCTGTTCAAGCCATCTGACCACTTTTCCCATTTTTGATGGGTAAAATAAAGTTTACATTTGTTTCACTGCTCAACACTCATACAGAGCAACTACTGACCTTTAATTGCATTTCATTTTCTTGCATAAAGATGATACTTCATGAAACTGCTTTGTAAAGCAATATTAAACACACTAATTATGTAACTAGCAACAGACTCATGTGCAGACTCTTGTACCTTATTGCTGAAATGTAATGCTTGAGACAAACATCTGATTTTTTGTTCAGCTGATTATAAATGTCAGCACAAGGACAAAGACGAAAAACACCAATGATTAACAAGAAAAAAAGTAAACCTGGAGTGCTGTCACATCTGATCGGTATAAATCGCTGCAGTTATGAAGCAGAGCCTGCTAAGATTGTGGCCATGTCTCTTTCTCTGGCCTTGGCCTTGATGTGGCATTGGCTGAGACTCTTACGGCCAGGTGTTTTTGGGTGAGCTGATGACACAATGCTTTCATCTTCCACTTCTGTGAATTCCTAGAAGAAACGACAGTCTCCAGGGGAGGGAAGCCCTCCTGGTCAACGCATTGATCCCTGAAGAACAACTGCCATTTCACGCCGGACACTCCATAGGAAGCCAGCAGATATTTCTCTGCAATTCATCCAGACGGCCAACTTATGACAACTGCAAAATGGAAAAAGTCTCGGTTCCATCAACATTTAACAAGACATCATTAGTTGAGTAGGTGCACCTCTTCATCAACACATGATATGAATTACAACCTGCAGGACCACATGGGGTTTGTCAGTCATGCATGCATCATTAGACGTAGCGCTTGCGGAGGGTGAACGCAGAGGACAGTGCAATGCTAACCTTGTTGAAGGTCATTAGTGAGCTGACTGTAGAATTGAGCTTCACTGTCTCCGTCTCATCAGGAAGCTGCTCCATAACTGATTCAACTGGATGCCTCGCTGAGCCCAGTGTTTGAAATGTAAGTTGAGCAATTACAGGCTAAAGGAGCCTACAGCAGCTAGCGCTGGGAATCGTGGCTTCTTTTAAACACGCTGGATTTAACAGTCAAATGAGCCTTTTCAACCGATTTAGGAAGTGTTTGCACATGTTGCTGGTAAAACTGGCAAAATAGCTGATATCGGTTCAACTCTTCATAAACAGTCAACATGCTTATGTCAATTTACTTCAGTAATCTGATATATTTATAAGTGACTTGGTTTTATCTGCCAGGAAAAGTGAAAAGTGGTCAGATAGTTTGATAAGTTTCTCAGACACTCATCAGAAAAGACTATTCCACCTCAGGAACGCCCTTCAGCGTGACCAGCTCTGAATAATATGTGAAATCAGTCTCATGAATATGCGTGATGTCATTGGTGGGTGACGGAGCGACCAGGAAGCTATAAAAGCATGTGAGGTGGAACGAGCGTCAGCTTTTTGTCATTCAGCGATGCTCTGTGTGTGTCAGTCGCTATTTGTTTTGTGAGTCTTATTTAGTGTTGTTTGTCTACTGATAAGCTCCATTATATCAAACCTCAGTCAAGAGAAGTTTTGAATCTTGAGTTCAGATTTTATGGTTTAGATCTGCGAGCCACTCATGACCCTTCTTTCTCTTGCCTTAATTGTGCTCCTTGTATACACACTAGGCAGGGACTTGCAAGTCTAGTGGCATGAGCATTCTTGTTCCCATAGCGTTTTCTGACGCATCTCAAGTTCCTGAAGTCCCATGTAACCATGGTTCCCCGAAGGGAACGAGATGCTGCATCTCAAGGCCAGACTTCCAACATCCCTGCCAGAGTTCGCTTCATTCCTAGAAGCTGACGCTCGTTGCACCTGACGTGCTTTTATAGCTTCCTGGTCGCTCCGTCACCCGCCTATGATGTCACGCCCATTCATGAGACTGATTGCACATATTATTCAGAGCTGGTCACACTGAAGGGCGTTCCCAGAGTTTTTGGATGCAGCGTCTCGTTCCCTTCGGGGAACCATGGTTACATATGTAACCTGGGACATTTTATTTCAAATAATGCATTTTGATGAATCCTGCAATAAGGAACATGTATTAAGAAAGCAAATGAAGTTTTGATTTCTTGTGCCAGATTCACCTCTTTTATCATTAATTACTTAGGAACATTAAACAGCCTACAACTTGACTAATATTCATTAATGCAATAATTAATTGAATTCTGGGATCTTTATCATGTTTTCCTTGCCACCTTAATTTGTACCTTTAACAACCTTTAAGAAAGTACTACTTTTATTCAGGACTGATTTAATTGATCAAAACAGTTAGTACATTTATAATATTATAAATACAATAATATTAAGCTGCACAATCATATTAAACCATTTTGATCAATATATTAAACGTTTTTTGAGCAGCAAATCATCATAGAATGATTTCTGAAAGATCGTGTGACACTAAAGACTGGAGAAATGATGCTGGAAATTCAGCTTTGCATCACAGGATTTTTGAATTGTAAAAAAAAAAAAAAAAAAAAATCACATTATTACAGTTATTATTTTTTTTTTATCTAATAAATACAGCTTTTCAAGACAAGTCTTAACAAACTTTGCTTGTTTAAATTGAAAATTACAAAATGGTGTACAACCATGTTAAAATCACTTCAAAAGTTTAAAAAGTTTTGTTTGCACAGCATCCAAAATTCCATTCCCTGAAAACACACATGGTGCCTGGTGACTTTCTAACTAACTGTGAATAATCAGTCAATGCATTAAATGGCCAAGGTTATCACTTGTATAAAAGAGGTGGTGAAACCCTTCATAGTTCATAGTCATGTTAGTCAATCCATACTCATCTGCACAGTCCTAGAAGAATAACCTCTCTGCTTTAAAACAACCACGGATCTTATCTGTCTTTCTGAGTGCCTCTGGATAGCAGGTCAGAAAATGTCAATTTCTCATCAAGGCAACGGCGCTCGCCGCATGTTTTCTTACTCACAATGTGGACAATTAAGGGGAGGCAGAGTCTCTGCATAACTGATTCGCAGGTTATTATGCAGCCGCCCGCTGGCATAGATCAGGGCTTCAGTCAGATAACAGGCCCGGCTGATAGCCGCGGTGTCAATATGCCAAAGAACAGCATTTGAATGTGATCTGTTGTGCCTATTTGCCTGGACCGGGTGATCTGTAGCTAGATAACTGAGCATCTACCTGCTGAGGACACTGTACGGGGCCTATCGGTGTCTCCTACAATTAGCACAATAAACAAACTAGACAATAGTCTTTATACGGGCCCAGAGAATGAAATCGCCTGTTCTACCCTTAAATAGCTTCTTTTATCTGCCGAAGAAATTGCTTCAGAGAAAATCTAAATTCTATCAGCGGTAATAAAACATACCCCAATCAGATTAGGGATCGATTTTTGGACGCCTGCCATTCGGGCAAACGTCTGCTGTTGGAGATGGCTTCTGCGACGCTCTACATGAGCATGTTTTTTTTTTTTTTTTTTTTTGCTAGTATATCAATCTTGTATAACCAAATAAAAAAATAAAATGAATGACCACAGTAACATTATAAATGTATGAAGGAGCATTTATCATCCTCCAACGTCATTGAAAGTACCACGAAAGCAGATCCTACAGTGTCCGTTATGGGAATTCGCTAATGTTCAATTGCTTCAACTACAGCGAGGAATGATGCAACTATAAGGTTTATGAAGTTCAAAATAATTATTCAGCGCACTATCACCAACCATAAAGACATGAAGTCGGGTCCGCTGAAGCAATTATGGTGGGCAGCTGCCGAGCTGAAGCACGTGCGACGCTGTCATACTGTCCAGTCCTGCCGCGTGTTTTTCCAGTATTAAATAAATGCAAGGACAGAACCTTCCACCCGTGTTCTGTTGCGTCTTCATCAAAGAGTGGCCCCTGATCGGCCCCTGCTTGGCCCTCACCTCACTCAATCACACAGAAAGCCTCTTTATTACTGCAGCCTAATGGCCGTCCTCTGCCATAGTTTTTAATGTGAGCATTAAATATTTATAAAACCAGAGTCAATAATCTTTCATAACCTCAGTCTGGTGGAGACAGCCACTCATTCATTTACTGCGGCCTGTGTGCTCTCAAATAAAGACAAAGGTCACGAGGTCAAGCAATCAAAACTAGGAAAGGCAGGCAGGCAGCAAGCATCTTTGCCATTATTATTATTATTAGGACAATTAGACTTGCAGTCACAGTGATTTTGATTATAGCATGATATTGATATTGAACAATGATAATATGAAGTTTTGCTTTTTAAAAAACAACAATAACAAAAAAAAAAAAAAAAAAAAAAAAAAAAAAAAAAAAAAATCACATAAAAGTGTCTAAAACAATGTGATTAAAGGTTCTGTTTATTGGGTGGCATATTCAAATACAAAATCACTATCGTCTGTGGAGACCCATAATGCACTGCAACATGTTCAGTTTAAAATAAAACCACAGCAGTGGAAAAATACAAATTATAAAAGAAAAAACACATGTAACTGATACATTGGATACATTTATCATTATCCTATCCTTTGTTTATAGGTTTTCCTTATATTTTTCTCTATAACTTCAAAAGGGCCTAAAACACAGCTATGGTGGTAAAGCCAAACATTAAGAAGATAAAGTAATGCTTTCTAGTAAAAAAATAAAAAAATAAAATTAAGATTGAGAACAATTAACAACATTTTTATGTAGATTTTAATTTAATATTAAACCACCTACAAAAGTGATTTGAATCTGTGAAAATCTGATGTTTTGTCCTCTTCAGACTTCTGACATGAAACAGATTTTAATCAAATAGGTGCATATATAAATGAAAGGATGAATTCTGCTGCCTGTAAAATGTAACTTTTATATTATTTATAGCTTTTAATTTTAATTATTATTATTATTATTTTATTTATTCATAAAGATTTCACCGAAAACATAAACACAAAAGTCTGGACATAAGTGTATGAAAACTGCAACCCCACTAGGCAACTTAAAGATGAAAAGCCCTTGACCTCATGTTCTCATGTGTCCTGGGCTAGTTCCCTGTTAGCGCACCCCAGTCAGCTTGTAAATTCCTGTCCTCTCAACTCTGTCTGCTGCTAATGTCTTATGAGTAACACCATGATGACACACGGCCAACTGCAGCAACACAACAGACCTTCATCTCCTCAATTCCTTTCTTCTTCCCTCTTTTCTTTCAGACAGTGATATCGCCGCCCCCACATTCTGGCTCCATGGCATAATCTTTGTTTTTGCAGGCCCAACTGTCGGTACCCATGGAGATCTTCATGCCCATCAGAGGCAACTCTGACCCGAACACCCGACACCAGCTGCTTGTTCGGTTTTCTGTAGACACAACTCTCTCATAACATCACACAACAACTCTCAAAGCTCCAGACTGACTTCAATAAGATGCTGAAATCACTCATAATGAGCATAGTGAACGACTGAGTCCTAAAAGAACATAAGCAGATGTGAAACTGGCAGATTGTCTATGCATAATTTAATGAAAATCTTTTTGTGCTTGTGCATGCCTTGCCATCTGAAACATCATTTACTTTAAGGTGCAGTATGTAACTTTTTTGGTAAAAAAAATAAATAAAAAAAATAAAATAAATATTAAGCAAGTACATAATACATCACACATCAGTGTTCAACACTGTCTTTTTACATTTACTCAATTTGCAACAGTAAGCTTAAAATAATTGTGTGCAATTTCAGGAGTCTGGTTCGATTACGTGGGAAATTGATGTCCTTTGTCAGTTTGAGGTCTTTGCATATTTACGTCACGTCCGTAAACAGAAAGAAGTCACGGCTGCTTGATGTTGTGTGTAGAGTGTTTGTAGCTTGTTTTTACAACAGTTCCAATAACAGATGGTTTTTTAAATGCTGATGAGGTGAAACATTTCAAGCTCAATAAGTAATGTTAGCTAGCTATCATTAGAGCACTCATTTGCTTGATTCAGATTCAGGTATCGAGCTTCCTTTGTTTTTGTTTTTATCTTGTTTTGCTATGGTGAGTGAGTTTTTTTAATGCTAGCTATGAGAGAGAGAGACAGAAAGAGAGAGAGCACCTCCTCTCTGTATTCCGTGTGATCAGATCTGACTGACCTAGTAAAATTATTTATTTTAAAACATTTACTTTTATTTGGTCAGAACAAAACCTGCAGACATGTAAGATTGTTTAGATTAAAAAAAAAAGTAAATGTCAAGTAGGACCTATGTGGATGAACGGGGTGACCATATTTTAGTTTTCCAAAAAGATGACAGTACGGGGGTGGGTTTATGGGTGGGGACAGGGGCGGGGCTTCACTTATTAGGTATAGTAGCAAGGTTTATTTTTGTTTGATTTTTGTTTGCTTATTTTGTTTTTATAATAGATAAAAATAAAACAAGTCAAAAGAACGGAAACAAATAGATAATGCAAGTGTTAGAAGATCATTGTTTACAATAAAAAGTAAATAAGTAGAAAGAATAGAGAAGGCTAGTGTTAGAGGCTCTTTTTGATAAATAAAACAAGAAGTTATAATAAAAATAGAAAAGAGAGAGCAAATGTTGAGAGGTCAAGTAGTTTAATAATAAAAAATAATAATACAAATACAACAGAAACAAGGAGATAAAATTAGAAGTAGCATTAGAATAGAGAGTGCTAGAATTAGAGGGTCGAATATAAATTAACGAGATGTGTTTTCAACCTTTTCTTGAAAATATTAAGGACTCAGCTTCTTGGATTGAGTTGGTCAGCTCATTCCACCAGGAGGGAACAGTTCATGTAGAAATCCATGAAAGTTTTATCTTAGGTAGAATGCAATATTTAAAACCTTTAACCCAATTGGGAAAATCAACTCATGGTACTGTAGAAGTTTAAAAGTAGCCAAACTCTGTGGAAAAAATGCGGACTTGCCCACCCAGCATGTAACAAAAGCTGCAGGAGTCAGATTTGACTGATCCCAGTTTGAGAAAATAAGGAGAGATGACTGACAAGACCATGCTTGAGTATTTGCTGCTCAACAGGTCCTGAGCTCATGGACAAATATCTGACCTTGTAACATGCACTAAGATGTGTGACCTTTTTGGCAATTAAGCAATCCTGGTGTTCTGTTGATTTCTGCAACCCTGTCTGATTTTGCTACCTCCCATACAGTGGGTAGTACAATTCGACAAAGAAAAATGCTACCTGCAAACTTCTACACCTACCCCGACCCTAAACCAACCCTTACAGTAATGCAAATACAGTATTTATATTTTATATTTGCAGTTGTGGCTATAAGAGGCACAGCTACTGGAAACCAACAATATTTTTTTTTCTGCCTATTAAATTGTGTTTTATTAAAGTCTACACCTACCCCAACCCTAAACCTTCCCTCACATTACTGGAGATACAACAGAACACTTTTAATACAAAAAAAAAAAATAATAATAATAAAAAAAAAAAATAATAATAATATATTATAAAATAATTAATATTTATTATAAAGAAATAATAAAACTGATCAATATTATAGATATAATTCACAAGTTAGAGAAAAAAAAAGAAAGAAAACAAAACCAGATACAATTTTTAAATACTATCGAATTATTATTATAGATGGTAATAATATAAACACTTTTAGAAAAAAAGTACAATTACAAAATACTAACACTACTAAATAATATTATAGATAGACCCCAAAGGTAACAACACAACAACACATTTTTGATAAAAAATAAAATTAATTAATAATAATAATAATAATAATAATAATAATAATAATAATAATAATAATAATAATAATGGAAAAAATACACAATTTCTAAATTAGCACTAATAAAACAAATTATTATGATAGATTTACTTCTGGACAGAAAAATAAAATAAATATACAGTGTATATATTCATGTAATAGAATGTGTTTATGGTGCCTTTGATGAATTTGTATAATCTTGATATTTGTGATAGGTATAAATAACATACTACAGGCATATGAAACAGTAATTTGTCAGTTTAATTTATCGCACAGTTCTGGTCTTGTTAACCAGAGATCTGCGCACCTTTAGACACTCTTGTCCTTCCCAGCTGCAGCTGATTGATCTTCACTGGTCTATAGCTGAGCGGGTCTTGTGGATAATTGGATGGATGATATGATTCATTAGGTTAATCAATTGAGCAATCGTTCTGTAAATCACTGGGGCTTGTGATTCATTGCGATCGATTCCTTGACAAACACAAGCTTTGGAAGATAAAAAGAAATAAAAGACACCTTTTCCACACCTCTCACAAAGAATGTAATGAAAACATTTAAACAATCACCACAGCAGTGTTAAAGGTTGACTTGTTACATTAAAGGTGATCTGGTTATGAAGAGCAAAACCTGTTCAATTCACTCAAAATAAAAAGTGAGAAATCTCCTGCTTAGATAACAACTTCTTTTAAATAATTTCTGAAACTTGGTATTTTCATGGCATAAATATTGAAATTCATCTTTGAAATAAGGCTGTAATACTGTTAGGAGACATACTTTTTGTAAGCAACTAAAAATATGTGAAAAAGCCTATCCAACACATTGCAAGCGTGCATTCTTACCCAAGTACTTCTTTAGATTTCAGAGATTTCAACTTGCATGACATAGCAAAAGTAATGCTAAGCGCAACCACACTTAAGTGGCTAAACAGCTCGACACTGACAGTGTGATATTACTCACAATTCTGGGGCTTTTACTAAAGGAGTAATTTAACTCAAATCCATTCACAACTCAGCCAGTCCCAAAGCATGCTGGGCAACCTGCAGCACTGAAATATATATAATGTGCATTGCTTTTATAGAAAGTGAAAGTTTCCACCAAATGCATCTGCCATTAGTGTGTTAGCAATAAGCATTGTTTATATATTTATAAATATATATATATATATATATATATATATATATATATATATATATATATATATATATATATATATATATATATATTGTTTAATGCTCTATTCATAAAAAGTCCTAAGAATTATTATGTTTTTCTTCATGATTTCCACAAAATATTATGATGCACAGCTGTTTTTAACATTGATAATCATAAGAAATTGAGCTACGAATCAGCATTCATTTAATTTTTTTCTGAAAGATCAGAAGATATTGTCAAGTGGAATTCTGTAATTTTAAATGATAATAATATCTCACAATTTGACTGTTTTTCATAACTTTTTAAATATATAAATGCAGCTTTGGCGAGCATTCCAAATCCTCATTTATTATCCCTCTATAATGGCAGTAAATCACTGACAACAGTCAGATACACCCGTGGAAAAGAAGCCACAATTACATCTTTAGCATTCAATCCCAACTGTTTCCAGACCAGCCTGAATTCAGTGACATCTGATCTGTGCTTCTTTTTTTTCCACAGCACTGTGAGAAAGAGGCTTATCCACCTCTTTCTCTCTCTTACTGAATAAATATCCATGGCTCTCCCTCACCCGGAGCTGAAGGGACATTTAGAAAACTTACCGGCTTAGACTCTGACTCTCTCCCTCTCTCTCTAATTCACTGAGTCGAGTTCAGATAGTAAGTCATAGTGCAGATAACCATGGTGGCTTAAAGACCTGAAAAAGAGGGAATCCTGAGATGCTTAGCCGAATATAAATGCTAAAGTGACAATGAATCACAATGGGGAGATTAACCTTTAAGACCCGATCTCGTCTCAGAGCGCAGTGTAGTGGCTTACTGTACTGAAAGCTGGCCAGATTCCCACTGTACTTAGATAACTGCACAAGGCTATGCTACACTGCCTCTAGGTCATTGACTGGGTTCAAACAGCCAAATGTTTGCGTCTATCTCAGTCTTTCTACTTATTTAAAGGGTGACTTGACACAAACATGTTAATTCTGTCATCTACTTACCCTCATATTGCACATTTTTCTGCACTGGAACACAAGTGGAGTTGGCTTTCTAGATCTTTTTTTTTTTTTTTTTTTTCATACAAAGTCCAGGATGAAATAACCTTTGGGGAATGTATATATATATATATATATATATATATATATATATATATATATATATATATATATATATATATATATATATATATGCATATCTTATGTAGCAGTTTACTGTATTATTATTATTATTATTTTTACCTAACAAGTTATTTTACTATTTTACTTATTTTACTAAAAAAAAATTGTAAAACTTGTGTAGGATCATGTGACATAAAAAAAAAAAAAAATGATTCTGAAAATTCAAGTTTGATCGTGGGAATAAATTACATTTCATGCATATTTCATACATATCAAAATAGAAAACAGTTCTTTGAATTTGTAATAATATTTGACAGTATTGCTGTTTTACTTTGTTTTTGAACAAATAAATGCAGCCTTCGTCATCATAATAAATTTATTTCAAAAATATATGTTTTATATCTATTTCTATAGTTTAATATGTATTTATATATAGTTGTTGCAGAAAGATTTAGGCTCAATATACAAAAAATAAAAAAAAGACCACCAACGTTTCTTAAATGTTTAATCTCATAAAATTTATGTTGCATCTACAGCAATTTCCTTCTTGTGAAGAAAGGATGAGATTTATAATGTTGTTCCTATCCCACATGCTAGGAAACTGTTTGATAAACTAAAAAAAAAAAAAGAGAGAGGGGGGGGGGGGGGTATACAGTATGTGTTTGGCATGACTTTAAAGTGAGTAAAAGATGACAGCATGTTCATTTTTGGGTGAACTCTGTCTTTAATCATGCTGTTGTGTAGCACAGAGACATGCTGAGCCAGACAGCTCGCGATAGCTCTGTTGATGTTCGGAACATCATTGGACACACACGCTTTTTTTATCTTTATACAGTTGTGCTATGGTTGTGATTTCTCCCCAGCAAAACAGGTGTGGATTGTTTGACTACAGTTTATGACTAATCTCCATATTGCTGACTATACATAACATAAATCTCTGGTCCAGATCACCATCCAAGCACGGCGAGACTGCAGCATGCTAACTGCTCGCGTTTACACCGCTTGACGCTCGTCTGGTCAGGATACCACCCTGCGGAGCTTCCCCCTGCGCTGCCACGCTGCCGTAAGAGGCTCGCGTTCAGCTGTCTGCCGAGTCTGGGAGACTGCGGGTGACTTTGTAGTGGAGGACAGATGGTGAATGAGCTCTTGTGTTGGAGCAGTACAACTTGTTTGTGCTGAGTCTGTGAAAACATGACATCAAGGCCTGTCTCTCTTTACCTGAGCTTGTAGTGAGGAATAATGTGAAAGCAAGCGGGGAGAGAAGTATAAAATTGTCCTGAGGCTGGGTTTGGGTTTTTGTGTTCTAACGAGCAAACAGGAATCAAACATGTGCACATACAGTAAATACATTAGCTGTGTGCCCTTCTGGATGCACTGGAAAGGAAGGGTAACATCCTAAAAGTGTTTATACAAGTACGTCTGATTATAAGATGATAACAATATTCTATGCAAGTACGCAAACACTCCACAAAAAATACAATTATCATACTCAGGTGTTTTTTTGTTGTTGGTTTTTTTTTTTTCAATGTAATTGTCTGAGGGTTCTGAAATCAAGATCTTGTTTTTTTTTTCAAGATCAAAGTCTTGGTTTCTGAAACATTTATTAAAATAAACAGATTTTCTGCTTAAAAACAAACATACAAACAAACTGTCAACTGTGTAATTACCATGATAAATATGAGCAAATCAGCATATTAGAACGATTTCTGAAGGATCATGTGACACTGAAGACTGGAATAATGATGCGGAATATCCAGCTTTACCATCACAAAAAAAAAAAAAAAATACCACCATGCAATCATTGTTCATAACTCCTTATGAGTGCACTGAACTCTGAATTGTTCCTGTCAGTGAGGCGACGTCCATTAAAACATGTAAACAAACCTCAAACCATCACCAAGGACGCCAACTTCCCAAAGTCCCACTAAGGTCCTGATGATTTGACAGAATCAAGGACAGCCGCCTGACAGCAATGTCGAACGCGTTTTGATTGGCACAAAGTTATTTATGACACACGCCGTGAATTCAAAGGCATCATGGGAACAAAGGCAGCCGAGCACCTTTGTGTTAATGTATCAACATCATACCTGTCATTGCCTATGATATGATTTAGCCATGAAAGCGACGCAACTTGATTGACTTGCATGAGAACATTGTTTTTGCAGGGAAAACTAAATCAGGGTTAACCGACTATTATGAATAACCAGTATTCAGATCTGTCACACTGTCGCATTATAAATGATCAGTGATTATCTCATGCGAGGACTGGAAACTGTTTTCTTGCTGTTCTTTTATGATGATTTGTATTGATCCATCTGCTGTGACAGCCAGCATAGCAATCCCAGCAGCTCTGAAAAATGCATACATTGTGAATTTTCATATAAAACATATTGTTTATTTTTTTATGTATATCAAAGAAACACCACGCCACAGGCTGCAAATTAGATTTAATGAAACATTATCTATAAATAGCTGCATTTTGTGGCAAAGGTGCTTTTATGTTCAGCTGCTTGTTGTCTGAAAAATTATTACGTTTGTCATTATTTGCGTGACTGTAGATGTTGCATGGAGTTCAAGGGTGGCCTGTCAGAACTGTACATCTGTCATTTATAAAACTGGTAAACTGCCATTGGTTCTTATTTTTATTCTTTTGTCTTTCTATCAAACAGATCCCTGTTTTTTTCCAGATCCAGGAGTGAGTGAGAAAGAGAGAGCGAGAGCTTTTTTCCTCGTCTCCACAGGGAGTGAAGGGAAATACTGGATCTACAGTGTTTGGGTCAGTAGATCTGCCTGAGGTCACAGTGATGGAAAAATGACCTTCTGACCTTCAGATACACACACATCAGAAATTCACTCAGGGTTGCATTTTGCATTTGTGTGTGTATGTGTATACTGTATATATATATATATATATATATATATATATATATATATATATTGCACTAATATACTATATGTTTTACACACATATATTAATTTTTCCAAGTGCATGTATAGTTA
Source organism: Carassius gibelio (assembly GCF_023724105.1). Taxonomy (NCBI): domain Eukaryota; kingdom Metazoa; phylum Chordata; class Actinopteri; order Cypriniformes; family Cyprinidae; genus Carassius; species Carassius gibelio. Next base: position 23,095,541 of record NC_068382.1, read on the forward strand.
TATAGTACATAAACATAATATATAATAAATTAATAAATAACCAAACACCATCATCAAAACGATTTATACTATAGACATGTATGTCCAAGTTATGTATCTACATTTATTTGTTATATAATATAGCATATAATATAAGAAAATATATTTATGAAACTGAATAAATACATACATTAAAAAAAAAAATGAATAAATAAACTAAACACATAACATAAAATACAAATATACCATTTACTCATCCTCATGTTATATTACATTCTTTTACATTGAAACAATTAAAAAAGCTGAAAATATATTGTACGACCACTCAACACAACAATGGGACAGAGAAGATATTCAGACAACAAAGCCTCCAGAAACATATGCCTTTTTCCTTTCTTTAGTGAAAAACAAAACCCAGTCTGAATGAAATAAAGCATTAAAGTGGAATGGCATGGTGACACATTACAGATCAGACCTGCAGTTTTCCAACTGGAGGGTCTGCCACCTCTCTGCCGCCCGTCCTGTATCCCCCCTTTAATTGTGCCACTTGAGAAATTTACGTGCCTGTGAATATGGCATGAATCTCACGCTTATTGCAGTATCATTAGCAGGCACATTTAAGCAACATCTGTGTGCTATAGAGCTAATTGAAGTACCACAGCGTCAGCTGTAAATCCACGGGAAGATGGCAGATCGAGCTCGGCACTGCTGAGCTAGCCGCTAACAGTCAGCCTGTTCCTGCAATCTGCCACGTACCAGCCTGGCACACATACACACACGCACGCACACACTAAAATACACACAGACTTTCGTGCAATGGCCAAAACATACAGCGACAAGGGTTAATGATCCTATTAGGCACCTTGTTGCACTAATTTAGTAATTTCGACTGTTTCGATCGGTTATGTTTATGAACATAGATAGATAAAAGCTTGCATATACATATACATACCTAATCTTCATTTACAGTGTATATTTACATCAAAAAAAGAAAAAAAAAACATTGGAAATATTTACGTTTTTTTTTTTTTTTTGCTTGTTTATTCGCACTAATACTGCATTTATTTGATCAAAAACAATGCAAATGCTTCCTGCTTTTATTGTGAAATAGTATTGCAAAAAAAAAAAAAAAAAAGATGCCATTATAGATGTCTTTATTGTCACTTGTTTCTAAATTTAATGTGTCCTTGCTTATATTTAACAATAAAACCATGAGAATGATTTTGTTGCTTGGGGGGAAAATAATAAATAAATAAATAAATTAATAAATTCTTATTTCATATAAACTTAAGCTTAATTTATTTTATGCCAAGGAAACATGTGTCCTTTTTATTTAGTTTAAACCCATGTACTTAAATAATTAATGAATGAATGAATAAATAAATAAATAAATAAATAAATAAATAAATAAATAAATGAATGAATGAATGAATGAATGAATGAATGAATGAAAATGCCACAAAAGAATATGTATGTTTTTTTTTTCATGTACTTTATAGTGCCTAACCATTTAAGAATGAATGAATGAATGAATGAATGAATGAATTAATTCATGCATGCATAAGCAAACACACAAACAAACAAATAAACAATCAAGAGGATGAGTGTTTATATATTTAGATGAAGGGAAATTTCTGGACTTCATTATGTAGTTGACTTTGCTTTGCCTCCTTGTTAAAGGTAAAATAAATAGTCCACCAACTAGCACAACCACCAATTAGTAAGAACAGGGTTTGGGTAGAGAAAGCGGGGTGTTTCACTGCAGTCTACGTGCTGGGTGGTATGGATCTTTCAGCTATTGAAAATCAATAGTCACATGACAGGCTCGGGGTCAGAGGTCAGGTAAATTAAGCACTTTAAGCTCTTGGCCTGCAGTAGCCCGACTCTCTGCTGAAATAGCCTGACGTCTAACAGCTTCTTTCACACTGGCTTTTTGCTGAAACCTGATCCGAGCAGCATATGGGCTTTGCTCACTTAGACTGAGATGGACAGACATTTTCAGGGACTGTTTCATGTTTCATAAAAGCATCCTGCAGCCTTATATTGTAATATATTATATGTGTGTCATTCCTTTTACGCAGTAGCATTTCAAGCCTGTGTCTCTCAAAATATTAATACAGTTTCTATAAAAAGATAAAGTAGATTTTCTCTGCATGCTCTGGTCAAGCTCAGTTACTTCAGTTTATTTATTACAACCCGATTATTTACAAAATGACAAGAAAATTAGCAGAGTTTTAGAATAGTTGGAACATAATAGAAATAAGAAGCATTAGAATACACAAGGGTGTCAGCTTAGTCAGGAATGAAAATGATAACACATTTAAAAATATAATACAGTTGAGTCATTGTTCAGCTGAGGTCAGTTCAGTGTAAAAAAGAATTCTAAATATATATATATATATATATTTTTTACAATTATTGTAAATGATTATCATAGATTGTTTTACAAGACACTTCAAATTGAATTTCAACTTTTAATTCAGTGTGTTACTTTTGTTGATTTGTAATTATTTGTGAAAATTTACAAGCAATTTCTGAGGGAAATTTGTTTCACCAACAAATAGTTTCCAGTTCTGGAAATAAATTGATCCCAAATTAAAACAAATTTCTCAAGAAAACATGTTATGTTAAAACATTTTAATTAGAGAAAAAATAATAATAATAATATAAAATTAAATATTTTGTGTATATAAATAAATGTAAAAAAAAAAAAAAATAGAAATTGTCACAGTGTGATATTGCATTTTCATATGTATTTTATCCAATTGGGGCATTTAATTTTGTTTTTTAGAAGTCTGCTGTTAATAGAAAGTACATTATAATTGTTCTTGTAGATAAGAAACACAATAGTTTTACAAGAAGCGCCACGCTATAACAGAACCACTCCAGACTAAACACAACTTCCGTCTGGATGTGCCAAGAGCAGGTAATTGCTGTCTGGCTGATAGCTCTCTGAAATGTCACTTATTGGAGCATGTGAATTTACAGGGCCGTGTTTAATAATCACCAGCAGCCGGTTTCTTCTTTGGTGATAGTGAGTGTTAACCAGCCTGCAGGCTCTAGAGAGTTCGCAAGCCAAAAGTCTGAGCTCTCCTGAGGAAAGCAAGCTCGGTACGGAACAATAAAGTGCATTTGTGAAGAAAACTGAAAATGCACATTTCGCATGTAACACCCCCTGGGTTGCAAATGTTTCTGATTAACGTTGCGCACACAGGAATAAAAAAAAAAAACAAAAAACACAAAATAAGAACACATGCAAATAGTGTCATTTGTTTTGCCGCCGGAAAGGTCCAGAGAGGTCGAAATCAACCTCAGCTTGTATCCGTGTCAACACGGGGTTCAGAGTTCAATCCTCCCTGTTCACAAAGCTCATATTTTAATTACAAGGTGTGGTGCACGTTCATGTACTGAAATGCAAATGCCAAATAACAGCGGAATGGAAAACATGTGTTCTCCTGAACACTGACCGGAGATGGAGAGGGAGTTACTCATTTCTAACGAAAGCCTGGTGAAATCACATACATTTTGAATAATGCTGAATCTCTTGGGCAGCTTATCGGGTGCTGAGTACATGTATTAGGGCTTAAGCAATATTACTTTATTAGAGCTTAGCTAGGCTAATATCTCTGCTCAATACAGATTTATATGGCTTGAGTGGTCAACAGTGGTTCAGTGTGCTCAGTAGGGATGCTCTTTAAAATTAATATTATAGATCAACCAAATTACGCCCAGAGCCGAGCGGCCCACTGCGTCCCAACAGTTTTAATATACGCTGGATTGAAACTCTCTTTCTTTTTGTGCTGAAGAGTTGTGGAAGCACAACGAAAACCACTCGGATACTCGTGTTTGAATGGCAAATTTTCCAAGGCATCCCGCTAAAAACAATGCAGCAGAATTGTGTCACCGATCGGAAATACAAAGAAAGCGGTGCAACCCAATTCCCCGCTGGTGTTAATTGAACTGCACGTCATGTGTGAGTTTTCAAACAAGTTTGGGAGTGAAAACTCATAGAGAGCTGCCATATTGTTGTGAAATCTAGGCCACAGCATGTTCACGCTGCTGTGTTGACTGTATGTATGCCACTGAGAACGCACACCAAAGATCTCTCTGTATCTGCGCCAGGACGCATTCTGCCTTTCTACCCACAATGCAACGCTGCCACTAAAAATAATGAGGGAGACACTGCATGAAGGGTCCCGGAGTGGAGCGACGCTGGGTATGACCCAAAAGCTGCAAGTCAGTTTTCCAGAGCGACGCTCAGGGAAAGTATGAAATATGGAGTGATCCGATTGCTCTCAAAAGAGCAGGGAGCGACCCAGACCAGCCACAGACTTTAGCCTGTGGGCATAGCAAAGCTCTGCTGGATTTCAGCTATCCAAAAGCCTTGTTTTCTATACGGCGTGCGAGGACAGTGCGATCACAGAACATGTGGCTTAATGCACTAGCCATTTTGAAAGATAAAGTAAAAAATACATGCAATCAGTACATTCATGAACAAATGAATGATGGCAGAATTTTTTTACGACTAAAGTGATTTTCTCAGACTGAGTTCACATTTGATGCTTCGTTTTCGATCAAAGTCACACGAGTGACGTCTCTGTGTTAGAGCACGCTGGTACTCGCACAAGCTGTTGACTGTTGTCTTTCCTAAACGAGCAACGGGAGATCATTTTTAATTGTCACGCATCATGGAAATTATTCAAGCCTTTTCAAAATAGTAATCGTTTTGACACCTTTTCAAGGCACAACACTCGACTGAGCAAATGGGTTTGTGGATGTACTACACGGGCTAATTTCTGATTTAGTTCATTTGGAATGCATGCACTCGCTCCATGTTGTGTTCCGTCTCTGTTTTTCAGCAGAAATAATTAGCCTCCTGAGAAATAAAGGTGTGTTCGCTTCACGCAGGCTGATTCTCCATCCTGGCGATAACTCACTCACACCTGACCACACTGTCTGTCTGTTCATGTGTGTGTGTTGATCGGACTTTTCAGAGGTATAAGAGCACCACTGAAAACTTTTTAAAGCATATCTGTCAGTAGCCAGGCGTCATCAATCAAACAAGCTGTCAAAGCAACACGTTCCTTTCAATTTTCGTCCCTCTGCGTAGCCAGAGAGCCAGGCCTCCCCCTGCGCTCCTCCAGCCCAGATTGGAGTTCTCTGTCTGGGGTGAGTCGGTGCTGATAGAGCCCAGACTCTCTGGCTGTCTGACGCTGGTGCCACCCTGAAACCCCCACAAAACCTGCTTGGAGGCCCCCAAAACACATCTACATAAACCAGCTGCTCAAACCCCATCCAACACACTCCCTCATACACACAAACCTAACAGGGGGCTGCTTTTCATCACGCTCTGCCTAACATTTACTTTCTAAATAAATGCTTTTCAAGTGAACCAAAATATGAAAAAAAAAAAAAAACTCAGACTAAAACCACCTTTTCAACAAGAGAAAGTGCCAGACAAATAAACTCGCAAGCTTTTACAGTAATAATGTAGACAGTTTTATACGTTACAATTTTTTTATTAATATTTGCATTTATTTAGAATTTAACTTCATAATATTTCTTTCTTTCACTAAATGTTTATGTTTATGTTAGATCCAAATTAAATTTAATATTTAAATTATATGTTTTAATTCTAGATTTTCAAGGTACTCAGATTTTGTACAGTACAGTAAAATCAGCTTCTAAAGTTTTGCCATAGATGCTCATATTTTGGGATTTTTTACATAATTTTACAATGGTTGACAGGAAGAGATTTATAAAATTCTGGGTCCCTTTTTTAATAATAATTTAAAAAAAGCCACTTAAAGGCATTGTTAGAGTAATTTCACAGAAGTTAAAGCTGTCTACAGCAATATCTACGATAGTATTATTCAAAATCTTATTGCTTTATTTTACCACACATGCAGAGTGTCATAACATCTCAAGAGCTGACCGATAGCCATTTTCACTGGACAAACAAATAAAGTCTGTCGCCACACTGATGAAACCATTCATCCACAATAAATGCATCTTACGAAAAAAAAATAATTAAAATAAAAAATAATATATATATATATATATATATATATATATATATATATATATATATATATATATATATATATATAATTAATTAATTAATTTAAACTCAGATGTAAGATGAGCTTTGTATGGTAGAAACATGATATTTTGGATAGAATGTGGCAGCTCAATTACGGTTTAATGACCTTTGTTTGAATATGTGTGTGTTTGCGTGTGTGTGTGTGTGCGTGTGCGTGTGTGTGTGTGTGTGTGTGTGTGTGTGTGTGTGTTGAGGTATCTCAGGCATCCTGGCAGGAGGGTAACCAGAGGCCAAAAATCTCAAATGTTAAACTCCAGTGGAAGGTGAATGGTTGCACTTTATGTTGCCCAGGAAACAAAAAAAAAAAAAAAGCATAATGTGTGCATTGATCACCCATGTCTGTGTAAGTGAGCAGCGTAACCCAGAAATGTTTTCTTAATGTCCAATGCATTTAGCTGAACATGAATGTGCTGAGAGCACTAAGTGAAATCCAATCAAACTTTGTACTGTTCTGAAAAGTAAAAAAAAAAAATGTGAATTTAGATACAGAGCAGACAGTAAGTGAACGAATGGCCAAGAGCAACCCAACGGGGAGGACAGTTTTACAGATCCAACTTCTGCTGTAGATTTTCTTCCTGGAAGCGGCCAAATCCCAGTTTCCACTGCAAGATTGGTGGAATTATTCAGATGAAGAGCACCATCCCCTTGACTTAAACATAAACTGATTTACACATTCATTTGTCTCAAATTGCAATCTGTCTAAATATGTAAAATATTATTTAAACCATCTTTTAATCTCAGTCTAACAAACTAAAAAGTGTTCAATACCCCTCCAAAACCAGCCAACAGACCAGTTTATCCAGGCTTGGAGAACAGAAACCCATCTTCGACTGATTTAAGATGCTTTTAAGCAGAGCAATAACAAGTGAAAGTGCATTCCATTGAAACAAAGAAAGTCATATGGGTTTGGAATGACATGAGGTTGAATACAATTTTTATTATTATTATTATTATTAACTATTAGCTGCTCTTTGTACTCTTAGACCAACAACCTCAATCTGGTTCAGAACGCAGGTGAAAGAAGTCCACAGAGATGCATTTTTACATTTTATCATTTGGTTTCAAAATCCACACTTGGTGGGAATAGGTCAAAACTCTATTCTGTGAAACAGAGCGGGATTTCCAAGGGAAAAGTAGAAGTATTTCAGTCCCTGACCAGAGACCTCCTGCTCTTTCAGAAACAACTCAGCAGCCAGTCCTTTAATATTAATAATTCATATCTTTGTATAGGGTGGGCAATGGCTGTAACATGAAATATTTCAAATGGAAAAACACAAGGAAATTCATGGTTGTGGATTTTGCGGGGTGCACTAAAAGTAGCTACATCTATAATCAGAAATATATTATTTATCGCAGGACATGACTGGCTATATTTTATTCAGCTGAAAAAAAAAAAAAAAATAGGACCGGTACAGGTTAGGTGAGTAAGTCTGCACTGAGGAACACATGTGGCCTCTTTTCTTTTGAATTTAAAACAAGCGGCTACAAGACAGGCACTGCAGCGAAACATGCACTTCCTGTACCGGGCAGGAGTCAAACCTAGCAAAGAGAGGAACTGGGAGAGAGAATAAAGCGAGTATGCATGACTGAAATACGAAATCACTGAAGAATAAAACAGTATTTTGACCCACAAACACTGATCAGAAACAGGCCAGCGAACAAAAAAAAGCCATTTCTCCCTCGGTCAAGGGCATCCGTTTCATTATAAAGGTAGCGGCGCCAAAACAAATATTATTTTTGAATCTTTCATTATCTTTCTCACTGGAAAGGGGCTAAAACAGCATGGGTCTGTATTAGATGCGGCAAAGCCAGCTGCTGAGGCAGAGTGAACAGTCACTCAATGTCAGCGGTTCAAAGGCAGACAGGCAGAAGAGCGGGGAATTGGATAGGTCAGTGCAGACTAAAGGACAGGCCTATCTCTGAGAATCATTCTCCTCTGTCCGTCCATCTCTCTCCTCCTCTCCTGGAGTTCTGGGCGGTATCTGAGAGTCACACAGCCTGTAGGTGGAAAGCCCGGCCAGGTGGGGGGCTAAGAGGCCAACACAAGGTGACCATCAAAGGCACGGACACAAAGCCGCAGAACTGATCCAGCGGCGTGACAGTCAACTTTTGTCCGCTGGACACTGTCGTGAGAGCAGCTCTCTTACAGATGATGAAGCAGTGTCTGTTAGAGCCTGTGAAACACAACAGCACTATATTATCAACCCATCATCAACATCATCATTTTTTATTTCATTTGAGAGTAAATTTAAAACCTGAAATTTTGTTGAATGAGTTACAATCAAAGCTGTTCTTAAATACATGCACACTTGTATCAACACATGAACTGAACCTACAGTATATGCACTAAAATGAGTCCAATATTAACTTGTTGATATTCTTGGCACATAAATGTTTAACTGCAATGAAACCTTATATATATATTATAATTTCAAAAATAAAATGCATTTGTATTACAATTGCTGACTTTTTGTATGCATGTATATATTCATCTTTATAAACCTCTTGAATACAATAATTTTTTTGTGTATTTTCTCTACTAACAATTTTAAATACTTGTTCAATACTAAAGTCACAATTGGTGCTTGGCAAGTGATTATTTTGAACTCTGTCACCAAGTCCACTAAATCTATTAGCTGGTACTATGTTTACCACTTCACATCATGTCAAACATTCTTAAACTATTGCAAGTGTGGATCTAGAATAACACTATTACACTACAAGATGTCTCATACAGTTATTATATATATATATATATATATATATATATATATATATATATATATATATATATATATATATATATATATATATATATATATATATATATATATTATGTACACAGAAAGTATCACAGCTCTTCTATCAGATAGTATCAGATATATCACAGTGGACAGAATACAAACTTCTCCTGAATATCTAGCTTTTTTACATTTGTAATGAGTGGAAGGTAATTGCTCAATTTAGCCAAACATGTGTGCAAATGCAGAGCTGCATGAAACAAAGGGCTGAAGAGAAACACCATTCTAATGTAACCAAACGTGTCAAGGATCTCAGCAGAAAAGAGCTTGTTCCACAAAGGGAGGGAGAGAGTTTTCAACAATGACAGACTTTAATGCAATTATAGTAAAGCATCCGAGTCTAGAAACACACTCCAGCCCCTCTCGTGGAGACGAGACATTCCCCTGAAGAATATCATCCGTGAATCCCACCCCCCCAAAAAAAGAGTGTTTAAAAAAGAAAGGTTGGAACGAGTCTTAAAAATTACAGAGGAAGGAGGTTGCAGCCCCTTTTCCCTGCAGCTCTGGTGGTGGTGTGTTAATTCTCTCTCTCTCTCTCTCTTAAATCGAACCCCTTGTGGTTCCAGAGTTGCTGCACCTTTCATTAGTGTCGGCTCCAGTCTTGCTGTCCGGGCATCATTAGCAATCTCAGAAATCAGCGTCTGACGACGGGCCATTCTTCATCTACCTGTCCGCCTGCATGGCCACCAGCTACCCCCATCCTCCTCTCCTCCACCCCATCCGCCCGTCCACACTCCTGCTGTATATATACATACAAATGCTCAGCGTGCACACCGGTGCGCACAGGGCAGAGAAAAAAAACACGGCCACCAACGACCCTTTTTCTCGTTTTAATTCAACTCTCTCTCTCTCTCTCTCTCTCTCTCTCTCTCTCTCTTTGTGTTGCTGGCTTGCTGCAATAAAATATTGCTACAATGGTAACCATATATGATAACTCTGTGTATATTAGGAAATGCATTAGGGATCAATTCAAAATAAATGTCAATAAATAAATGTTAATTTATAGATGAACAATGAAACAATGAAAATCATATCAGTTTTGGTGTATATGATTATTTAATATATATATATATATATATATATATATATATATATATATATATAACCCTAACCCTAACCCTAACCTAACCTATATATATGTTATCAGAATGACAGTTTGTGTATATTGAATAATATTTAACTTAATTTAAGTAAATAAAATGCATAACGTCATTAAAGTCTATTAGATAAAAATGAAATGTATATAAATATAAGGTATATATTTTATCAGTACTTGAAAGGTGAATCAATAACCCTGGAGTTGCTGGTGGTATGGTCTGTTGGAGCTATAAAAATAACAGTTTTAATGAATACTTCAAGTCTGCAGTAACACTGTGTGTGTGTTTGTGTGTGTGTGTGTGTGTGTGTGTGTGTGTGTGTGTGTGTGTGTGTGTGTGTGTGTGTGTGTGCACTTCCTCTAAACTGTACTGCCCTCTGTTGGATATCAAACAACACATTAGTAGAAGACATGTTCAGCTCTGAGTCTCTACACACTGAAGCATGTGTGTTTTTATATTGCTCTCAGGCAGATGTTTAACATTTTAATTGCAATTGATTAAAACCCGTCTCTTCAGAATAAATCTGTTGTGTTTGAGACTGTTGTATAAATTAATTTCGGTGCTATAAATTGAAGTGTTTTTAATGCAAATTATACCGCACAAGCAATTAGACAACTGGTTGTTTACCATGATGTTGATGCATGTTAAATCTTTAATTATTGAGAATAATCAGATGTCATGTTGTAATCATTACTAGAGAAGTGTAATGTTTACACGAGTGTCGTTGCAGACACAGCTCTGGTTTTCTACATTATAAAACATTCTTTCCTTTGGGCTCAGCACATGTATTAGATTGACATTTTTGCACACCTCATTATCTCATTGCGTTTCTGTTCAAATATTTGTTTTGGGATTGAGTCGTGCCTGTTAGCTTAAATTTGTCATTTCCTGTTCTCAGAGTTTGGTCGATCTGCCCTCGGCCCTGTAACATATAAACACACCGCACCTCTGCTGACATCACCGCGTAACTCGAGTCAAGACTCTGAGCTCAGAAAGTTAACAAGAAATCCATCCAAACCATAAAGAATAATTAGAGTCGAGCGAAAACACACCAGGAGCTGACCACAGACCCTGCACATCTACTAAACCGACCGCTTGCATCCATGCCAAAAAGATCCACGCTATAGCAAGATGCGTTTAAATAACCCAGTAACATTTGACATGTCACCGTGATTGGCGTGTAGTTTTAATGACTCTTTCGTTACATTATATATCCACTGCCAAGCTTAGTTTAACTGAGGCAGCATTTTACAAGTGTGGGTTTGCTAAACTTGTTTCCACATTTTTACAAGGTCATTAACTCATGTAATGAACTCTAAATGCACTGCAAACAACACTTGATTAGAAACACAAGCATGCAGTGCATTTCTGTATTTAATTTAAGCATTATGTCAATGAGTTATGACATCTGTTTTTCACTTAGGGTAGGGGATGTGTGTGTGTGTGTTTTAGGTTTGTACAGAGAGTGGTTCACGTTCTTTTCCACACACAAACACATTAACGTCCTGGACTGGATATTGTCCTTCAACACAACAGATGCTTCCTTAAAGGGCCGTCTCTTTGGGGGCAGAGTTTGGCCCCGCCACAGACCCCTTCCCCCACATGTCCCTTTAAATCATGCTTTTATGGACATGAAAAATAGAACAAATCTTGAACCGAGGAACAGAACAAATGCAGAAACACACAGCTTGGAATGAAGCATTCGATTTACACTAAAAGCGTCTAGAAATGCAAGCAGTGATGTCACTCTGCCAGGACATTCAGTGTCTTTTCATATTTAAATAAAGCACCTAAGTCACTTAAATTGCCCAGATTTGATATCTTTTCAGTCTTTTTATTTCATCAAAATCAACTGTAGTGAATTTTTTTTCCAAGCCGTTTTCAATCCCCGCTCTGGTCCTTAGGCCATATTTCTGATGCACCTTTCTTCCTTAAAGACTTGAGTATGTAAATGACATCAGTTGTGAGCGTCTGGACTCCATACACTGGCGTAGTTCACACTGTCATCAGTCAGTGCTGAATAATGAGAAGCGGTTGGTATGTAAATGTGGTCATACGTTAAAGTCAACATGCAAATAAAAATTGACCCCCTTTAGCTTTTTTTAATGCATGTTCCTTCTCTTCTTGTGAATGATTCAATGCCAGAGATCAATGCCAGTTTGTCTTCATAACCTTTCATCAGAATTTAGTAACTTGCTTGTTAATTACTTTTCGGCTGACGTCAAGGGCTTTCAAATCCTCCAACCGCCTGCAATACAGAGAACATTTTTCACCATCCAATCAAATCCCAATGAATAAAATCAATTCCAACACTAAATAGTATATATTTAGCATTGATTAATCAGAAAAAGTGACAAACACAAAAATAAAGTGCAACTATATACTGTTTAAGATTTTGTAATTAAATTTTAGTAATGTTTTTCATAAAGGGAGCATTTATTTGATCAAAAATACATAAAATGTTTTCTATTTTATTTTATTATTATTATTATTATTATTATTATTTTATTATTTTATTTTTATTTTTATGATCAAGGCTGTATTTTCAGCATCATTATGCCAGTCTTCAGTGTCACATGATCATTCAGAAATCATTCTAATATGCTGATTTTCTGCTCAAGAAACAGTTATTATCAGTGTTGAAATAATATTTTTGAAGAAAACGACAATTTTTAATATAAAGAATAAAAAGTTAATTTTGAATTGATAAAAATAGAACAAAATATAAATATTTTGTAAAATTATAAGGACCTGCACTGCCATGTATGATCAATGTAATGCATTATTGCTGAATAAAAGTATATATATATAACCTTTTTGACCAGTATTGTAACAGACAGAAGAAAACTTCCCTTATATTTTGTTGTTGACGTCTAAGGATGTTTTAAAAACCATGAACAAAAGCAAAACAATTATGAATACAATAAATAAAAGTACTGTATGTTAAATACATATATATTGCTGTACCTATAAATAATATGGTAATACCTTTAAATGTTTGATTTTAACATCATATTTTCTTTATTTTTGTACATAAACTCAAATTCTTGTATTTCACAACGGCAATGCAATCCCTTTTAAATGTTTTCTGTTTATTTGTAGCTTGAGACTGTGGAGCAATGAATACAGTCTATCCTTACACATGAAATGATATTAAGGGGCAGCTTTCATGTGCCTTACAAGGCCACACATGACCCATGTACTGAACGTGCTCGAGTGGAACAAGGCCTGAGACAGTGAAGAGAAGTAAAGAGGAAGGGTTTGTTTGTGCTGTGTGGAGAATGAGATAAGCTGGATTGAAACTGAGAGACTCCTCCATATCTAAATGTAATCTCAGCACTGGATGAGGTGAATACAGTATCAGAGCGCGGGATTGACGTTTGTGAATGATACTGACCGAAAAAGAGCAAGAGACGAATAACATATCCTACCTCGCTCGAGCTATTTTATAACTGCGTACATTTTTTTCCATTCTTCGGGCTGGATTTTTATCACTTTAAGTGCATTTTTCTCTCGCTCTAAATGTTGGAGTTTCCAGCTCTTAAAAGTTGCATCAGATTAGAGGAAGAGTTGTGACAAAAAGAGAATTACATGATGAATTAGATGTACTCGAATGGGTTTTTTTCTCTTTCTATAATGTTATATTCTCACTGGACAATCAGTTTCAGCTGATAATTTTAAAGCGATATCAGACAAACTCGGGAATATCAGCACGCCACTTCTTTCAGAGAATTCTCGAAGTGCAGTAATCAAGTGGGCCATTTGTGTTGACCTTTTGACCTGTGACTCAATTACTCATGATGGACAAATACCTGCTCTGGTCTCTAATGATGAACAAACTCCTGACAAAACGCCTCCGTGTGCCTTCAGCTGGTGTGTGGCCAAATTTGATAATCGCTATTAATTCTGCACACACTGGCAGTCCTGACAGCATCCGAGTGACTGCGGAATCTAATTTATCCTATACGAGAATTCATCATTTACAGCAACCCACCATCCTAGCAGTGAATAAACCGTCCGAAACCTTGCCGATTTGTCTGGCTGACAAAGAGAGAGGGAGGAAAAGCCACATGAAGGTGTGTTCCAATCGATGGAGGAATGCCTCGCATTTGGACTCCAGCTGAATATTTTCCCCCAACTTTGCATTTTTACTCTCCTTAGTAAGACGGCCACTGGGGAGCGAGCTTGTTTCCCCTCTCCGCCTCATCAATAGCTAAATCCTGGTGAACAAGTGACATGGAGAAGCTGCAATCAATAGTCCAGCCTGTGTTTTCCCCTCCTTCTGGTCAAATGGTTCTACACAGTTGACAGGCATGACAAGCCGAGCATGATACAAAATCATTATCAGCAGGCCATGGAGATGAGTGCAGAAAAACATGACACAGGCATTAATGGCCATGGCTGGTGCTGAATAAACTAGCTGCTAGCTAAAGGATTTGTCAAGTGGAAAAAAGATGCGGGCGAAACTTCTCCCTGCGTATCGATTTTTGGGTGGTATCGAGCCACTGGTAGCGAAATCGCAGTCAATATGACACCACGGTGAGCAGAGGATGTCAGTGCTGGAAATGTTTTAATTTGAGCCTGTGCAGGAAACACACATTTCATCGCACTCGCACTCTCACACTGCCCTGATACAGACTTATTTTTTAAATAATGAGCATAACCGGAGTTTTTTATTTTTTCTTTTACACGCATATCTGCCAGTTTCAAATGCATGCGCCAAATGTAGTTTGATTTAATGAGTCTAAAAAAGTCAAACGGTGTGAAAAGTAATAACACATTTTTTCCCCACACCATGAATGCATACATGTACACTTAAAGTTTCAAACATTTCTCATGCCAGAAAATATCACAAATATTATCATGATTTATTTTTTTTTTTTCATGTTATTAAAAAGTTAATCATACTGACTCTTTATATTAAAATCTTTTTGAATTAAGTCAATTAAAAAGAAAATATATAGAGATTTAACAAAAAGCTCATATTTTCCACACACCTTCAGTGCATAAATGTTCAAATCTTAATCCAATAATAATAATAAAATAATATAATAATAATAATCAATTATGAAAATTATTATTACAAGTTTAAAAATCATAAATATATTTGCTGTTTGCCATGCTAATAAAAAAATGTAATCTTATTGACTCCCTGTGATATAACTTCCAAGATTTTCTTGACACACACCAAAAAATTATAATACACAATATTGCTCCACTGCTTTTTCATAAATAATAACAAAAGGTTATAGCAAATAATAAATAAATGTTATGTGTGTTCAAAAACCTTGGTCTTTTAATTACACCACTCACATTTTGACATCTGTCTGTGTATCAAAACTACTAAAATAGTAAAACAAATGAGTGTTACATAATTTATAATTTACCCATAAATGCTGGTGAGTATTGCATAACATCATTTTATAATCATCATTTACTTACGCTGTATGCCACATTTTTCTTCCTGAAGTGGATCGTTCTCACAACACCCTAACTATAGTGTGGAAAGAATGGCTGTCCAGTATATGTTTTCAGTTTTTTATTTATTTATTTATTTATTTTTTTTGCCTTCTCTTAATTTTGAAGGTGACTGCATGAATCGTGTGCATTAAACCAGCTGTAGAAGAAGCACTAGACATTTCTGTCCACTTCAGGTTAAGAAAATACTTTCACTAGAGACTGAAAGGTTTTCATTTTCCCACTGTACTTCTGTAATAAAATATGCATCAAATGACTGTTTTTATCTTGAGATATCTTATCTTTACCTTATCTTTTTAGTAAGTATTTGTATAAATAGTTGTCTTGTGCAGTAGTAGTTAAACCCTGCTCAGAGAGAGAGAGAGAGAGAGAGAGAGAGAGAGAGAGAGAAAGAGAATTCATTCTGGATCTTGCTGTGTCAGGGAACTTTAATCAGTCCATGGCGCAAATAGCTCACATCCTGTCTTTTCATTATTCCACGCTTATTGGCTTTTTGGAGACGAAAGAAGAAGTTCTTTAAGCGGGGAAGTGTCTCAACTCAATTAAAAATTAAAATCAAACATTTTAAAGAGGGTGAACTATTAACACAAGTTGATGAATATAGGTCATACCACAAAGAGAAAGAGAAAAGCTTATTAATTAAATAATAAGGCCAATTCCGGCACTATCAGACCCCGTCAACTCATTCCAGAGGAGAGGGGAAAATAAATTGCCCGGCTCGAAAGAAGCTCATTTTAAGCTTGTTTACAGCGGTGCCCGAAAATGTCAGGTTAACTAAATCCCGAACTCGCTTTCCAGCTACAGTGAAAGGTAATGAGTTGATTGAAAAAGGGGAAAAAAAGCTGATTAGTCCTTAACATTGTGACACGGGCCGCATTAGGAACCAGAGTAATCCAGGTCAGAGTGGAACAGGGTCATCACAGAAATTAACTTTTTGTTCATTAATTTGTCTGGATTAGTCGAGGGCAGAAAGACAGCAAATCTGCTCCAGTTTTTCTTATGAAAATCATTTAAAAGTGTACATCAATTGTGGCTGATGGGTGACATTGGGGTTAATCAGCCTGATGTGTCCTTTTAATTGCTTTCTATTCAGAGTAAATTCATTAGATAATGTTCTCTTCGAAATTCCGGAATCAATTTAACAGAAGAAAACCACATTAACAGCTTTTCTTTCATTACCGGGTGTTGTCGTGTCACCAGACCTGGGCCAGACTTCCTCTAGGCAAACACGTTTGTGTACCGTGATTACTTACCAGGGATTTATTTCAAATCCATTCTTTTCTCCATTACTGATTTGCCCGAATTCAACGGCGAATTATAACAATGAAATAAGCCCCGAAACCCCATTTAATCACCAGAGTGAGCCGGCACGCTCAAAGGCCTGTATCGGTAGCACTGGTTGTTATTTGTGGTTAATTTGGACTGATTACAATGTGGGTAGTCTTTGGCCTGAGGCAGAGAGATGCTGCTGGAAGAGAAGACACGAATGGCAGAGGCACAAGAGCGCTTTCTCCACCGTTGGAGGAACATAAAGGAGAGCGCTTGGCATTGTGTGAGGTGAGAATTTCACAGTCCTAAATGTGTCAATCAGCGTGCTTCAGGACATTGTTTGAGTCATTACGATGGCCGTCATCTTGCGAGGTGTCCGCGAGTAATTTTCTAATGGCTGGGCACGTTCAGCCGCCGGGTAAATTCGGTGACAACGGGGGGTGGATCATCCGAGCGACGGCAAGCTGATGGCAGTTAATTTATCAATTATTTGAAGAGGATAAATTTGATTTTCTTCACATTACAAGGTAATGTCTGTGCTTCGCTGTCAATATAACCACAGCTAAAAGTGAATATAGTACTTCAATAAAATTACTAAATAAAGGTTAAGGAATGAATTATCTTTATATATATATATATATATATATATGTATATATATATATATATATATATATATATATATATATATATATATATATATATATATATATATATATATATATGGGGATAGCAAATAGTAAATTCTATAGTTCATGGCATGTACATAATAAATGTAAATATATATATATATATATATATATATATATATATATATATATATATATATATATATATATATATATATATATAAAAGTACAGCAATTTGTCATGTCTCGTGTTAAGTCGCTTGTTGCTTTTAGAAAACAAAAATAATAAGAATGTATTAATATTTAATTAAATCAATAAATATTTTTTTATAAATACAATTAAATAAATGTAATTAATGTCCATTACAATTGTGAATTTTCCATGCACAAACTTATTAAGCAACTGTTTTAAAATAATAAATAATTATAATGATTTATAAAAAAAATAATATCTGTTTGTGCAGGGACAATTCACAATAAATGCATTGTAATTAAACTAGATTAAAGCTCATTTTTATTCTATTGTATTATTAGATAATTTCAAAAGTTACATTTATCACACACACACACAAAGATATATATATATATATATATATATATATATATATATATATATATATATATATATATATATATATATGCTGTTGACTTTATTAGCAAACAGATCCAGTCGCTACCTCCCTGCCAAACTCAAAACACACACACAAACACACACACACTGGTCTCCTCCCAGAGCCGGCCCTCTCCCCTAGAGCTGCCCCATGCAGAGCCTCCACATAATCAAGGTAATTTGCCTGAACTTGGGGGAATATTTACCACATCCAGACCGGCTTGGTTTGATTGATATCTACCCTTGTGACTTATTAGACACTGTCAGAGAAAAGGCCCTGCGGTGATGTTAAATAATTTTTCATTGATAATCACCCTGTCACTGCTATCGAGACAACTTTTTGAAGACCAACCTGAATGCGATGGGATGGGAGGAGAGGAGGTGCAAAGGGCTGACACAAGGCCTCTTAAGTTCTTAATAAATGCTTCTTTGGAGTAGGACAGGGATTAGGGCCGAGAGAGCTGTCATGGGGACAGGTGAGAGAGGAATTGGCAGCCTTTAATTTCTCTTTGAGGAATGATGAGGCTCTACGGCGACTAATCTCCTTATCAACACTGAGCCACCGCCTCAGGGCCAGTGCTGCCATTCACACCAAATCACACCCCCCCACAAACCCCATTTTCCGCAGACTCTGAGTTTTGCATGGTGGATTCAACGTTAACTAATGGTGCCAAGTTCTGTGTCACGTTTATTCAATGGGGCGCATATATGAGATGTTTGTCCATATGTAGAAAACTGATTCTGGAACAGATACAGACCACCCACAGTCTGTGCAATGATCTTCTGAACCATTGAGCATACAAACATGGCTAGTTTGTAATCTGATTGGTTGCCACTACACAACCTCTTGACATGCATCAGTCGACATAGGACATATTTTAATTTTTTTATTTTAGGAATAATATTTATTATGAAAAACAGTCCATATAGATCAATGGAAAAATAAAATATAAAAAAAAAATAAGTTTTATTTCTTAAACTTAGACTTCTGGGGAGAATATCTGTTGTGAGAAACAAACACAAATGAACTCACTTTTAAGTTATGTTTGTGAAATAATCTGTATCCCTCCAATAGAATGAAATGACATTTCTATTTGACTGAAAAGAGTTTAAATAGTAATAAATAAATGTAAATAAGCCATTAAATAGCATACTTATTGGCATGTAAGCCATTTAAATTAGACTAATTTTGTGTAAAGATTTATTTATAAGGCCCTTTAAACAGATCTGGAATCTGCTGATTTTGCTTTGCGTTTAGAAAAATATGTGTGTATACATAGCAAACTTTATGCCAAGTCGAATGTCTAGCAATGAGAAACTAAACCAGTCTCTGAACTTCACCAAACTGTGTGTCAGCTGTGAAGCCAAGAATCTTTAAAAAAAAAAAAAAAACTTGCTCGTCACTCAAAAGTAAGACAAACAGACTTCAGTGCCGGGATTCAGAGGGAAACTAAACCGAAATCTCCAACTTGCTCTCTTTTGTCAGTGTTTTTTTTGGCCAGTATTTATATCCACGCAAGGATACCTCTAAACTGGGGTAGTGGAGGTGACTGTTTAGGGTGTGCAATTTAAGATGACACGTGGGACAGATCAACAGCTCTCGTCACTGTCTTTCCTGCTGAGACATCTCTTCTCCTTACTCTCCAACACAGCGGCAGGCTGCATTCACAACGACTCCGCTGTCAAACGTCAGTGCATTCTTAGCGCTTCTTTTGAGTCAGAAGAGGGCATGTTCATTTACGACATGAAAATCTCAACCGTTAGAGGTTAACCCACACTCTGTGCTCCTCTCACAGGGGACAGACTAGGCTAAACTCCTAGAAATGTTGTTGTTAGACATGGATGGTTGCAAAAAAATGGGGTGCACGTGACGAATATGGAAGAAATATTTGACATTATAGTAATGAAAGCACTTCAATGCAAGGGCAGAGCTTGCCTTAAGTCAGGAAGTCTGAATAAGATGTCAGAAAAAAATGGATAAAGCCTATATGAAATAGCTGCAAAGAGGAAATGGCTAGAAAATCAATCAAAATTGTTCATGACTTATTTTGAAAAAACTGCTTTTCCCCAAAATCAATTTCAGCTGACTGCAAGTACTGCAAGTAATACATTTGAATCATGAAGTTTCTCATAATAATTTTTTGTATATAAAGTTTTTTTTTTTTATTTTTTTTTTTTTTTTTTTTAAGGGGTTTTCTAACTAGTTTCTGCAGTTATTTTGAGAAAAAAAAAATACGAATGAATACTCTAACATTCTACTTTCTGAAGACCGGTCATGATTAATCATGTGTATTGCAAAACAAAGCAGAATATATTTCAGAATTATTTTTTTTAACTTTCGAAACATCCCTGAAACAATAATTATAGTGAAAAAATAATAATAATAATAAATAAAATAAAGTGCTATACAAATTAATTTGACATGAATTGCAAAAGTTTATCATATGCATAAGAGCTGGAAGAATAATAAAAATACTACTATAAATAACTTTTAAATTACTTATATTAGAAGTAATCTTGTTTTTTAATATCACACATTTTTTTTTCCATACAGTATGAATAAATCTGTGTGCATGTAAATATGTATCTTACATTTTATTTAAGGGACTTAAAAAAACTTCATAATCAGTAAGCTGATCTAAAGAACCTAGAATAAAGCATCAATAACTTTCCATAAACTTCAAAGAATGCTTGTTAAGCAAAGAAGCACTTCAGTATTATTACTATGAACATGGCCTACAAGGTTTTCCTACCTCTGCATGTATACATGGTACTGCAGGATGGTATACGAGTCCGCTGCAAAGGCAACCGATCCCCGCAGAGTTGCTTTCGTCTCATGAGGTTAAAATCATTTCGCCGCACAGGTCTGGAAATTGCCTCTCACTTAGACAACTTCAGGTGGGGTAGAGCCCAGTAAACTGCTGCACTTAATGAAAAGTTTAAACCAGTGGGTGAAGGGTCAGGACCTCCCAGCCTGCTGGAGTTCCAGTGTAAATTCTCTGAATTAACGGTGAGTATACGGTCTGAAATCGTATCCCTGCAAGGAGCAGAACATGCAGTAAAGGCGTTACAGCTCGTTAACTTCCCCCTCAAAACAGATTATCCTGCTACTGCCCATCGGGGAACCGACCGCACCCGATTGGCCGAGAGGGTGTTCGTCTGTATTGATCAGGCAAAACCAATCGTACGGCTTTATGTCCACTGTTATGGCAAATATTTATGGAGGACACATTAGCCAATAATTGAACCGCAATAATGGGGAAAGTGCAGCTGGGGCATGATCTCATCGGGCAAAAATTGGTTGAAGGGCTGTTTATAAGACGAACTAAACCAGCTGTCAGTGTGCAACTCAATACATGTGCGTTTATCTCACTACCAACTCTGGAAATTTCAGTGTAAACTCATTCATACAGGTGTTGTTTGCATTGTTGCATGCAAACGGGCATGGTTTTCAAAGCTCTAAGGTGTAGTTCTGGCTTTAATAGTAATAGTTTTAAATAAGCTTCTCCAAACTTTATTTATAATTTAATATTCAGAACGTATCTTTAAAAAGCAGCCATTACCCAGAACACACACACACACACACACACACACGCACACACACACACACACACACACACACACACACATATATATATATATATATATATATATATATATATATATATATATATATAGTTTTTTGAAATCCTAATTCAAAAAACTAATTCAAACTAATAGACTACAATAGTATCTTATTGATGCTAATCTAATTTTCAATAATGCAAGTGGGCATGATTTTCAAAATCCTACGATGAAAACACATCTCATTTGTGTAGTTCTGACTTTAATAGTTCAATAAGCTTCTCCAACCTTATTTATACCATAATATCCATAATGTATCTCTAACAAGCAGCGATTACCCAGAATCCCCCTCACATCTTGTCATCTTCATGAAGGCCGAGGGTGTGAGAGCTTTGAAAGATCTTTGCATTAAGTCAGTGTGGCCTCTAATGATTAGTGTGAGAGGGTAGCTTTCATTTCCCCAGTCCTGGAAGATCACAGGGGACGAATCGCAACACCCTTTTCCCTCTGCGCCGAATGGTGGTGATTAAAAACTTAGTGGTGAATTGGACCATCAGAGGCCTTTAAGAACCTGTTCTCTACCTCTCTCTTCTCACTACATGGGTCTTTTACGAGAGGATACATCAATAATGAGGATGAGAGAGTCGCCATTTATTCCCACAATCCACCCATTTGCACTCGACATGCTCCATTCTTCAAAGCACCATTTTGGGGTCTGATTTAAATGTAGACTTCATCATGTATGCACAGGGTCACATCATATAGATGATCAAATTATGAGTCTTATCTTCTCTTTATGTGTTGCCGTGAAGCACATTTTGATTCCACCAGATCTGAAGTTATTAAAATGTAAAAAAAAAAAAAAAAAAAAAAAACATAATACTAGTCTCCTAAAAGACATTGATGAATGAGTCATTTTGGAAAAACAACCCCACAACATTATATAAATAAAAGATAAATAGCAATAGCAATAAAATGCTAGTTTGACACTACCATTCAAAAGTTTTGGGTCAGTCTCTTATGCACTTTTATTTGATCAAAAATACAGAAAACACAGTAATATTGTGAGATGTTATTAAAGTTTCAAAATAACACTTTTCTATTGTAATATATTTTAAAATGTAATGTTGTTCTAGTGATGAAAGCTGTATTTTCAGCACCATTACTCAACTCTTCAGTGTCACATGAGCCTTCAGAAATCATTCTGGTATGCTGATTTGCTGCTCAAGAAACATTTATTGTTATCATCAATGTTGAAAACCTTCATGCTGCTTAATTCGTTTTTCGTGGAAACTATGACATTTTTTCCTCAGGATTCTTTAATAGAACGTTTAACAGAAAGCATCTGCTGTCACTTCTGAACAATTGAATGCATCCTTGCTACATATAAGTATGAAACTCATCTTACTTTCCCACATTTTCTGAATGGTACTGTGCATTTTCAGTCTTTAGATTGTAAATATTAGTCAATCAAAATGTCATCATCTAGTCGTCAGGGATAGGCAACTCTGGTCCTGGAGGGTCACTATCCTGCAGTGTTTAGCTCAAACCCTAATTAAACACACCTGAACAAGGGAATCAGTGTTTTTGGGATTACTAGATAGATATAGGCAGGTGAGTTTTCATGAGGGCTGAAGCTAAACTCTGCAGGATAGTGGCCCTCCAGGACCGGAGTTGCCTATCCCTGATCTAGGTCTACCATTTGATTTTTCTATCTGAACCTGACAGAGTTCCAATAGACTTCTCTGTAAACAAAGCTTTAGCTTGTTGCTTTTAGCGTGTCAGAAGTTGTTGACTCTCCAAGCATGGCAGTGTTGGATCTGTTGGCGATTCTCAGTGAATCACTGCTTGTTTACATATGTAAAATGAGCCCACCTAATTGTCTAGTCCAATATTCCCACACACAGAATGTTGTTTGGTCATTAGAACCAATAAGAAACATGTTCCGTGCCATTTGTTTGACTGTGTGGAGTATCTGACATGATTTGCTATTCAAAACACTCAATAACATCTGATTCCTTTTTACTGTATTGATTCATTTTTACCAGATAAAGTCCCCATTCATTTCATTTTGTGTTTGTAGTGAAAAAATAAAAAAATAAAAAAAAATACTGGAATAATCAGCTCTACATTTACATTGTACAACCCCCTCCATACCATCATCCATGGTAAAAAAAAATCACTGTAACTCAGTTCCTAAAGTGGCTTATTGGATAAATACAGACCACACAAAATCATTTTATTTATGGCTCTAACATGCCACTCATCTCTTCAATATTTTGACAGTATATTGATAATTTTGACTGGATTGTAAAAAAATATTCAGTCCAAACCTGTTTATGAAGTAGACATTACTGTTGAAAATAGAGTTATATTTTAAAATAATTTTAAATAGAATAAAAAACTCTTATTTTAAATTGAAATACTATTTCACAATATATTTGTTTTACTGTATTTTTGATGAAATGAATTTAGCGTTTGTGAGCAAGAGAAACTTCTTTCAAAATCATTAAAAAAAAAAAAAACTTACAGACACTACAACTTTTGAACAGTAGTGTATTTTGTATTATTTACTACTTTCCAATCAGTAATATTGTCTGAATCTCCAATAAACTCTTTAGCATTCCTTAAAGTACAACTTATAAATGCAAGAGAAAGCGCCCAGCACTTCTTCATAACCGAGGTCTCCATTAAGCCCCCGTCTCTGTGGGACGGCGAGCGTGTGTGCATGATGCGCGTGCAGAATGTGTTTGTATTCCTCAGTGTGTGGTGTGCGAGATCAGGAGGTGAGGCTGTGTCTGTAATCTCAGACGGTGAGGGTGAGTCCTGACATGCTCCTTTTTCTGCTCCGGGAGTCACATCATCAGCGAGAGGCTCATTTTGCATACTAACAGGAGAGGAGAGGGAGTCACACTTGTTCGAGAGGGCTCACGTGGAAAGCACCCTCCCTGTCTCCCCACACAGCTCCCGGGTTAGCTGCAGATGACCTGCACTGATGCGATGCAGGAATGTCACATGAATATATATAAAACTCAAAAGTGCTTTGATATACATCAGTAATGACTTGAAAGCTTACAGTCATACAGCAAAAGAGAGATTTAGGGCAGATTCATACTCAAATACACTGGCGGCAAATAGGTTTGGACAATTTAAGCATAGATCCTTATTATTTGATGACATTTCAGTGATAAAGCACAACACAATCTAATGAATGAAAAACATTTTATTAAATAAACTGTTAATTAATTCATAACAACTTTTTATAAACAATATCTGAACTGGGTTTTGATTGACCTGTTGTTCTGTCAATCATTCAGTATAGCTATAAAAATGGGCTGACCCAATAATAAAGTTTAATTCATTAAACTGGAGTAATGATGCTGAAAAATCTATTTTAAATAACATTTTACAATATATTCAAATAGAAACATTTATTTTAAATTGTAATATTTGTAATAATTGTTTTTATTTTTATTGTTTTCATAAGTGAGCATTGTGAGCATAAGATTCTTCTTTCACAAACATTAAAACATCTTACTGAAATGTTCAAATGGTAGTTTATTTATAAGTATTAAGTTTTTGTTTGTTTGTTTGTTTGTTTGTTTGTTTGTTTTTGAGCCCTGAGGTTTTAAGTATGTTCAACATGCTACACAGTATATGCTAGCTGTCTCAGTTTCAAAACAAATTACAGCCTTTAAGCCACTCTCTCCAATATATAGTGCACATGGAATCATGTTAACGGTTTCAATATTTGGCTGCTGGAGGGAATCATTGTATGGCAAAGATGGACATAGAAATTCAGCTAATAACTTTCAGTTTCATTAAGATAGAAACGCTCAGTGCCGTCTCATAATCAGGAGGCAATTTGCAAATCATTAAGAGAAACGTAAGATTACGTTAAAACACTGAGGATCCCGTTCCTCAATGGATTCATAATCTTTTTGATAATAGCGATTCGAGGTTGACGCAGACTCAATTGGACAGAGAAACCGCCAGTCAGAAAGCAAACACAACTTGCACTTTAACGAGAGAGAGAGAGAGAGAGAGAGAGAGAGAGAGAGAGAGAGAGAGAGAGACAGCCACATAATCTTCTATTCAGAGCAGGTACTAATGGAGAATTCCATATATTCTAAAATTTAATTAAAACCCCAAAGATTTCAAATTAGATGCAATTTGAAATGCCTGGGGCAGAAATACATGCACTTGCGTGGCAAGGGTATCAGACTGAAAGTTGATATCGTAATTGGTCTTGATGCATTTTCTGTGTTGCCAGGCTGAGGCGAGGAGCTCATAACCATAGACAAATTCTCAGTAGATTACCTGCTCATTGAGAATGCCATCACTCAGATCTGTTCTCCTCTAAATTACCCCGCCACTAAAGCTCTCTTAGCGAGACACAGCTGGCCACCAGCACCACACATGCGTTATGCATGCCGCACCCACTGCACGCAAATATGCTCGGCTGAATATTAAAATATAATTGGCATTCATCCTAAGTAGCTTAATCCATTTCGATATTTTCTCTTTAAAACGATTTGGAGTCTCTGCAGTCATTATTTTCAAAGAGGCAATTCATAGTCTAATGACAGGGAAGCAAACAAAAAGGTTTACTCAAACGTGTGTTCGTATGCTTTCTTGTGGTTTTATTAGAGTTTTTTTTTTTTTTTTTTGGACAGCCAGAAATGAGTTTATTATTAGTCTGTTATCCATAGTCTGTTTAATACATGCACCAGAGAACAAACTACTCAGACTTAAAATATGTGAACTTATACATGTCTTAACACCACAGTTAATGGATTAATATCTTCTAAAATCTATGACGGATGTTTACACAGGTTTTTCTAAACAAAACTTAATCTATGTATCATAATCTACGCTATCAATGCAAACAATTCCAGTTGCACGAATTCAATTTCATGCATCAGTGTCATCATCCACAACCAATTTTCTTTCGTGTCAAATACTAGCATGGTAAAGCAACCGTTTAGTTAAACAAAGTAGTATAGTTAGCTACATGAATTAAAACACATCTGATTTATTGGTAGAGACATCTAGAGCACCACCCCCACCCCCCACACACCTTTCTTTTCCTTTTCCTACTTTACAGTATTGAGGTTTGTTACACCATAACAATGCAAACATGCTAATATTTTTACACAGTGCACTCCATTGAATGAAAATGGCTTTGTTCATTTATAAAAAAATAATAATCATGGCATCTACCCTGGCATATGGTACTTTTTTTTGCAAGGACTGTGTGTGCATGTGCATTATTTATTTCTGTTAAATGCAGCTTTATTCATCATCCTTTGCTTTCACACACTCTTTATTTTTTGCACTAATACATGAAGTGTCGAGGAATTAAAGTGCATCTGTTGGAGTCTTCTGGGAACCAGAAAAGCAGCGTTCCTGAGTGTTTCTGGGAGGCATAGCTCTCCCCTCACATACATTCACACTTGAGATTGTAAAAATGTCAGCCTGCCAATCATGAGTATTTGAATTTTCTGTTGACAGGCGCAGGCACCTGGAGGATGTGAATATGATAAGTTGTCACCTCGTCATGGAGATTCTCCGTTCGGCCTGGAGAGTGAGACAGTAATAATTTTACAGACCTTCACAGTTTCAAAATAACTTTTAATATTAGAGTGTGGAAAAAAGCTGTTGAATTATAAACGCCCGCTACTGACGTTCTTTGACATCACCATCTGTCTTTTTGATGGAGATGAGGAGAGAGAGAGGTGCAAAGGTTAGCCCGTAACATGGGGATGGCGAAAAAACCACAGCAGCTGCCGGAACGCCGAGACTGGAGAGTATTTTCATATGAACTTCTCATTGGGAAGCAAATCAAACTGTGTGGTCGATCTGAGGTGAAGGAAAGTCACTTAAATTCTTAACCACAACATGGGGCCTGACTGCATGTCACCCCTTTTTTTACACTGCAAAAATGGAAAAGGTGCAAGAAGGATAGAACACGTCTGCATTGCCCCAACTTAAACGCTGGCCTTCATTTTTCTGGTGTAATGATGTAAGTATGCTTATATGAGACATATTTACAAAATGAGCACACCAAATGCCGTCGTTACCTGTGGGAACCTCTGGATGTCTTTAGGACCACTTGAGGTTCAGAGTCAATTAAAGATTCATGGTGGAAGCAAACGGTTTTGGCAATAGCTAAAATGGGATAGTTCTTAAGCTAGAAATGAACATTCTGTCAGTATCTCAACCTCATCTTGTTTTAAGCCAGTATGCCAGTGGAACAAAAAAGAAGATCTTTTCAAGAATGTCGGTGTCCAAAAAATACTGAGCCCCACTGACATTCAATATATGAACAAAAAGAGCATGTTTTTAACAATATTTTGCATGATACCTTCATATGTGTTCCACAGAGAAAGTGGGTTTGTAATGATATGTGGTTGAGTAAATTATGAAAGAATGATACAACTTATTTTTAAAGGCCCCAGAACTTCCATAGAAATCTCCATAGAAATTTGTGAACCAAAACTCTACTACGGTATTTGCTCAAGTTCAATTTTCCACAGTTTGTTTTTCAAAATGTAATTTCTAAAACTGTGAAAGAAAACATTGCATTCGATGCAGACATTAGCAGATACTGACCACTCCTACAACCTTTTTTTTTTTTTTTTTAGGGTTAGAATGGTGGAACTGAAGTGCGGAATTAATATTGTTGAACACTGCTGAACTAAAAATGTAATTAGAATGACAGGAAGAAAAGTTAAAATCCTTAAGGCTTTTTTAACCTTTCTTTTTCAAATTAAATAAATAAATCAAAAACAATATTTTTTCTTATTTTTAAGTAATTTAAATTCTTAAAATTGTAGATATATTTAGTTTTACTTCTTTATATTGTAACTCAAATTCAGATTTTGTATCCTGTTTGCTACTTCAATTCAAATTCAAAACAGAATTGGAATTTACAAGGCATTCATAATTCCATTCTGAAAGAATGGTGCAAAACCCTTGAAGACAGTATCATTCCTGGGAAAGAATGTTTAGCATTGCCGATTATACCCTCTTTTTCTTTTTCTCTGCCAATCCCACCACTCAAAGCAAACAAAAGGCTCATTGAAATTTCCAAGCCGTACATATGGAATAATTTCTTCAGCCAGCTAATGTCAAGAGTTGAGCTTGCTTTGCTTTCTGCACCTGTGCCAAAAATTATTCAGCACCCAGCCAAGACCAACATGGCCACTTGGAGCGGCTAACCGCTAACTAACCCTCATAACTGGCCAGTGTTATATGCCGTCCAGGCGCTATAAAACACTCTACTGTGGCACAATGTGGGAGAGGCCGTCTTGTGGTAAGTGGAGTTGTGGAGTGGGATTCTCGATGCATTTGGTGGTGAATGAGTCTTTCGGCGGTAGAGACTGTGGCCAGTGTTCAAGGGAGGGAACTAAAGCACCCCAGGGGAGCGTATGTGTCTGCACGCTGTTCGGCTCTACATCTATGAACAGTAATTTGATCTGCATTAAATTCAAGGCGGATGTACAGTATGTGACAATGTGTAAAATGTGGACATGTCAAATTTGAAAAATCTAATCAAGAGACACATTTAAAATATTTCGGATTTGAAAAAAAAAAAATATATATATATACATTTACATTTACATTAAAAGACACATTAAATCGATTTAAAAGTGACTGTAATTACCTTTATTTTATCAATTAATCATGGGGATATATATATATATATATATATATATATATATATATATATATATATATATATATATTAAAGCAGAAACTGTATTCAACATTTATAATAATTAAAAAATTTCTCTTGAGCACCAAATCAGCATATTATAATGCTTTCTAAAGGATCATGTGAGGTGATTCAATTCAGTTCAAATTTATTTGTATAGCACTTTTTACAGTACAAATCATTGCAAAACAACTTTACAGAAAATTATGTTTCTACAATATTTAGTAGTAGCTTATAAGTGGTGACTGTCAGTTTGTGTGCATGTGACAGGAATTTTCAGACAAATTAATACAAGACGTAGTCAACCAGACGATGGACATTATTAACAGCAATTATTATATGATGCAATCACACTTGTAAAAATATTTGTTAGTTCTGTTTGAGTAATGATGCTGAAAATCACATTTAATATATTACAATAGAAACCAGTTATTTTAAATTGTAAAAATATTTCACAATAGTAGTTTTTATTATATTTTTGATCAAATAAAAGCAGCCTTGGTAAGCATGAGACATTTCTGTGTATATAGATCTATATAGATATAGATATAGATATATATTTAAAAGAGAGCATAACTATACTAAATACATTTGGGTTGCATATCTGCCATTGATTGCTTTCTTTAATAGTCAGCTGGTTGTTGTTGTTGTTTTTAGATGTTGTAGTTGCACTTTTCAATGCTCAAAAAGAGTTTAACCTCCACATTTCAGAGAAACTAAAAACTGAAACAAAAACTATCATTATGCTGCCAAGTAAAAGTGACACATTGCCAACACTTCTTGATCGGAATATTCAAGGGACTGAATACATCTATTATAAATAAACCAAAACAATGAGAGAAAGATGTTATGAATAACTGGCTGTTGATTTATACAAAAAAAAAAAAAAAAAAAAAAAAAATGTCAGTCGAATTCTGGAAAAAAACAACAACACCAGAAGCCTCATTGTGAACCTGTTCAGACTGCAGATGAATAATTTAGTCCCCGGTGATTAAGAAACAATTACAATATGCACAGCTATCAGGTTACATTTTATTGAGATACAAGCATTACTTGTATTTATTCTTTTTCTGTATTTTTTTTTTGTGTGTTAGGCCCCAGAGGTTTAACGCAATTCATTATGTATGAGCATCAACTTACAATACTTGACTGTTGATTCATAGAAAGTTTTCAGGATGAACATTAGCAGCACATCATGCATACAATATAGGGCATTCTTGTTTGTAACTAATTATTTACTGTACATATTCCATATGAATATGCATGCACCACATTTAAATGTATGCATCTATTCTTAGTGAAGAAGTGAAGATTATTCAGTAGTTCTGACTACTCTGTAAGTGAAATAAAGGTATTCAGCCATCGTCTTTCACCTCTTTCTCATCTTTTCTGCAAGTATCCAACACCTGCTAACTACATCCCTTATGCATAAACAGGAGGACAGTGACCAAAGCTGTTAATTCTTATTTATTCTATGTTCTGTGCTTGATAGT
Organism: Carassius gibelio; assembly: GCF_023724105.1. Lineage (NCBI taxonomy): Eukaryota > Metazoa > Chordata > Actinopteri > Cypriniformes > Cyprinidae > Carassius > Carassius gibelio. Next base: position 23,126,282 of record NC_068382.1, read on the forward strand.
ACAAATACCCACCTAATCTCCAGAGATCCCGACACTGTAGATCTTTCCTCTACATGTTCTGCAAGTGCTTCTCTTCCTTCAGTGGTTTGGGAGAGAGCAAGCTTTGTTCTCGCCCAGAAACTGACACTTCGTGTAGTTTATGGTTTTTAATAGTAGCGGGCATAGCAGGAGTAGAGCCGAGAGTTGGTGTGAGTATGTTTAGCTGTGGTAAAATAATTTCCATTAGTTATTGGATTCAGGTTTTAAAAGGAAACCCCTGAAGTTTCCCGTGCTTTAATATTTCACAGAAGAGAAATGGAAATGAATTATGTTTGCAAATGTTCTCGCAATCTGTTAAGAGACGAGACAAAGTGTATATTCTTTGCTGAAATATTGCATTTTTTTTTTTTTTTAATGAATCATTAATATGGTGACTTTTAATGTTTCGTTAAGCTGTTAGAAGAAGCCTACCATCATAGACCAGCAGCGTCTGGTAATACAGTACTTATGCAGAGAAACAACGGTTCTGTTCTAAAACCGAGTGAGCTGCCTTGCTGTCTAATCCTTATGTAGACAATTTAAATTCTAAGACAGCATCCTAAATAACATCCTGAATTTTTTTTTTTTTTTTTTTCGCCAGTGGATGCATGTGATGTTGCCTTAAAATATATCCAAAACAAACTACATCTTAGGAGGCAACGCAATTATGCTGCTCACCTCTGGGAACAGCCTTCACTTTGTGAGCGTGCTTATGATAAATAAATCAGTCATATTCTTCCACATACATCTGTCCTTGCACATCACTAACAGACACTATGAAAGTTGTTCTGGAAATATCAAATACCCAAGTGCACGCACACACATACACACACACTAAAACTCTCACACATGCACTAAATAACACACACTTCACACTAACGTAAAAGTGTGTTCCAGATCCATTTTCACCCTTTAAGCACTAAAGGTCACAAAATATCTGCAGGGTCAGTGACCTTCACTGTGTAAGACCATGTGTTTCCTCATAAGACCTTGTTTGAAGGACGACCGTCTATGAGAAGATGTCCTTACAGATATCAAAAGCTGCTGTGCCGTATTTATTAAATTAACAGAAAAGTTGTGAATAATTGTATATTCTGTAAGTCTATAGAGGATCAAATCTATGAAATCTTCACCTAAAAACTGAAAACTTTTTGTATGTTTTGGCCACCCATTTACATAACTACATTTTTGGGGCCTGAAAACAAGCTTTTGAAAATGTGAACATATTACATGTTCAGTCTATCGGCATGTGCAATCGCCAACTACTACTGGCCTGGCATACATTATACAGCATTTTAGTCACTTCCGTGATCCCTGTGACCAGGGCTTGCAAAACTTTTCAAAACACAAAGAAACATCTTTTTCAGTTTCGTTGTACATTATCATGTAAACTTATCCTACAAAGAGAGAAAATTTAGATTTTTCAAAAAAAAAAAAAAAACATATTCCTGTAATCTTACTGTTCAGATTTGCAAAGATACCAAAGCTTACAATCTCAATATGGATTCAACCAAATTATCATTAAATGTTTCCAATACCAACTTATCTGATATATAGCTTTACAATTGCATTATTTGTGTTTAATTTTATTTCCCCTAAGGAGATTAAGGAGAAACATCTGAGACAAAGTTAAATGACACATAATGGAGAAGTCCATTAAGTCTCCTGAGCTATGACATAGCAATAAAACTGTCCTCTGGGATGTATTTGTGTGTGTGGTCTCACACACATCTAATTTTATTTTGTGTCCAGTTGGGGCTGTGTTGTCATTAAAGCTAAAGCTCTTGAATTATACATGTCTCACAACCCTTTAGGAGGTGAATCTGGTATATTTGTTCCATTAACTTCTACAAGCTCATGAATAAGTAGCATGCCACTTAAGTGTCTTTCTTATAAATTGGTTTATACAGCACTGCATACATGAGGCCTGTTTCATTTTACCACCATTCTTCTGACAGATCTGCAGCGTGTCAGTATGGGCAGGTTTCAAACAACTCATTCCCCTGCTGTCCATCACTGCAGAACCAACTCACTTCACTCTGGATTCACCCACATAACTTGTATCGAGTTGCACTTCCTGGAGGCAACAAATTAGGTATTGCTTCCAATTTGTCGTTTATGATGACACTCATGCCATGGAGATCAACACAGTTAGTACATACTACTTTAATTTTGAGTAGGTGAGCGGAAAGCACAATTCATCAAATAAATAGAAACATACTGACATAATAAACTCCTTCCATGTATGCATTGGTGGAAAGAAAAAAATATATAGATATATTTTCGATTTAGAATTCAGTATGCATATATATGCAATAAATAAGACCAACTGCAATTCAAAATGCTAATATTGCAATGATGTAATCACTATGGTTGCATTCTGAATGCTGATTGAATGCTTGTATTAATGCCAATGGGAAATTGAAGATTGTTAATCTTAAATGCTGTTGTTGTTTTCTGAAGTCCCAGTTTTATATCCATAGTGAATTATAAGTAATATATGTTATTATTACTTTTTTAAGTATTTTTTAAGCAATATCAATGCACTCCTGAATTACATGCACTACACTATTTTTTTTTTTTTTTTTTTTGGTATCTATGAAGAAACTTTAACACTTTTCATTGCATAAAATATACTTATAGTTGAAAAAAAAAATCTTTATATATTAAAATCTTCACACCAATAAAAATTGGTTATTTAAAGAACTGTTCACTAAAAGGTTCTTTGGGGAACCCAACATTATTCTTCTATGGCATTACTGTGAAAACCCTCTTTTGGAAACATTGTTTTTAATAGCATATAATGATTTATTCAATAATATTATATAACAGAAGCACCACTCCAGCACAGAAGGCATGACGGCATTTCAGGCACCCGAGAGACCCATTTCTGTGCAACGCAAACTGGGCTGTCCGAAATAGGCCGGTGTACCTGAGGGGGCTGCTCTTTGGCATGAATTAATTGTATGTTGACTGAATTAATGGGGTAGAAAAACATGCATATATCTGCTAAAACATGAGAAGGACAGTGTACGTGGATGCACACGAATATAAGCGCATGTTCGCTGAAGCATCGGTTCTGGAAAAGCCAGGTGCAGGCAGAGGGGGAGATGTGTGCTGCCTCTCTCACATTAAGAGACTTGGTGCTTGACCAATCAAGAGTGAGACCAATCATTGTTAAGAACCTGCGGCTTGATGTAAGGACTCCACCATGCTTTCCAGCTAAGGCAATGTGCAACCTGCGTGCAGCCTGTGCACAATTTATGAATAAATTACTTGATGTGGAGTCCCCCAAGGGTGTGTAGCGCTCACCCCTCCTAAACTTAAAGCAATTACTGCCAGGAGATTATTGCCACCCAGCTACAGGCTGCGGTTCGACTTCACTGACTGGCAGACCGCATTTTATAACAGTCCGGGAGCCTCTAAGTCGCTGTGACAGAACATTCATTGTTAGAGTGTAGTGTGAAAATTTCTACAGAGTCACATCAATACGTGAGACCCGATCAGTCTTGGAAAATGTATTACTCTTCATAACAAAGTGTGTGAATGTTTTTTTTTTTTTTTTTTTTCAGAAGCTGACAACATTTCACCCCTTACGGGAGGCAAAGCGTCCCACCCCTCCTCTCCCCTCTGCGCCTCTCAATTTATTCTCTTTCTTCTGGCTCACAGGTGATTACGGGCGTGCTTTAACCCAGGGGGTTCAGGCCAGGAAAATGAGATGCTAATCGTGCTGTTTTCTGTTTTATGATGGATCATCCCTTGCCACAGAATCTGTTTTGTTGAGGAGCGATGCTCGGGCCCATAAGATTTGTGCAACGCAAGTGCGGCAATTTAAAGACACACAAATCATTCCTGACATGGATCTCTGTGTCCAGCCAGTGATATACGGACAATTGAAGAGCGAAAACATGTTTTCAAGACCCTCGGAAACACTCATGCTGTTGCGCAGGCCACAATGCATCTGTAAAGGAATAATGAACATGTGTCAATATGTCATTCCAACTCTCTATTGTTTTATTTCTTTCTTGGAAACACAAAAAATAATCTGAGCTGCCAATTCACATATAAATAAAGTAATGCTGTATTTTGCCTAAGACAAAAATGTAGTTTATGACAGTGTTTCCCAGCCTCGGTTCTGGTGAACCCTCAACAGTATGCATTCTGGATGTCTTTCTTATCTGACACACCTTTTTTAGGTGTTATAATCTCTAACAAACTGATGAGTTGAATCACATGTGTTTGATAAGGGAAATATACAGTATGTGCAGTGTTGGGGGTACTAGAGGAGCAGGCTGTAAGACTCGTGTACTATATCACAAGTTTAGAAGTTACACTAGTCAATCGTATGGAACAGATTATAATTAAAGTAAATCAGTCCCTCCAGAAAAACACAGATTTTTTTTTTTTTTTTTTGTGATTGTTGCGGGCAAAAATCCTTGATTTTGTGGCATGTTTTCTTAAAAAATGCGATGGAATATGCGGGATATTTTTTGCAATTTATGCGATTAAATAGCGTGAACTTGCAAAAACTGCGGTTTGATGAAAAAGAGAAAAAAAGGTGATTCCCCCAACACCTTTTTCTCACTAGGCTACTACCTTAATGTAAAGAGTAATTTCTTATTACTTCCTTTGATAAGCGAGCATACTAAATCACAGAATATTTAAGTTGCAATCTCTTACTGCAACGTAAATTATTTTACATACTACTAATATTATTACAACTGTAAGTTTTTGGTACTGTTCTGTTTACAAAAAAGTGCAATCTTACAACTGTAAAGTTGCATCAACTTCTGAATGAAACTACAACAGTGTTAGCAGCCTAGTGAGAAGGAGGTGTTGGGGGAATCACCTTTTTTTCTCTATTTCATCAAACCACAGTTTTCGCAAGTTCTCGCAAGTTCTCTCAATATAATTTGACTCCACTGTCATGTTACAAATCGGGAAACTGATTCGTGCGTTCTTTTGCACTTATTTTTGTTGGCAAATAAGAATGATTTGCGCGCTTCAAGTTTCACCCTGGTTTCACCGCAGGGTTTTGCAGATGATGTTCACGTCACGTAATTACGTCACTTCATAAGGTTCCCATGGCAATAAGGGAAAAATGGTGCTTTACATGTGTGAAGTAACAAGTAACATTTTTCAACTTTCTGCCGAGTTTTTTGTAACGAAAATACAGGGATTATGAAATCATGCTAGCCCCGCATATTTTGCTTTCTGAAATCGGTAATTTATGCGGCAAAAGAGCACCATATTTGAAAAAATGCGACCCCACATAAATATGCGGCCTTTGGCTGATTATGCATTAAATCAGGCGATCGCATAATCACTTTTTTCTGGAGGGACTGGTAATTGTTCCATGGAAATCACTCAAATATAATTTGCACTAGAATGTTTTGAATTATGTAGCAAATGGTCATGCGACACCTAAGAAGCATTGGTGTTTGGATACAAATTATAATAGTAAAAGCTCTGTGTAAAACAACCAAATAATTAAACATTTCAGTGGCACATAATTCCTTCCTAATAAAAAAAATAAATACAAATTCTCTTCATAACAGTTTTTATGTGAAAAAGCACAATAAATAGAATTGTCAAACCTCACTGTGCAGTGCTAACTAGGCTAAGAATGACTGCTAAGTTGCCAGCAAGATGCTATTTTCCTGGTGTCTGAATAAGTAAACAAAACAGATGTTCTTGTCGTGTTCGGTAAATCTGCATGAAATCCAAAATTGCCACTTTGTACAGCTGCATCGTGCAATGTATACAGCACTTGTTGACCGACTTCATCGGCAGCCGGGCACTTTAGCTGTCAAGTCACATCAGAGCAGCGAAGAGCATCAGCCGTCAACGTGATATCTGCGGCTCTGTCACTCCCGGCCACTTCCCCCCTCTGATTCCTGACCGTCTGTGTCTCTGCTTAATAAATAACCAGCCTCGGAAAAGGCAGAGATGCTCTGCGTTAACAGAGACCATCTCAATGCGTCCCCCCCACTGCAACACTTAGAGATAACCAAGCAAGATTTGGCACAGCTGGATAGAGGAAGACTCTTAGGATCCTGTTGGCTGACTTTCTATCATTCCCTCTTGCCATGGCTGACTGCCCTGTCCAGCCTGTTTGTGTCATTTTCTCTACCACCCCCCTTCATTCAAGCCTTCATTTTTGTGAACGCTCTTTCTATCTTTGGTGTTTTCTCCGTGAGCCACTGACTGCTCGTCTACACTGTCCGTACCCCCTCCAGTGCGTTTAAAAGTGTGGCAGTGGGGCGGTAGAGATGGACGGAGCAATGGACAGAGGAAGAGATGGATGGGTGGATGGACAGATAGTGAGGGAGGCGGATGCGTGTGTCCCCCGTTGTGATGGTAGAAGCCTTCCCTCCACTCTAACACTCATTACTTACCTCGCCTCCCACAGGCCCACCGCGCGAGACGCCACCTTGTTCCTCAAGTCAGCCGTAATGTGTGTGCCAGCGGTTATATACTCTCAGCACTATTAAAGTCTTCTTTGGAAGGTACAACAGCTGCCACTTTATTTATATAAAAATCACCAAACCACCTTTTTTTTTTAACACCCCCCACTGCGGTTTCACAAAGATGAGCTCTCACAACACTGTCTGAAGATGGTAAATAACACGACTTCAAAGAGGAGATGCTTTAATAACATAAAACTGCTTTTGCAAAGCACCAAACTTTTGTAACGTTGCACATTTCTACGTGAAACGGCCCATTCACATAAAGAATGCTAAAAATTATGTGTGCTTCCACACCAGTAGATGATAACTTTGTTAATTATACATTTTGTCTTATTTTGCAATTTCGTCATTCGTCATTTGATTATTATATATTTTTTTTCTTACATTTGTTAAATTATCACTCTTTTTGTTGTGTGGACTTCCCTATTCTTTACTATTATTAAAACTTATTATCATCCTTGGATGAATAAAATTCATATATATATGGGGCGGGACATAACTGTATCCACTGGGATTTGATTGGATTGTTAGTTTAGGCTGTTGTATTATTGGCTGTTAAGTAAATTTTTACTCTGCCCACACAGACTTGGTTGCATCAGCAAAAAATAAACCTTGTTTCAGAAGTGCAGGATGTTATTACATTACAAAAGATTTTGAAGACAAACTTAATACAATGTGTCCATGTCATTGCCACTGCCATTAGCTGGAAATCACCACTCTCGCCAAATACTATTTTTAAAAATATATTCAATACTTGAATATAATCTACAAATATTATTGTCATATAGCATTGACATTTCTGATTTCATTTTGTCTCAGTCATTATTGTGTTTATAGGTCCATCTAGCATCTAAATTTAGTTCCATTTTAAGGTAGTACAATGCAGATCCATGCAGGCTTCAACTTAGGGTAAAAATGCAACAGCAAAATGGGATACTCATCCAAAAATATGCATGGATGCTCATGTTTTGATTTTAAAATCGGGAACAAAGCAACTTTTAAACAAAGAAATCAACTCACTAACCTATTTGCTGATGCCCTAATTGAATGATGCCACTAGAGTATATGACAGTCATTAGAGTGACTCCTTCTGCTGCGTGGAACCTGGAGTTGGTGGTGTTTTTTTTTTTTTTTCATCTTGAGTAGTAGAACTCCCTTAGACTCCGACTGAGCTCAGAGATTCACATAACAAGGTAATGCCTTTAAAAACTGCTGATGCCGAACATAAAACAGGACATGGAGAAAGTGAAAATAAATCCACACAATGAGACCCTCGCACACACATGCACACAGGGGCAGAACCAGAGAAAAGCGTTTTTAAAGCTTCGCTATTATTTGGCAGTCTCTCACTGAATTACAACCTTGAAATATGTCCAGTTACAGAAACAATGATGTTTTAATGGCAAGCGGGACCTTTGATGTAATGAATGATTTAATCGATATAAATGAAAAAAAGAAAAAGTAATGGAGATCTGTTTTCGAATGTGCAAACAGTGACGCCGCTAAGGAGTTTTGTTAATACAAGTTCTTGCTAGCAATGAAAATGATGATTTAACAAAGGTCTGTCACCGCCCTCCGATTTAAAATACCATGCAAAAAAAAAACCTTAAACACAATATTTTGACAGAGGCTTTTCTCTAGGTTCTAAAGAAAGATAAAAGATTAGACATTTTTACATTTAAATAAATATGTATTTATTTCAATACAATATAATAAAATAATCATTTACTATATCCGATACAGTATTTTTTTCAGAAAACATTAAACAAAATATATTAAATATACATATTTACTTTGTGTGAAATAATTTATTTTTCATATATTTATGCCTGCTCACATACTCTATGTAAACTGGATGTACAGTGCAGCTTGTCAAATAATAAACCACAAGTATGAACATATTGCGTTTTAAGCTTGTCGTCCTGTGAGGCTTTATACAATTCAGGAAAAAAAGAGCCATGCGGCGGTACCTGATTCCGGCTTAATGCACAAAAACCACTTCCACACAAGTGACAGACCACATTACCCCCATCACTTCCATTAGTTTTGATTTCTGGATGTCTGTCGAGAGCAGTTACACGTTTCCTCGAGCGAGCACCACAGCAAGAGCGAGTGTGCGAGGGAGAGATAGAGACAGAAAAAAGGAGTCACTAAAAATGCAGGGAATCAGATAGGTCAGTGATTCTGAGTGCCATGTCAAGCCGTTTACTTTGGGGAATTTAATAATGGCTGTTTGGCCTCTATAGCTATTTGTTCTGCTATTACGAGTCACTGAAATGCTTATGAATCCAGAAAATGTGAGGTAAGAGAGTACTCTACATTTCCTACTGCTTAACCAGAGACTTAAATATGCATGAAGCTCCGCAGGGAATTCATACGGATAGGCCACACGCAAACACACACATACACACACACCCTAAATATAAAAACTGCACACACAAATATGAAATTACTCTATGGGCTGGGTGACAGTATATACCATGTGACAGTAGAAATGAGTCAACCAGAAGTTGACGTTTAGCTATACTGTTGAGCAACGTCACAACTTGCTAGACAATCATAAAAATCAATAATGTTCATCACAGTTGTGTATATAGGCTATTTTATAATGTGGCCCATCCAATCAGATTCACAGTCAGATTTTTAAAGTCTATTTCAAGACTTTTGGTGTTAACTCTAATAGTGTAAATCTAATGTCAGACTGCGATGTCAGACAGACAAATACGACTATATCCTGATGTCGAATCACCCATGAGACTTGCATACATGTCTCCAGTACACGCATATACTGTGCATACAAACATTAATTTTCACACATGAGCAAGAATGCACATTTAAATATGCATGGACTTATATGCATTCACACATAGATTCAAATCATATTGCGTTTTTGCAGCACAAACACATATCAAGACATTTTAAAGACACATTTTCTATTCAGGGCACTGGAACACAGCTACAGCGCAGTCAGAAGACAATAAAACAGCTTCAACCTAAAACTGAAAGCTCCATGAGTCTTTAAAGTTTCGGAGAAAGTGTCACACCTCTGGTCCAGGGGGACAGCGAGCACGAAACACTGAGAATGCAGCAGATGCAACACCTTCCAAGCTGAAGGGTTTCAACAAAAACAGCAGGTAGAGTGCTGTCAACTGGCAGCAAGTGAAAATTCCCTCCCTGTTTCCTCTGAGAGCTACACGCCGCAATTATCCCCTCAGAGAAACGTAAGAGAGCTAGAGAGCCAGACACGGCAGGCGAGCACCAGAGATTTTATATTCCTCTAATCTTTCTTGCTCTTGTAAAGCTCTTTACATTAATGGCTTATTTAGTACATCTATTGATAGATGAAACACTGTGCACAGTCATCATAAATAACAACACACCATCCTGCATTGGTTCTCCCCCTGGTCTCTGCAGGTCTGGGCTCTGCTTAAGAGAACGCTGGATGCTCACGCTTGCCCTCAGGAGCCGGCTGGTTTTATGCACGATTCTTAGAGCATTCGACATGGGAATTTTTGGAGTAAACCTATTTCAGTCCAAGCCAATATTATCAGTTACAGGATTTCTTCCCCCTGATTTCCCCCTCAGTTGACTGTGCTTTCTACTCAATGAATATAGGCAGAGAAAACAGAAAGGGAGCAAGAGAAAGAAAGAAAGAGGAAATAGCTGCTGAGTATTAGATACACAGATCAAGATCTACAGGAGGGACTGTTTAATTTAAAGCATCCTCTCATGATGACCCCAAAAAAGTAGGATAATTAAGCCACACATAAACATGTATGAATGTCATGCCTTAGAAAATATCAAACCAAGTGCCATATATTTTCCAGTAAGATACATAAATTGGTAACCTGCAATATTTTATATTAATTGGCTATTCCTACCTTGCCTTACTTTTAAAATGTGTTTTGCTGGTGTACATTTAGGTTGATTCAGTAATATGAAATCACTGAAATATATATATATATATATATTATAAAATATATTAATTTAGATGTAACCAAACAAAGCACTTTTTTTCATTGAACTGAAAATATATTGCATTTTCAAAATATATTACATCCATGGATATTAATATTATTACAATGAGCTTCAATTTTAACCATACGTTTTCTAAAGACGTGCAATAATACAGAGATGTTTTAAATAGCATAAAAGAAACTAGCAATAATGCCATTAGAGCAACATTATAATTCAATACATTTCAGTCAATCAGCTCAGATTTATTCACTTTATAATCAGATTTATTTACATTATAACAGTGAAATGTTTACAGAAGTTTCCACAATAATGTTTTACTATATAAAAATGTTTCAGTAAAAATATACAGTAATAACATACATGTAGGTGAATGTGTGATTATTATATATATATATATATATATATATATAGATTTTTTTTTTTTTTTTAATTAAACTAGATTTATACAAATATATAAATACAGTATTCTGTATTTTACTGATTGCATTAATTTTTTTTTTTTTTTTTTTTTTTTATGTAATTGGCTAAAATGAGTGTTTGGTTAAAATGAATAAGCAAATGACCTTTTGTGAGCAGCAGATATACACTTCAAATAAAACAATAAAATAATAAAAAAAAAAAAAAAAAAAAAAAAAAAAAAAACTGACTTCTGAACTGATGCCATACATTCAGTAAAAATCATCCAAACACTAGCTGTTTAAAAACCAGCAGTGATTAACAAGTATATAGCTAGTTTGTTTGCAGATGCCATTTACTTTTATAGTTTGTGATTTAATAAAATGCACGCTGTGCCACTGTACATGCAAACCCAGAAGAAAAGCCCTGCATATTACAGACCCTAACTATGTGAGAATTAATACTCTTTAAATAATTTAGCATGTGCTTCTGTTTGTCAGGGCTTTGGGGATATCGAACAGGCTTAAATCAGGCCTTTGTTTCAGCATTTTGTTTTAAGTGAGAGGTGACACATTGATACAGTGGGTGACAATCCATCTCTCTCCCTGTCTCTCCCACTCTTTGTGTCCTCCAGCATGGAATTAAAAGCTCTAATTCACAGTGACACCAAAGGTAGATCAGGTGTAATCTAGTGCTTTAAAAACCTAACAACTCTCAAAACTTTATAAATTTTGCATTAGGGGATGTTCTACCCTGTCCATTTCAATCTCACTCACTCTCTTTCCCTTTCCAAGTCGGATGGCATTGTTGTTGTTAAGTGCTGTTTCTGTGACATCTGGCACACATCAGTCAGAAATGACTAGTGAGCAGGATCCAAGGGCCTGGATGGTGATCAGGTCACAGAAGTGGGACCTGTTCTCCTGTCCCTTGAGATGACCTGGCCGCTGACTCCAACAGATAACAGCCAAGTTCAGTCACTTGATGTAATCCTTTAGTGACTTAAATAACTGGAATGACAAAATAGAAGAACGTGATTTACACTTTCCGACATTAATAAAAGCAGATTTTGAGGGCCCATAATGGACCCATAATGGAGCTTCTGTTTAAACTGTAGTCTATAATACATGCAATATCAATATCGAAATGTTGACAAACAATGTGACCTGCTATACAACGTTTTTTAATTATTATTATTATTATTATTATTATTATGAATGAAGAATTTATGATTTAAAAGAATAGACAAAACAAATTTAAAATAAACTTCAAACTAAACGCACACACAAACACCCACCCACACACAAAACACACACACACACCCACAAACACCCCCCCCCCCACACACACACACACATAGAGTATATATATACTGTAAGTATAACAAATTTACTTTGTCTTTAAAATTTCAAATACACATTTGTTTTTCAGAAGTTGTTTATACTGTACATTAACATCTCACATTTTACTTTCTATCCAAATGTAAATAAATATATTTGTGCTAAAAGTACACAATCAATTTGAAACCATTTGACTTTATTTACTGGCCTACTCCACATGTACATATTGTGTACTTGTTATAGTAATTAACTAGAACTAGGAAATTAAAATAACTAGGTACTAACCCTGAACCTTCCCCTAAACCTAACCCCAACCCATATTTTTACCTTATATTATCCAGTACTTTCTAAGCTAAGTACACTGTAAATACAGATAAGTGCACATGCTATAAAATAGTGCCACTCTATAAACTCCCAAAGTCATGTTGAAGTAAAATTGAGTTTCACAGAGTAAAGCTCTTCTAATTTTTTGTTTAGTTTGCCTGTGATGAGTGGGTGTATTTATGCATCTTGGCAAATAAGCACCATATGATGAACGTGCACACTATGCATTGACAAACAGTAAATGTCTGCCAATGTCATGACTCAACATGAAACACATTGCTTGCATTCCCATGCATTCAAAACAATTATGAATCGATGAGTGATTCTGAGACAATGACACTATGCGCATGAAACATCTGCTCCAGGCGTGACACATCGTGTCACAACAAACAGGAAACAGACGGCTGCAGTCATCTATATGGTGGAGGTTGGGGTTAGTTGTCACACATTTCACTCCAGTGAATGTTTCTCAGGATGGGATTAATCTTCAAGTTCAATTTCTGTGTGACAACTTTTTTCATTTTAATTTTTTTATTTACGTATTAATCACTGCCTGAAAATCGTGTTAAACATGCACACTGGAAATAAAACCTCATACGGCGGTAGAAAAAAATGTTGTTTATCCTGAGAAAGAATGAATTTTCATAATGTTCCAAATGACGCTTATCACTTGCATTGTGAGAATCTGAAGCAACAATTTAACTGAAAGCCTGAAATTACTTTCACCATAAAAGACTGAAGCACACAGTCCTTAAATTGAATTATAGGTTCATTTCAAAGGGCCTCCCTGGAGTATTAGATAGTGGCAAAAAATTACTAGTCATAATTTGAATATATTTGGATGCTTTAAATGAATTGTTTTTTATGCTTGACTTTACCGGCAGTGAACATTTTATTTTATTTTTTACTTCCTTACACAGTATGTTCATTTAAGTGAAAATATTGAGGTCAAAATCTCTGCAGACTGCAGTTTGCCGAGCAAGATGAAACAGTGGTCTCCTGACAATAAAAGGTGGAAACTATGATAAATAAAATATTATGGAGATGGCTCTCTAATATTGCATTGTCACAATCAATTTCCTATTACCCTTCTCAGTTTTATATGGAGTGCATTATTTGCTGCTGAAATTCACTTTATAAAGCCAGAGACTCCAGTTTACATATAAACTACTCCTGTTCCATCTCGGGGCCCCGAGAATGAAAAGCCCATGGCTATGAGGAATGAATTGCGCATTTGAGATGCAATTAGGTTAGCATGTATACGGTAAAGCGCAATCCTTCTCGCTGCCGCTCTTTCTGCAGCCGCAGCGCTTGTCACAGGAAGTGAACTACAGTAGGAACCAAATAGAATCAAATCAGCTATAGCGGCCCCCGATTAAACGAGCGAAAGCCAACAAAATGATTGTCATATTTTTCCAGAGCGGCGCACGGATCTAAAAAGAGATCATTTTTAATAACGGCAAATCGTGGGGTGTGTATTAGTATGTTAAACAGCGAAACGTGTTGGCATTGAGATGAACTGTTTCCACTTACAAGACGTGACACGCTGTAAACTCTTAGCGGGTTTCTCTCACACTTATGCCTTCCTGAATGACATCATTAGCGTGAGGAGAGAGACCCTGTTAGGACGGGACGCTGACAGGAAGTGTGCGCACACCGATGTGACGGCAGTTAATTACTCTGTTGGCACCTCTTTTTCGGAGCGAAAAATGAGGGAAATGGGGGTCACGTTTTTCACAAACGGAGAAGAGCGGTGTTTAATGATGTGACACCTGGCTTAATGTAGTATGCAAGAAGGTGACAGAGAGAGAGAGATCAGAGGTAAAGAGAGGCTGCCGATGGATTCAGAAATGTACAGCACGTGCAAATGAAGTCGCGGAAAAGACCGGAAAAGAGGGTGTCGTGGAGAAACTGGGAATCGACACTGAAGGTGCAAAAAAGAAAGAGATATGAGGATATGCACCACACACACACACACACACACACACATGAGTTCACTCGGTCCTTTGGTTTGGTAAAGTACAAATTAAGTGACAAAGATCAGACGGGTCAGATCCATGGTGTGAAAAAAGCTAGATCTTTATCTGATAGTCCTAAAATGAAAATAAAGAGTAGAACAGAATTTAAATCTTAAAAAAATACAGGTCTGAGATTTGACAGTTAACAAGTTGACATCATATAAATTTACAATAAATGCTATGTACAATATCAAAAATTATAAATAGATTAGTAGTTAGAAAAATACTGTAACATGGCCATAAACTTTTTTATAAGCATTAGTATCATATTTTATCCTTCACTGCAAGCATTATGAGGACAAAAATCTGCATGCATAATAAAAAAGAAATAATCATATGCACGTCACATTAGCAGGATGTCAACTTTCCAAAAGTATTTAACAACCCAGATAAAAAACAAATCAGATACCATTAAATGCAGAGCATTTATTAGTATGTATTATATTTGTTAATATAAAGAATGCCTTAACCGTAATTTAAGTTCACACAGTGTTCAATGGAGGCACTTAATCACTAAAATATATGAACGTTTTTATATCAGAAACAACTTGGAACATTTCCTGAAGCATTTTCATTAACTATTTCAGACGAGTATTTTATTTACAGTATATATGCTTCTGTCAGTACGAGCCGCCTTATCAGTGCCATAAATCTAACATATATCCTTTACCCACAATTATCCCTCGCTGTGGGTCATTTGACTTCAGGACTCGAAAAGAAAATGAAATGTGAGTCATTGAAAAAAAAAAAAAACTAACAAAAAAGAGTGAAACAAAGAGCAGGGTGGTTTACATTTTGTGACAGGGCCTTTCCACTTGAAGTGCTGGGATTGTGTGAAGGACTTATGACAGACTGGTTTTCACAGCTCCACCAAAGCCCAAAGAGTCCTGCAAAGTGCTAAGAGCTGCCAGCAATGGTGACCTTTTAATTTGACACAAAGACCACGGCACACAGGGTCAGCTTTCCATGGACATGGCAAGAGGAAGGATATAGGACAAGAAGAGGGAGAGAGAGAGAGAGAGAGAGAGAGAGAGAGAGAGAGAGAGAGAGAGAGAGAGCTTGGCCTTTACTAGACTCTTTTAATATGCCGTCATTCACAAAATCATAAAAAGCCCTTTATTTTATGTTAAAGGAAAAACTAATAGGAAATGAATTTTGAAATGTCATGTTTCACTAGGATTTGTGTTTAAAATGTTGGCTGGCCACTGGCTCGATCAGTTGGCAGCGAATGTAGTCAGTTAACTTCCTTTTCAAGAGGAAACTAGATATATCTGAACTCATTCAGGGATTTAGGGAGCTGAAAACTGTGTGTGTGTGTGTCTACTGCATGTGTAAGAAACAGCTAGTAGGGGGTTGTCACAATTCTTCTACTTCTGACTGTATGTGTAACCACTCGCTGTGACCAACCTCTTTCTTGCTCTTTCTGTCTGTCTCCCTCTGTATCCAATTAGAATGCTGTCATACACACATTTTACAAAGAATGCCAAAATCCACCATGCGAAAGCCAAGTCACTGGGCCAGTTTTCATATTGTAGGCGACTTAATGCTGCTAAAACATCAGCCTTAATCAAGCCTCTGACAAACTAAAGGTAAGAGCTCAGACCCAACACATTCATGCATGCTATCCAGATAGGGTCTTTCAATTGAATTGCATTGTAAGTAGAACTTCATAAAATGAACACACACAGGGGGCCCTATCTTGCACCCAGCGCAATTGACTTTGTACACCGACGCATGTGTCATTCCTATTTTGCACCCGCGCAAAGCGCGCTTTCCCCTCCACAGAGGCACGTCGCTAAACTAGTGAATGAACTTGCGCTCCCTGGGCGGTTCAGCGCAAAAAAGGAGGCGTGTTCTGGCGCAAACAATCCCTGGTGCTATTTTGCTGTTCCATTAAACAATTGCGCCACTGACCAGAAAAAACCTAGTCTAAAGTCAGTGGCGCGTTGTTCATTATGCTATTTTAAGGGCGCATGCTTGACCATAATGTATAGCGTGCACAACGCGCATACACTTTGCTCATGTAATCTACACAGATGCAACAGTTATTTTTGCAAATCATAGATTGTTACACAAAAAAAATATTAACACATGAGATGACGGAAATCATTGTGGTGTGCCACGAAGATGTGAAAAAATAGAAATAAATCTAAATTATTCAGGCTAATTGTAGTAATTAAGGATCAGACCTGTTGGCCAAATAGTGGCAAGACATATGTGTATATAATGACATCTGACAAATTGTGGCTATTTCCTCCCACGCCTGTTTAACCGACGCCATTTTTAGGTGAGTTTCTCCCATCCCCATACAACACAACTTCTCTGTCTTTCACTGCTCTTACAAGAACATCAGTCTCCTCGGCTGTGAACCGCTCCTGGTGTGCGCCTGGTAAATACGCCATAATAATAGCAATCTATAATGGAACTTGCGCACCTGCTTTTAAAGGGAATGTTGGATGAAGTTCTGATTGGTTTATTTCACGTAACGCCCAAACTACACCTATGAATAATGAAGCTACTTCAGACCAACCCATTTTAGATTTGCGCCGGGCGCAAGAGCCATTTATCCCGCCGGGAAAATAGCAACAGCGCCGAGACCCGCCCACAAACTTACTTGCGCTTCGCGCTTTGACACTTGCGTTCCAGATCGTTAAAATAGGGCCCAGAGAGTAAGACAATCACAATATAATTAAATGGGAAACTAAAAGTTTATCATGAAAAACTTATTTCAGAATATTTTTTATAACCAAGTCAATGTCTTGCAACTATAGTTTTAAAACACTTTTGTGTTTATTTTTTTTTATTATTTTTTTTTTCACACTTAAAAATTAGCATCAATTAACAAAAAAATATCAATAAAATAGAGTTTTTGGCTGTTTAATAAGTGTACAAATTCATTATTTAGTTGAAATTGTTTAGTTTATAAGCTTTTCATTGTCAATTTAATGCATGCTTTCTGTGATCTTCCAATTTGGATCCTCAATTGTGAAGGTGTTGAGAATGTAATGTGAATGGATGATGTTGGACAAACAGTCGGACTGTTACGTCAGAGGAGAGCAGGTGGCTTCCTTGCGTCTGTTTAGCATACGCACCCAGCTAGCACTCACAAACACACACACACACACACACACACGCACACACACACACACACACGTGATTCTCTGTCAGCATGGGCCCCTGAGGCAGGTGTGGCCCCACATGCAGACGGCTTCAAAAAATGGCCCCAAAATCAAATGTTGCTGCTCCACGGCTGTCACTCCTGACATCACTTGTCAGAAGTTCTCCTTCACTGCTCATGGACAACATGGGGGTCAAAAGAGCAAGTACAATGGGCCAAACCATCCTTTTTTTTTCCTTCTCTTCTCAGCAGACACTGAACTCAGAAATGACAGGAGAGGCTGGGTTAAAACTAGCTGCCAGAAAAACAAACGCTGCAGAACGAGTGAAGGGAAGGAGAAAACGTACCTCACATCCATTCTATCACATTTCTTTAGTGGGGGATGTCAGGAACACTGGGATTGTACTCTGACAGTCAGGGAAGCAAAAGGTCAAAAATGTCCCCAACACCACACCGAGGGGGTAACGAATGCTAAACTTTGGCTTTGTAAGCAAATGTCACATTTATCCTGAATAAATTAAAACAATCGTTCTCGGCTGGCTTTGCTTCAGGAGATTTTACATTGGACATCAAGTCCAGGCGACTCAACACTGCACCAGATTTGTTTATTGTGTGTAATTGAATTTCAGTGGTTTCATGCTCTCAGCACCCAGTAATTCACCACACAAAACTCACTGTGGTTGGCACAATGTCATTTTATTGAAGTGTTTAACATAGTCTGTTTTCTTTTTACCTTGCATGGTTTTCGACATGGTTTTTCGAGGATGAGGGCACATCTCTCCATGCTGTCACCTGTCTGATTTGACTAATTTGCAAGTTTGTTTAAAAACAGTTTGATTAGATGCACAACCTTAAATATGACCATGCTTTTTTTTAAATTTTTTTTTTTTTTTTTTATCTTTTTCAAAGTGATTCAATGATTAAAGAAAGAAAGAAAGATAGAAATAAACACTTGTCTCCATATACTGATACAACTATGTACACTGCAGAAAAAAACATACAAGTAAACTTACAAGCATCCATTCGTATATACAGGTGCATCTAAAAAATAATAATAATAATAATAATAATAATAATAAAAAAAAAATAATAATAAAAAAAAAAAAAAAAAAATATATATATATATATATATATATATATATATATATATATATATATATATATATATATATATATATATATATATATATATCATGGTAATTATTTTTTTTTTTTTTGCAATTTAATCAAAAAGAGCTAACTTTCTTATTTTCTAGATTCATTACACACAATTATGACTTACAGCTAAGGACATAAAAAATTCAGTATCTCAGTTTTATTTTATATAGATTTATAAGATTTACAGAACAGGAATGTTTAAGACCTCCAAAGCAGCTTTAATTATTCACTCAATTCTTGGTTTGTGCTCCTTATGCACAAATTACTGCTTCGATGCGGTGTGGCATGGAGGTGATCAGTCTGTGGCACTGCTGAGGTCTTATTGAAGTCCAGGTTGCTTTGATAACAGCCTTCAGTTCCTCTGTATTGTTTTTCAGATGTTACTTATCTTCCTCTTCACAATACCCCATAGATTCTCTGTGAGGTTCAGGTCAGGTGAGTTGGATGGCCAATCAAGCACAGTGATATCATGGTCAGCAAACCAATTGTACGTGGTTTTGGCACTGTGGGCAGGTGCTAAAGTCCTGCTGGAAAAGGAAATCTAAATCTCAATAAAGCTTGTCAGCAGATGGGAGCATAAAGTGTTCCAAACTCTCTTGGTAGATGGCTGCATTGACTTCGGACTTGATAAAACATAATGGACAAACACCACCAGATGTCACGGCACCCAAATCATCACTCCAGAATCTTCACACTGGACTTCAATCAGCTTCCTCCAGACTCCAGAACTTGATTTCCAATTGAAATGCTAAATTTAATTTAATCTGTAAAGAGGACTGTGGACCACTGTTCAGCAGTCCAGTTATTTTTCTCCTTACCTCAGGTGAAATGCTTCTGATGTTTGTTTTTGTTTTTCTGGTTCAGGATTGGTTTGGTTCTAGGAGTGTGACAGCTGTAGCCCTTTTTCTGAAGACGTCTGAGTGTGGTGACTCTTAATGTGCTGACTCCGGCTTCAGTCCACTCTTTCTGAAGCTCTCCTAAGTTCTGGAATCGTCTTGAATCTTCCCAAGGCTGTGGTCATCCCTGTTGCTTGTGCACCTTTTCCCACTACACTTTTTCCTTCCAGTCAACTTTCTAGGAGTATATTTTGATACAGCACTCTGTGAATAGACAGGCCTTTCAGCAATGACCTTCTGTGGCTTACCCTCCTTGTGGAGGATGTTGATGATTGTCTTCTGGACAACTGTCAAGTCAGTAGTCTTTCCTATAATTGTGGTTGCATGTTCTAAACTAGCCCAAGAGATAGCCGTATTTATACTCAAAATTAATCAAACTAATCAAGCTCAAAATGGAATATTCAAATTTTCTGAGATACTGGTAAGTCACAACCATCAAAATTAAAAATATATGAAAGACTGTGAGTGATAAATTTGATTTATTGAACGTTGGCAATATCAAGTTAATCATGGCAAATTTGATTTCATGCTATGATTTCAGTACAAATCCTTTGAATTATGCTGTCAGTGTGGCACTTTCACTTTACCCTGAGTTCCTATTCTATTTGCTTTTTACAATTATATTTTGGATTTTCCTCTTTCTTTCTCTCTGTATCATATGTCAAGATTGATTAGCTTGCACTTTTTGCTGCTTATGTGGGATAAAGTCACACCCCGAGCAGTTGACCCCAGATCTGGACGTGTTGACACTTCTGTTCTATTCATGAGGTTCAATTAGATTCAAGTGCTCCACAGGCCTGGCAAACAAGGGGTCGGTTGGAGGAGATGGGCCTGATATCAAACATGGTCCTCAGGCTGAAGAGTGGGTAAATGTCAGAGGGGAAAGTGTTCCTGGATAACCTGCACGCACATTCACCAGTCTAATTAACCCAGAGCCACAGAACGAGGGGGAGGTGGAAGGATATGACAAAAGAGTCGTGATGACTTACATCAGCGGTACATCTGCTACTCTACACATTTGCCTTCTAGGGACGCTGGTAATGTCAAATTCAAATAGAAAAAAAAATATATAGAGAGGTGTTTGAGAAAAAGACCAAAAAGGTTTCAAACATAACCATGTAATCTGATATATAAACTGTCAAATAAATTGCTGATAAATTTCCATGAATTATGTAACTTGAATTAATTCTGACTTTTGGACAACAAAACCAATTATTTATTTATTTTTTTCTTGTTGAGCTAAATTCTATAATTGTTTTATAATGTTACTGTTGATTTGGAATATAATTAAGATTTTGTCAAACCACGTTTGCTCATTTTCCAGTCTAAACAGTAGCTAAACTGTATGTGCAGTTGTCATAAATGTTTTAATGGACATCGATTCTATTGCATGTATGCAAATATAATAACTCATCCAAAACATTAATTTGTTTTAATTGTCTAGTGACATCAAAACTTGATGTATGGTTTATTAGGATCAGACAATATTTGGCCAAGATACAACTATTTGAAAATCTGGAATCTGAGGGTGCAAAACAAAACAAAAAAAAAATCGAAATTTTGAGAACTCGCCTTTAAAATTGTCCAAATGAGTTCTTAGCAATGGATATTACTGATCAAAAATTAAGTTTTGATTTTACAAAATGTCTTCATGGAACATGATCCTTACTTATTATCCTAATGATTTTTGGCATAAAAAATAAATAAAAAATTTGACCCAAAAAATGTTTGGCTATTGCTAAAAATATACCCCATCAACTTAAGACTGGTTTTGCGGTCCAGGGTCACATATGTCTGACAGTCTGATAATTGGAGAATTGTGCATGTAATAAAGTTGTGAAGAGACAATTCAATTAAGAATCAACTCATTCGTTTTGATCAGCAAGCCATGTGCATTTAGTAATCATGGACAGTTGTGCTTACTCTTTTGCAAACTTGTGCCAAAATGTGCAGTTTGCTTAAATGAATGAGAAAATGAGATCTCAACTTACTTTTTTGAACTTAATCTCATTCAGGATTTGAGCCAAAGTGATCTGAGTGCATTTCGAGATGGCTCCCTAAAAAGAACTTTGACTCATTCAGATAGCTCGGTTTGAAAACACACTATTGTAAAAACGTACATCCCTAATTTAAAGTCGCACGTGAAATATGAAAGTTACTTCTGTTGTAGATTTGGAAAGAATATCCTTTCTAGTACCTGTTAGAGGCTGAATAAACTGTCCAGAGCAAATGCATGACTCACAGATTGATAAACATCCAGTAGTTTCTTAAGCGGCCACTGTATGCATTTCTCTGAGGCGCTGAGGGATTTGACGGGGCAGCACTGACACTGTCTTTCATTCTCTCTTTCCATCATAGCTGTGAACTCCACCTCTCGATCGCACATTTAGTTTTTTTTTTTATGATATTAGATTCATGATAGTTGTCAGGCCTATTCTGAGTGTAGCTTTTTTTCTTTGTAATATATATACATCACTACTTTTGATATATTAGATTTTCTTTTGATTGTTTCGGGTGGAGGGTGTCAGGTATTTTTGCCGTCCAGTGCTTGACACACTTTGTGCAGGGGGCAGAAGACTCAGCACTCGCTCTCCTTTTGCACTTGTCCATTGGAAAAAAAAGAGGAGGGGGCAAATTAAACTGTCAAAAATGGAATTGTTCTGTCATCAGCATACCTTCAGCCTCACTCCTGTTGCAGCATCAAGCATGTTTCTAATTCTTCATCTTCTGCACTTGCCATTTCACAGGAAAGTGAGCAATGCATGTGTGATGGACTGTATGTGATGCCGGGAAAGAGTCAGACGTGAAGATCGCTGAATGACAGCCGCAGGTCACGACTCTTCACACCAGGTTAACCCAGTGATCCCTTTCAAGACAGACACCACATGTCATTGTGGTTAAAATTAGACTTACACACATTTTGTTCAAACATATCATTCTGTTTTAAGGGTGCTTAAATATATAAAAAAATAAAAATACAAAAATAAACAATGCTTGAGTAATGAGTATTTGGGGGGAAAAGTTCTTTATTAATGTGCAAAAAATATTAATTGTCTTTTTGTGAGCCTCACCCAATCATTACTCTCATAAGACACATGATCCAACCTCAAACTAAAGACACGTACATCCCTTGTTCCACAGCAGCTGACCTGGACAGGGAACATGTCCTCTCAGGGCCTCCTGTCTCTGTGCTAACAGACAGCGTTAATGACATCAGATTTGTGGGGTGCAATAAAGAACACTGTGAATAAGGAGGAAGCCAGGCATGTTGCTTTAAGCCATGCCCGTGTCAGCAGTACAATTGCTTTACAAATCCCACCATGAAGACCTCCGTATTACACTCTCCATACGGCCCACCCCACCGGCTCACACCTTGATTACTCTTAAGGGACGGTGATCTTCAACAAACACAAATAAAAAGGAGTCAAACCCAAAGCTAAGACCTGCACACGCACATACACACTCATAGTCGACGGGAAAATACTGGAATTCCCCCCTGAGTTGTGGGTGCAAAGACAGTTCCCCCTCCTTTCCTAAAGCTGCTCTCCAAATCCATGTTTAGTGGCTGCTGCAGATAAGCACTAAGCGCAGGCTGACACTATAATTGACGTGCATCCCTCTTCAGTTGAAGGATATCGGAGAAAGGCATTATCCAGCTCTATTAGTGTTTTGTTTTAGTGGAAACTGTTATCCTGCCTCACCGCAGTAAACACAGCACGCATCACCCTGGGAAAGAAAACTTTCACAAGTGTTTTCATTGTTTATTTATTTAATGCTTGATTTGTTCATTTCACTCCATTATATATATATATATATATATATATATATATATATATATATATATATATATATATATATATATATATATATATATATATATTACCTATATACATTACCTATATATATATATATATATATATATATATATATATATATATATATATATATATATATATGAATGTGTTTGTTAATTTAAATAAAGGTGAGGTAAAATAAAATATAAATATCAGATGAAGATCAAACCTAGAATAATAAAAAAAAGATAAAACTTATAATGAAAAATAGAAAAATACAAAAAAGTAGTTAAATAATAAAATATAAATATTAGATGAAATACACATATTTTATTTAATTTCTAATTTTCATTATGCATTTATACAAACTAAAATTACTTAAAGTTAAATTAATATAAATAATAAAAAGTAATAGTATTTTATATGTACAGTATTTATAGACAGCACAATATCTGCAAAACAATTGGGGTACTACCTTACATACTGTTACGTTAATTAACTTTTGTTTCCTTATTTGGTCATCTTCCTTTTCTTGTTTTAGTAATTGATTATTCCCCACCTGTCTCCAGTTCCCTCATTACCTCCTGTGTGTTTAAATACCCGGTCTGTTCAGTTCTCTCTGGTCTGTGATTGAATGTGCATCTGTCTATGTATAGTGTGATGTTAGTGCTGTTATTGTGAAGTTAATGTTAACGTTTTGTAGTGAACTCCTCGTTTTGATCACCATCGTACTCAAGCTCTTTAGTCTTTCGTTTAGCACACACCTTAATTGTGAAACATACAGTGCTGCCTTAGAATTTGTCCAAAATCTTAGCAGATAGCAAACATGCTTACTATAAGGCTTTCCACACTCACTGAGAATATGATTTTCAATCATGGAAAAGTTGAAAGACATGTACATTTATATTGTTGTGTGAATACTATTTAATATAATAATTATAAAAATAATCCACTTACAGAATTGTATTTATTTGTCTATGGTTGCTAAAAATCATCCTTAAATTCCCATTATGTGGGAACTCTGCCTACCTTTTACAAAACCTTTGAGTGCCTTAAAAATGCTTTGTAGGTGGGCAGTATGCTAGGTTTTAGTGCCAAGCTAATGACTGTGATGGCAGTCATGTGGAAAAAAGTCGAGTACAGACTCAGAATTAAAATACTTCTTTACATTCTTTAAGTCCTCTGCATTGCATCATGGATCAGGCCCACACTGCAGGCAATATCGTCCCTGAGAGTGGCTGCATTTCAGGCTTTCCTCTGGATGATTGTGAGGTCCTATAAAATCCATGCAGGTCTCAAGCGGACAAGGAAAAAGAGAGAGAGAAAGAGGGAGAGAGGAGTGACGGTTTATTCAGCAAACGGGCAAATGAAATCTCCAGCACGCATAGTTGAGCTCCTGCAAGACTGCGCTTGAAATTCATAGACACCGTGCATATGAGAACTCTGAAACAGAGAGGAGAGCCGGGTCGCCCGAGTCAAGAGTGTTTGGAGTCGAGGAGAGCGCTTTATTAAAGATGAATCGAAGACAAATAAAATGAATGTCAGCACACATGTTCAATTACAGGCGTTTGCCACGGTGCATTGAAGTCGAGCGGGTGCTAATCACACTAATCAATATGTAAATTTAAAGTTCACCAAACGGCACGGCCTCCTGTGACCATACACCTATGTTTAAGCTAAAGTCATTAAACACAGGTTTCTCTCACATGCCGGAATGCAAGTTGTGACATTTATTTGAGCTCACCAGAATAGAAAGACATGAGGAGAGGAGGATAAATAAAAGTGACATTTTCACCTGGCTTGCAATATACGGAAGTTTTAATGAATCAGGAGGGTTTGTAGGTTTTGTAGACAGGCAGAAGGTCTTTGGGAGCTTGCATTCGTATTATGGGATGTTGTTTCCTGACTGATGCATCGTCATGTTTCAAGAATAAACAGAGGAGAGGAAGAGTTTCCTTTAGAAACCAAACAATAGGCTGCTGTTTATTATTTATTTTATATTGTTTAATTGTCCAATAACTGATACATGGAAACATTTATATGATGATGATGATGATGATTAATATTATTTATCAATGCCTTCAACACCATATTTTTTATGCAAATTATTTTGCATGTATATTGTTGAACTATTTCTAACCTTTTTTCTATTGTTTCCTTGTAAACACACTAAATTGTGGTATTTATTGTAAACTAGATATTGGAGAATCACTTCTCTATTTTTGTTCTTGCTCATCAAAATCATACCAACAGCATTACATATATATGAAATGTTTTATTATTATTATTATTATTATTATTGTTATTATTATTATCATCATCAGTCAAACTAATTATCAGCCTATCATGATCAGTATTGTTATGATTATTTTTCTCTTTGGAATTATCTTCCTCTCGTATTCTTTCTCTCATATTTTGTACCTCTTTTTCAGAAAAAGGCATTGTATGTTGTTCACAAGTTAGATTTATTCTGGAGAATTAAGTGTGGTGCTCTCTAGGTCTTTGGTGCTCTGGGACATGTACCCCCCCCCTTTTTTTTTACTCCAAATTCACAACCGAGCCTGCTGACCTGCACGTTCCCTTAGCGTCCCCTTAACATGACAAGCGTCTTACTTTGAGCTTTGGTAAATCATGCAAACAAGAGTGGAGAGGGACATGGGCCTCCCCTCTGCCTTCCACTGTGTTCCGAAAATTGATTTACAAACCGCAAAGGTCCCAAAAATGAACCTGCGGTACATCAGAGAAAACATGAGGAAGCTGCCTTATGAATTTCACATTGAGCATTTGAGTCTTCATGACTAAACTAATGAGCATTCAACCCGCAATAAACCTGTCGAATTGAAAAAATAAATAAAAAAAAATAAAATAAAATTACAAATTCTGTAGTATTAAACTCTATATACATCATATGTATATATGGAAATAGTTTGTTAATTTACCAAATCTATGGGGAAAACATTGTAACTGGTTTAAAAGTGTTATGCTTCTATTTTTGTTATTTGAGTTTTTTAGGTGGATGAACCAGTCTGTTTTGTCCCAGGAATTGCTTGGTTCTGACAGGAATTGAAAATTCAGTATAATTTTGTAAAACACAGCCTACATTTCAATTTTGGGTGAACTAACCCTTTAAACAATATTGTTTCCATTAATAATTTTTGTTCTTCAAAATTTATGTTGGCCTAATATTTTTGTTTGCCAAAATATTTACATATCACTTATTGAAAGTGCATTACTGTAGGTTATAAACATATATATTTTAGGTTATTCTACAAGAATGTCCTAAATGATGTCAGTAGAGCTTAACACGCTTTGAACCTGTAAATATGCAGTCTTTCCAATTTAAGATCATATGGCACAAAACGAACAGAAAGTTAGAAGGAAAGAAACTTGACATGGCAACAAAACCAGTCCCAGCTCTGTAACGCTAACAAAGACTCACATCATTGATATGCTTGAACATATTATACATCTGTAAAAGACATTTGATATGCGCTGCTCCTATTTTAGTCACGTTTTAGGACGTCTTTTGTACGTGTCTTCCTTACAAGCCTGCCAGAGTGCCTCTCTCCACTAACAAAAGCAGTTAAAATCAGTGATTGCTTTCAGAAACTTTAATTATGACTGGAAAATGGCATTCTTCCATATAATAGATTCCGATTGTTTCAGCATTATCTACCATGCAAATAAAATCTACTGTATTCCACAAAATTCCCAGGATTAATCATTCTCCAAATTCTAATATGCTCTTGAAATGGTGAATAAAAAGCTGTCGCTGTTGTTGATGTGATGGAAGCTGTGCGTTCCCTCTTTCTTTCGCTCCCGTCTCTCTCTTGCGCACACACTTTGAGCTATTATTATGCATATCCAGGTAGAAAGTTAATTAACCCAAAGCTTAAGCTAATTATGATAGCAGAATGCTATCAACCAAACACTTTCAGTCAGACAGCTGTCCAGAATTTCATTTGCTAATCATTTGTCTTTTGGCGGAGCATATGGTAGGTTTTCATGCTATCAGAGGCACAACAAGCAGCTGAGAATCATTAACTAAAAACAATGTGCATAAAATCAGGGGTAGCTTTAGCCAGACAAAAAGCCGAATCCTTAGCCTATGAAGAAAATAATCATAGTTTGTCAGCCCTTGCCACTTAGAAATTTAAGCTGATAGCACAGTGTATGTGTGACTGGAATCCTGATATGCCAATGAATTGTTTATATTTATATGTAAATAAGGGGGCATGTTTATTGTTTATGCGTGCTATGTTAATAAGACAAGGGCATATGCTGGAATATTTAAGCTTGGTTGTATCAAAACACATTTTTCTATTAATCAATTAAATGCGTTTTTTCTTCTTCACAGAACATTTTCATTTTTGATGGTTGTAAGGTCATGTTTGTTTTAAAAGAAACACTTGAAAGTCTAATTAGTTTTTCACATGTGTTACAGGAGATGACACAGATGGACTGAATTAATTTGGCTCCTTCCATTTCCCAGAGACGGGGAAGCACAAACACCGTCCTCCTGCAACCCGCGCTTGCGTTTTCTGTCCTGAGGACAAATGATGCAAGGTTATGTTTGCCTTTAATCTTGTCAGTTTACAGTATGTGTGATGATATCTGAATTCAATTCCTTAATGCATGTATATCCATAAAGTAGATTTTCACTTCTTAAATGAGTTTGGTTTGTGTCAAACGATCCACACTGGCATAAGATTTAAAGGGACAGCCAAAAATGTATATTCCCATCCTCTTTTTCTACGAAGCCTGTAGGTTTTTTTTTTCTTCTTCTTTAATTGGCATGCAGTAACAAGTGAGTGTGTGTGTGTGTGTGCGTGTGCGTGCATGTGTGTGTTGACTATTTGGATTCAGACTAGGCTTGTCAACTTTTAAATCTGGACCCCCTTAGTATAATCATGACTAAAAGGGGATTTTTGAAATTATAACTGCAAACATGACAATTTCAATTAAGAACATTTTAGGTATAATCTCATATATTAAGGAATAGTTCAACCAAAAATTAAAGTTCTTTCATTGCATTCTCACATTTTTGCCAGCACTTTTTTTTTTTCCTCATAAACTTTCTTGCATAAAATAAAATATATATAAAAATAATGTCTGTGTTTTTTGGTCTGTATAATGGAAGTCAATGTCTCCAAAGGGCTGTTTGGACTGTAACGTTCACCAAAATGGCTTATTTTGTATTTTGAAGAAGAAGAGTCTTAGGTTTGGAATAACACGAGGGTAAATACTGCAAAAGAACTGTCATTTTTGTGTGGACTAACCTTTTGAGGTGCGGGTCATGCAATCTGATGATGCCAGGCACTTCTGTCAAAAAATTTAATGTATACATAGAGTATGAAGTTGTTATTATTTTTTTTTTTTTCATCTGATTTCATTTTAAAGCTGCATGTAACCGGCAACTAAATCTTGTTTTTGTGCAGTGCCGTAGGACAGGTGGGTAGGAGGTTGAAGGAAGGTTGATAGAAAGAAGAAGGCAAGGTAGAAAGCAGAAAGCCAGAATTACCAAAAGGCCACAAAATAAACATACAGGACGTTTACATGTATATGCGTGCTATAAAATGCACATATACATAATTTAACCCCTGTGCGCTTCACCGTACCCTCAAAAATTCCAGCCAAATGAGAAAATGTACTGGAAATAAGTGACATTAGCTGGAAGTGAGTCTCAGTGATTGATTTCAGGATCTCTTCCCAACACTCCTCTAGCATGTGGCATGGAGCTCTAAAAACATCTCCGCCTCGGACCTCACCGGCGAAATTGCCTCTGCTGGTGCCTTCACTCGCCGGCATTGGATGACAGATAAATTGATCGAAATATTGCAAAATAATATCCTGCCAAAACTCGTTCAACTTTGATTTCCAGTATTTTTAATTTTTCATACGGAAAGAAAATGAAAAAAAGGTTTTGATGTGTTTTTCCTTCCTCCCTTTCCAACACAATTATGTAGTGCTCATTTGCAATAAAGTCGGCCCATACATCAAATGCAGTGTGCACTGTAAACAGAATGTGTTTTTTTTTTTTTTCTCTCTCTCTCTCTCTCTCAATGGTCCCAAATCATTGTAAGCACAGGAAGTCAAGTAGGGAGTCTATTGGCCTGAAAATACTGTTGCCGAGCTTCAATAAATCTATAAATCTGACACTGCCCTTCAGGGCCTCATTAGATGCAGAAATCTTTATTACGGTTAGTGTTGCTGGTATCACTTAAAAGAAATCATCATTTGAAGCTTGCCAGAGAGATTGAATTATAATCATATGTCAGATGAAGAAGGCAGAATAATTTGAAGATCATCTTTAAGCTGATAAAGAACTGGACACCTTTCAGGCTGCCTGCGAAATCTAGCCCTGATCTAACTAGATAGATTATTATTATTATTATTATTATTTTTTTTATTTTTTTTTTTAAGTGAATCGTATTGTAAGGTAGCAAGATACTGTCAGACCACCTCTATAACGCCACTTTAATTTGGGCTTGACCAATATCAATCTGAAATACAGCCTTGTTGTCTACAGCCTACATAGGCAACATCTATGGATTGATTAGGACTGATTAAGAGCACTTTTTTGGATACATGTGATGCTACATTCAAATCAATGCCGAAAAAATACTAAAATATCTAAAAACTTGAGTGGCCTTTAACACATTTAAAATGATGTGTATTGTATGTAGACAGCTCACTAGGTTTTGTAACAGAGCCTCTGCACGTCTCTCTCTCCATCTGCAAAGTGAAGTTTCAGTGACGGATGTTTGTGGCAGGAAAGACCTCTGTCACAGGAAAATGAGGTGATCTATCATTTTAAGATATGGTCTTCATATACTGTTTACTCGGAGATATCACTTGCCTCCAGCCAATTTTGACTGGGGACATTTTGTGATATAGCGGTGATTTGTATGGTATCACAGCAACAATAAAAGCAACCCCTGAACTGAAAACAACAACATACACACACACACACTAACACACCCTTTAGTTTCTGGTCTCCCATGTTCCGTACAATTTTGAGAAGTTCTGCTTATATGCAGAAACAAATCGCATCCTGGCTGCATTTTTTTTCTCTTGCTTCTAGGTGAATTTCCAACACATTCAAACTGATTTCCCTTATAAGGATCCTTCCTATTCAGTGGGCAACATAAATGGTCTGTGCCAGAAGCCACCCAGCAGTCTTGATAAAGGCAGAGATGCTAGTGACAATGTAAAGTGCAGGGTTTCTCTTTTTGCTTTTCTGCTACACTGGCCAGATATGTGTAATGACTGTGATAGTGTTGAACCATGCACATTTCCCCCCATCTATCACACACACACACTTGCGGGCCTGTATATCCTCAGCCCCATCATCATCTTCTCTCAGCAGTTTTATTTGTCCCTGGACACTGGGAATAGTGAGAGGCCTCTAATATAGGTGTGCTGGTGATACTACAAACTTATTGTAGTCGCTGTACAGCTTTATGATTGGTTTGGCATCAGTCTAGACGGATGCATCTGGTGTAAATCTAATTCAACCTCCTGCTTTGTTCTTTTTGATAATTAGGAGTTCTTCTGGGTGCACACTTGACCTGTGGGTGGACTTACATGGGATCTATGTAGAAAACCACAGAAAACGTATTTCTGCATGCCATTCAAAGGGTTCTTTACAAC
Source organism: Carassius gibelio (assembly GCF_023724105.1). Lineage (NCBI taxonomy): Eukaryota > Metazoa > Chordata > Actinopteri > Cypriniformes > Cyprinidae > Carassius > Carassius gibelio. Next base: position 23,157,442 of record NC_068382.1, read on the forward strand.
TCCCTTCATGTGTATCATGAATTTCATCTAATTTGACAATTATAGTTTTGCATTATATGAAAACATAGAACAATTAGCAATGAAATGTACAGTAGAACAATTAATTTAATTACATTTTTCACAGCAGTTTACCTTATATATATATATATATATATATATATATATATATATATATATATATATATATATATATATATATATATATATATATATATATACAACGTGGTACATACAGTATACAGTATGAGTTCTTATAGTGTCAGATGTATGTTTGCTTTCAGAAGTTACGTATGGCTTACTGGTGCCATGTGGCTTTTCGTATGTCTGCCAGAACTACGTACCATCTGTGAAAGTGTTTCCAGAATCAACTGTTTCTTCAATTTTTCAGCTATAACGCTTCATGGTTCTGGGGTCGGAGCAGGCCTTTCCATTACCACCTTCTTGATGTCTGTCAACATAAGCCTTTCCAGAGTTAATGATCCAAACTAATGTAACAAACTCAAGAAGGGTGTTGCATTGCATTTTAATCAGTATTATTTAAGTTTAATTATAAAAGGGCAGTATGATGTTTGTTAAGCAATCCATACCCTAAATCAATGTAGCAAAAAACAGACATTAAGTATGCATTACGCTGTGGTTAATAAAAATTACATGGCTGATGTATCGTGCTTACTTGGCACATTTCCTATAATATTTGATTTGCCAGTGGATCCATGTCACAACGAACAGTAAATGCATCACAAAAAAAGTGCTTAAAATAAAATCTTCATATCTGGATGTTTGCAGATCCTCTGTGATTTTGAGTGTTAAAAAGGTCATTAGCAGATTTTGAGCTGTCAGTTTGTAGACTTGGTCCAAATTATTTCTCCAGATTCATTTCAGTAGGGAGCCCCGGGTCGGGCCTCGGTAGCTCATTAACTCAATGCACTGTGAAAGTTTCACAATGATTAATTAAAACACCTTTAGCCACATGTCACATGGAGTCTATTTTAAGTTATCATGCTAACCAAGGTTGTATTTATTGGATCAAAATACAGTAAATACAATACGATTGTGAATTATTATTATTAACCATTTAAATAACTATTTACTATTTGAATATTTTCTAAAATGTAATTTATTTATTACTCCAGTCTTCAGCGTCACATGATTTTCAGAAATACATGATTTTCTAATATGCTGATTTGCTGCTCAAGAAACATTTCGGTAGCACTTTATTTTACAGTCCTGTTTCTCATGTACATACTATGTACTTATTATAGTAATTACAATAACTATGTAATAACTAGGTACTAACCCTGAACCTACCCCTAAACCTAACCTACCCCATGTAGTTACCTTGTATTACCAGAACTTTCTTAGATAAATACACTGTAAGTACACTATATGTACATGTAAGTACATGTACTGTAAAATAAATGTATATATGTATATATTTTTTTTTTTTTTAGATATACTGTACATGTATGCTGCTTTTATTATGGGAAATAACTAAACTTCTCTTTTTGTGTTCCAAGGAATAGAGTCACATGGATTTGAAACAACATAAATGAGGACAGAATTATTGGGTGGTATTCTTTTAAGCAAATTGCAATTGTGAGCACACTCCCAGTAACAATATCTCATAAAAAGTGCAGATGGAGTGGATTTTTACAATTTGGCTCTAAGCTGAAGAAAATTGCACTAAACGGTGGTGGTTGGTTTATAAGCTGTGGTAGCATGGAGTTACCTACGTGTGGAATGATTTGATCATCGGGGACCTATTGTGTAATTTCTTCCTCATTTTGGCCCGTGCTAATATGGCATATGCGATTAGGTCTGTCTTTGGGAGCTAGCAAAGGCCTCCAAATCAAATTTGGGTTCTTGACCAGAATACCAAAGCATATTAAACCCAGAAAATGATCTAGTGATGCAAATCATTAAACACATTTGCATTTGCTTACTGAAGCCTATCGCAGAAATTAAACTCCTGAACAGAGAGCAAAAGTGTGTGGGGGAGAGAGAAATAAAAAAGTGTCATGTGACAATAAGGTAGATCAGAAAAATATGTCTTTGTTCATTTTAAGGAAAATGACAGGCCTATATCATTGCACTCATTTATTTTTAAGACTTACACATGGATTATTTTTGTGCTTTCACCTATTTTGAGTTAATAATTCATGAGTGATCTTGGAACGCCTTTGACAAACATTGAGAGTCTATTCCAAAACCTTGTGAGATGCCTTGCTGGCCACACCCTACAGAGGCAACAACCTTCTAAGGTAGCATCCAAACTGGATTGGAAGTGCACAAGGGCCTGTTTTGTATCATTCTACTGTAGACATCAAATTTCCATGCATACCAATAGATCTTTGCACAATTGATTGCAATATAGTTGGGGGTTTGCATGTAGTTACAAATGCAGTTCTCAATGCATAAATATTGTAATATATATATATATATATATATATATATATATATATATATATATATATATATATATATATATATATATATATATATAATTAGTTTAATGTATCATATATTGCAATCTAGAAGTGTATAATTCATTTTATATTTCAAAGCTATTGTAATTTTGTCATATATATTGCCATAAACATGTAAAGCATGTAACAGAATTACTAAATGTTTATGTAGCTATAACAAATCAACACTAACACCAGTAGGTATTTGGCAAAAAATAAATAAATGAAAAGACAAACCGAACACTTCTGAAAACATATCACATAACAGTTATCTAATAATCATCCTGTGGCCTCTTAAGGTTTTATCAATTATGTAGTAATTTAAATTAGCCACAAATTGTAATTCAGCCACAACCGTTATGAGCAGCAAGTTCCATCAGTTCCCCATATTAGCAAATCTGGGTAATAAACTGTTACGATTCACCGCACTTGAGTATCTGCCCTCCAGCCATTGTCCGCAAGGCTTACGGGAGGCTGACACTGAAGAGAAGGGTGATCTGGAATGATTAGCTTTTCAGCATCTCAACGTGTTGTCAATTACAGCAATAGATTCCCAACATCACAAAATCTGACAGCCTGGGCACACTTGTCAGATCTGCGTAATCCAGCTACTAGGTGGCTGCAGGGTGGCTGGGGTATCTGAGAGTTAAGGGTCGTCCCGACTGGTGCCGCTCCCCTTTCCAAATATAAATAAATATACCTGCCTGAGCAATTTGGAATTACAATAAGGATCCTCAAGGTCTTTTATGGAGACTGAGCTCGCATACAAACTAATGATCATCTGGAGATTTGTGTTCAAGTGTGGGCACATTGATTTCTCTGACAGTTTCTCATCTTGTGTGTGTGTGTTTCTCTCTTTCTCCCTTTCTCCCTAGACTAATGTAGTATTCACTAAGTCTATAGGCCATGCCATGTCACGTCTAGACTGCTAGTTTAAGTGGATTAGGGTTAGGGTTAGGGTTAGGGATGTTGTTTGGATGGTTAGGGTTAGGGTTTGTGTTAATGTTGTTTTGGATTAAGTTTGGATGTTGAATAGTTCAGCCAACATTCAACATTTTTCAAGTCTTATCATGACTTTTTTAAATCATTATCCTCTTTAGGAAATGTCATAATAACAGCTCAAGAAACAATTCTTAATTTTATTAAAGTTGAAAACATTTATACTGCTTAATACTTTTGGTGAAACCATGAAACATTTTTTTTGGATTGGATTTGGATCCATTTTTAGATAAAAAGAAAGTTCAGAAGAACCAAATGTATTTAAAATCTTTTTTTAAGTTATAAATGCAGAAAAAAGAAAGAAAGAAAGAAAGAAAGAAAGAAAGAAACCTTACCTCTATGACCTAAAGATGGCCTTCAGATTCATCCGATTGTGCCTCTGTTTTATAACTGACATTGATTTCACATTCGACATGTCAAAATGCAATGATTATGGCATGAAATGCTAAAAAAAAAAAAAAAAAAAAAATAGCTAATAAATTCTCAGTTATAATGATTTTACCGTAACTGAGTAATGGTGTTCTTAAGCAGAAGTATAGTTATTTTGAAGTATCTTCAAATGCTGAAAATAAAATAAAATAACATATTTGATTGAAGGCAAAATGTGTAGTATTTTTGGCACCATCTGAATTTAAATCTATTTTAACCTCTTGACCAGGCCAGACATAAACAACACTGGGTCAACACACAGTGGTGTGAGTTGAAAGGTGAATTGCTTCTGCTGGTGATGCAGCAATTTCACTCTTAACCTTTACCTAAATACCTTCAACATTAATTGGATGGGAAGCTATCTTTCTAATAGAAAACAGAGAGTGTTTTATAATGGATCTTTTTCAGATGCTAAAAATACTTATTGTGGTGTTCCACAAGGAAGTTGCTTAGGTCCTTTATTGTTTTCTATTTTTATAAATGATTTACCATATGTTGTTAATAATGCTAATATAGTTATGTATGCAGATGACTCTACAATGTTTTCTGCAGCACATTCTTCAGCTGAACTAAAGAAAAATTTGAGTGAGCTTTTAACAATTTCTAAATGGGTTCAAATTAACAAATTAATTTTAAATATAGAAAAAACTAAATGCATAATTTTTAGCCAAAAATACAATATTTCTAGGGCTGCAGATTTGAATTTATTTATTGATGGGACGCCAGTGGAACAAGTAACAGATGTTACTTTGTTGGGCGTGATACTTGACAATACATTGTCCTGGTCCAAACATATAGATCATATAGTAAGCAGCATGGGTAAAGGTATAGCAGTAGCCAGGAAATGTTCTGCATTTATTTCGTCTTTGGTTTTAAAAGATGTGGTGCAGTCAATAGTTTTATCGCATCTTGAGTACTGCCCTATAATATGGTCAAGTGCATCAGAAAAGCACTTAAAAAAACTTCAGATTGTTCAGAATAGAGCAGCTAGGTTGGTGCTCCATTATCAATTTCAGGCCAGTGTTGCTGATATGCATAGAAAATTATCATGGCTTTTAGTGAAGGACAAATTACATTTACGAGTGTTGGTATATTTTTATAAGGTAATCAAGTATCACACACCATGTTTTTTCTTTGAAAAGCTTGTATATGTTGGTTTTAGACACGATCATAAAACACGTCAAGTGAGTAAGTCTCAACTGTTTTTACCATGTCCACAATCAAATTTGCTGAAAAAGACTGTATTTTATCGTGGCTCTGCTGCTTGGAATGTTGTTCCTATAAATATACGTAAAAGTAATTCAACACATGTGTTTAAAAGAAATTGTGTAAACATGTTGTTAAAGGTATAGACGTACTTCTGCTTGTGCTGCTACTATTAATATGTATGGGTATAGTTTTGTGATGTGACTGGATTAGCAATTGTATTTTTGTTATTATTTTATTTGTTTGAATGATTTTTTTGTATTGTGCAACTCTGTGGACCCCAGGAAGATTAGCAACCACTTTGTGGAAGCTAATGGGGATCCAAATTAACAATAAACAATAAATAAACAATAAACAAACTGATGTTTTCACCCTTTAAAAGAGAAAAACTAAAGTAAAATGATTATGAAATGACAGTATGTTTGAAATTATTGGGGCAAAAAAGTGTAAACCATTTCAGAGTGGTGTGAAAATGGGTTAATGTTGCTGCTGCATTTAATTGTTTTAGATTCTTCATCAATTTATGAGAGGCTGCACAGGGGAGTTGGCACTGTGGAGAGAGAAAAAAAAATAGTCAGTCTGAAGCGGTTTAAATTATCCAAAAATGAATGGAGGTATTCAATCTACTCTCAGATGTTAAAATTAGGTTTGCGACACTCAACGCGCGTGCCATCAAATTTCTCATTTTGAGCTCAAGTCTGTGCTCCTCAGAGCTCGTATTTGCGCAGATGGAACTTTGCCGAGCCGCGGTTCTTCTGGGATCTGAGAATTTTCACAGTTTGATGAGAAATGTTCCACTCCATCACATCTATAGATTATTTTCTGCCTGTAAATTTCTGACTTTTATTAATCAAATCATTGCCATACCCCTCCCGATCCCCCGCCAGCCGAGCGGTGGAGGTGTGCTGGAGTGTCCTGGTTTGAAATGGGTGTTGTGCTCACAGCATCTTCACCCACGGGAGAGAGTCAGGTGAGAGCTTTAAAGAGCCAGCCAGTGTTTGTGCCACAGTCTTTCTTTCTGAAGTGAACCAGTGGGATCTCATTCATATGTACAGTATGGTTCCGTGATGGTATGTTACAATAGAAATGACTTGAACTCAAATTTCTGAGTTCATGAAATGTGTTGCCTTTTTCATTGTATTTAATAGAAATATGGTTGTATGCAGATACAGTTCTTTACTTTTGAGATGTTTTAATAATGAATGACCACCAGCGTTGGGTAGATTAATTACCAATTGTATTCTGTTACTGATTCCAAATTACATGACAAAAAAATGTAGTTAGCAATATAATCCATTGCATTACACATTTTAGGTAATATAATCAGACTACTTTTAGATTACTTGCAATCTAACCAGTTTATTAAATAGATTTGCTCTAAGCCACTCACAATTATTTTGATGGTTCAATAATCTCTATTTGTTTTTAGCTAAATATTGTTTGCTTTGATGCCTTTTGTAAGACATTGCATTGTTTCATACTTTTCATCTTCAGAAAGATCTTTCTTCCTCGCCATATTTCATGAGAACTGTGACTTGCTTGATAATGTGGAAAACCCTCTTTAAGTAGGGTTTCCATTTACCTAGAAAAACCTGTCAAACTATGGAGCAAACCCATCTGAGATTGATACCTGTTACCTTAAAAAGAACACAAACAAAAATCTGACTCTTTATTTTACCAAAATCCTTTTGATATGTCACTTGCATAATAGTTTGGAACACGGTGTAAATACCATGGTTGAAGTAAACACTCAAGAATGAATTTACACAACCAAAAGATGTTTAAGAATTTCCGTCACAGTTAAATTGCTGACTTAAGAAGTTATTTAGCTGAATTAGCTCAATCTAGCCAAATCCTTGGTGTACGAAATTGGGAGCACATCGCAAACCAACACTGTTTTTTTTTTTTAATTCCTTTCTTTGTATGCGGCTCAAGTGCAGGAAAGAGACACAAACACAGAGGGAGGGAGGAGAAAAGTGCATATTGGTCGCGCTTATGTGCTAACTGAAGTCCCACTTGGGATGGGATTATTTTCAATACGTCATTCAGAGAGAATGCATGAACTGTTTTCTTCGCGCTGAATTCTGTCCTAGGGGTGTAAATCTTAAGGGAGTGGGATTCGGTTCTTAACAACTACAATTATTTAGTTTCTTTGATGACCAAAATAGATGTTGAAAATAATCTGACTACACACATTGTGTTCTGTTTACACACAGGAGACTTTCACATTTTAAAATTTAAGTAAACTTTTCTCTTCAATATAAATATCCTCTAGAAGTCATCATATTTATCTGGTAAGGGAATGCTTTACTTTGCTACTTTATGCCTCAGGATAATAGTAGTTGTTTCAGTTGACAGGTTAAACTGCCATTTAGTGTTGTCTACTGCAGTAGATGCAAGTTGATGGTTTTACATCTTGGTGATGGTTGGCTTGTTGGAAGGCTTATAACTCTGCTGTACATCCCTATGTTGTAAATGATGGGAAAAACAATTATTGAACCATGTTCCTAGACACAAAGTTGGCAGTTACTGTTCCAAATCACTTTCAACAATATTACATGTACAACAGCAAATAAATGACCATGTAGAGAAATTTTAGTAGTGCCATTCAGGTACATGCATCTCAGGAAGTAAAACACGGTGCAGTGGCCTTTATTTAACCACACGTTCTTGGCAGGACAGCCGGAGCAGTAAAGTGAGTAGATGCCAACACAAGATTATCCAATGCACTTTGCTCTCAGCCAAACTATGACATTTTCCCAATCTGAAGTGCTTGAACCATGGATGGCAGCGGCAGAGCCCTGTCACACTTCCATGCGCCGTCATTGTCGAGGAAAGCCCGGTTCTGTCTATCACATCAAGAGGGTGCCTTAAAAACAATACGACTCCAGTGCAGCATAGCGATTACATGGGTCAGCTCTCTGCGAAGGCATCGGGTAGCAGGCCTGATTTAATGCTCTGGAAATTTCAGCCTGTCTATCTGAGGTCAACAGACTTTCTTTCAGAGAAAAGGAAAGAATGAGCAGAGGAGGCTTTACAGCGTGATGGCATGATGCCTGGGCTGCTAAACAGAATCACAGCGAGCAGCGGAGAACGGCTGGCAGAACCCCACACCACTTTCCCATGAAGCTGCTGGCAGAGTCAAAGTGACAGCATGTAAACCACTCTGCACCCAACACAATCGCTCTTTGTATGAAGTCGAACGCCGTTGAGTGGAGGGTACTTCAATGGAGCGCTGATACGCCTGACTGAACTTGACTGTCAAGTGACATGGTGCTTTGAACGACAATTACTGTTGCTTATAGCTTAACTGGATGATTCTAATCTGAACATGCTCAGTGGATGTACTGGGGTGAACCGTCACTTATATTTGCAAATGGAGCCTTAAATAAGATGTAAATTAATTTGTGCATGTTTAGATAAGCTCCCATGGATGATTTTATTACTGAAAATATCATGCAGCATGTGTCAAAACAAACCTATTTTGGAATGCTTTAAAGGCATGATGAATGCATTTACATTCATTGTGCACTAATACAGTGACTCTTAACTGGATTTTGCAATTGCAAGCGCAGTTGACCGTATTTGTAGATTAAGTCCATTAGTTATATACAGAGGGTCAAGATTTGGCTAGTTTGTCTAATTCAGTAGTTACTGGGCAAAACACATCTTTCTCCACTGGTGGTCATTCAAAAGTATATGCTGACTAGGGCTGTCAAACAAATGAATTTCATTATCATGTAATGATCAATTAAACAAATGCCATTTATTAATAGTTTTACAATTAAAACAGTGTTTTGGCAGACAATAAAATCATTGAATAGACATTACAATGAGGGAATAATATGGTTTACACCTATGCAATTCAATACTTTATTATTATTATTATTATTAAAAAAAAATACTTTATTTTCTTTATTTTAATATATTTAATATCCAACTATCAAAAACATTTTTGACAAAATAAATAATCTATTGACAAAGAAATTAAATGGGTCAGATTTCTGTAATAGCACTAAATTGAATGTTTTAGAAAGGCAGTAATAATTGTCAATATTTTAACCTTAAGATATTTAAATATGTTTATTTTGAAAATATGCTTTTCAAATCTAAATAGATGCAAATAGTTCATAATAAACTATGGCATGATTCATATGAATTCATGAGTGACTGACATATGCATCACATTACATTTATTAGGTTGTTATGTAAAAAATGTTCAATGCAATTGCATGGCAATTTTATATACAATTCAAATACATATATTTTTGAGTATATAAGCCTAAAAATATCCTATATAAAATTCACAAATATGTTATATTACACTTGGGGGAAGTCGTGCCCTAATGGTTAGAGAGTTTGACTCCTAAGGCTGTGGGTTCGAGTTTTGCAATACCATGACTGAAGTGCCCAGAGCACACATTCTGAGAATGGGTCACCATACTTGGCTGTAAGTTATGTCACTAAGTGAATTTTTGATCAGTTTGATCATTTGCAGTTTAGGAACATTTATGGAACTGATTGCCACTGATGCAATGATGGCAGCATACAGTATGCTGACCATGCAACTGCCTTTGAGATTAATCGAAACACCAACAGTTGGTTTTATCTCTCAGCATATTAAAACTTGTTTATTTAAACAACAAACCTACCCAAATGATGCATCTCACTTCTTTGTATCATATATCACTAACATCCTACAGTCGATTGTTAGGAAAACAAACACAGTTATTGCTTTTGCGGTGGAGTGTTGTGGGTTTTAAATAAATTATGTTGTTTTATAGATGGCCATTATGGCATTGTTATCAGGTACGTTTTCCGGTATTATTAACATCTGGAGTTTCAATTTCATCGTGCATATGTTTGTATTTTCTCAGCGGTAGGACGAGTGAGCTGCCCAACACTGCAGCCCACCTCTGAGCCGTCCTCGTCCTAATGAAATCATTAAAAGTAATAAACAAAATTGCTTATCAGGAAAAAATATTATTTTCAGGAGGTAAACAGGTCTGCAATAATAAACCTTTATAATAAACCTATAACAACCTCCTCAAAGGTGACATCCAGGTGCACTCGGCCGCGAGTAATGTAATTGGCAAAAATACAATAAAACATATTGCACTGGATTATTACGCAATAATACCGGAATCATTCCGACCTAATTTTAAAAACAGAAGTGTGCTATAAAAGTAAACCCTTAAATATCAAATAATATTACATTACAGCACAATTTCGGTTCACAGCGATAACAGGGCTATTTGTAGGTTATTACCGCAGTTTATATGGAAGAGCTGTGTATTTTGCAGCATAATGCCTGACAATTAATGCGACAAATTAAGTTTATAATGATGACGGTAATGTGGAGGGTGGTGTTATTGTATTAGTTTTATTGTTTTTATTATTGTTGTTTCTATTAGTAGCAGTAATAAAGGACGCTGCAGCAGGAGATGTGTCATTATCACAGAAGCCTTTGAACGAGGGAAATAGTGAATCATTCACCCCCACCCTCTCCTGCCCAGAAGTCCCCCTTTTCACTCCCTGATCATCCATCACTCCGTTCTTGCCTAAGCACTTCACCTCGACAGCAATCCAAAGCAGAAGCCAGTGCTAGAAGTCTAACGGCATTAATGAAGGGTGAGAACATTGGCTGGAACTGCTCTCTGTCATGTTTGCCGCTGACGTTGGCTTTGAACAGAAGAGCAGTTGGGTCATTCATTATACACAGCATATTTAATTGGACAAAATATTAAACTGAGATTAAAAAAAATATAAAAATCATATTAGGTTATTTTTAGTACAATATCACAATTAAGTGAACAGTGTTGAGAGGATGTTGCCTTATCTGCCATGTCTTCTAACGTTGCTTCTGATATAAAAAGCTGTACAGTTATTAATAATTAATAATAATAATAATAATAATAATAATTATAATAATAATAATAATAATTGAATAATAATAATTGAATTATTATTATTATTATTATTATTATTATTATTATTATTATTATTATTATTATTATTATTTCCAATTTATTTATTTACATATTGCATGCTTTATTATTATTATTATTATTATTATTATGAAATCTAGCAATTTATTTATGTTGGTTTAAAGCACTTTCTGTTGGATTTGCATTGTCTAAAAAAAAGTTTCATGCTGATTTTTTCTTTGTCAAATTTTCCATTGTTAATGGAAGTCTTTCTAAGTTTTAAAGCATAAACCTCAAGTTTTGTGGAGTGATAATGGAAAGCATTAAAAACCTCTATAAAGCAAGAAAACATGGCCCATATAGGCACATTACAACTCAATTATAAGAAAATAAAAATATCCAAAAGGCCCCTGGGCCCTTAGTCTTTGATAATATTTTGCTGGGATGCACTTCTCTCTGTAGCAGCAGTTACGGCACAGATATTCTAATACCTTTTAACAAGGCATCTATGAAACTTGCATTCTCTTATTAATTGCTGAAAGAATGAAACCTTATAGCCAATTAGAAGACAACTTTCTTATGCAGATTTTGGCTTACACACAATGCTATAAGGCATTCCCTCCCAAAAACAAAACAAAAGCAAACAAGAAAACAAACAAATAAAAACTGCTTGCACAGAGTTTAATGAACATGTTGTGGAACTAAAGGATGCATGTTTAACAAGCTTTGTGATTGTTCTCTTTTGTCTCAAGATCATGCAGCATCTCTTCAAACTGTTCTTACCAGCTTTCTCTGGATTTTCTCTCCAGACATTGATAATTATATCTGAAGGAAGCATACAAAAACATCTGGATTTATTTATTTATGTATTTATTTGTGTGTGTTAGTTTGTTTGTTTGTTTGTTTATACCATGGAATATAAGATGTTTTTTATTTTATTTAAAAAAAAGAGAGATTTAAAAATATTATTTAAAAAAAAAAATATCTGTGAACAGATTTTATTTTTAGACTTTGTTTTATGCATAAATGCATAGAAATATACAACATGAATGTGCATTTGCAGGTATGTTTGCATATATATAAACCAACAAAAGAGCCAAACTAAATCGCCGTTTCTTGTCTGGTGTAGACCAGACCATTTGCACATGAATTCAGCCTGCAGGCCATTAGAGTCCGTCTGCAGGCCCCTGTCTGTCCATCTCCACGGTGCACTGGGTCTCAAAGATATCTAATTATTTACCAGAGGTCAGGGAGCAAGTGCCCTCAACAAATCCAAGAATAGGACTCTCTCCTATTAATCTCCATTCTGCCGATGATAGATACGAGAAAGGGAAGGAGTCACTCATGCCCGCTCCTGATTTACAGAGAAGCATCAATCTTGTCATCCGTTCGGCAAACAATAACTGTCAGAGGCGAGGAGGAGGGCGAAGGGGGGTTCAGCCTGACTACTGTATGTGTGAACTCATCTGTAATGTTGCTTTCCTCATTTCTTCATGATGGAATTGTTGGGGACACATCGCTTTTCCCACAATCCATTTGCGGGCGGGGTGACAGAAATAGGGTGAAGGTGGAGAAAAGTGAACCAAATTGCCCGCATAAAGCCGAAGTCGACTTCCAGTCGCCGGACGAGTGAAGGAAATAGAAGCGGATGGTGATAGAGTTACAAAATATTTGTCGGGAGTTGACTTTGGAAAATGAGCCGTTGGATATCTGATATGTTTATCAGACGTCAACAGGACATTTTAAGTGCCGGTTGTCCTCGAAATGATCTGCATAGGTTGCATTTGGTTTGTTATGAGGTGGATGGTTTCCATTCTCTCAAACAAGAGGCCATGTAACCTTTCTGCGTGGTGCAGGATATACAAATGTCTTTCCTTCCTCGCTATGTTGAAAGAGTTGTCTTTGTGTACTTGGAACATTTATTTGTGGGTACTGTAAGCCATAAAATAGTCCAATCCGGTCTTTATGTTGTGGAAGGAGCTGCTTTGAAGACTAGTGACAGGCATTTCCACCTATGGGTTTCTATTAAATTCGGGTTTTCTTTAGTGTATTGAGCATTTGGGCGTAAATGAACAAACTACCAAGAACCCTCTGACCTTATGAAAAAAAAAAAAAAAATGATTTGATTCTATTGTTTGGAGACCGACTTGGTTGGGAAGTAGAAAGAAAGTGAGTGGATTTGTTTGGTTGCACCAAAAACATTGTATATCTCTGTCCCTGTAAGTATACACGAGTTATACTACACTATACTAAGTTATTTTAATGCAATTCAATCATTGTCAAGTCTCAGATGGGATTACATCTGAGACACTCTATACAGTGAGTTTGTATGAAATTATCTGTGCAAACTCTGTCGACAATAACCTCAGAGTCATCAATCTTTGTTCTAGTTTAAATTTGTACGTTACCAAGGCCTTGACGTCTTGCTCCTCAGGATGAAACATAACTCCAGCTTGGCACGTCATCTGCACAGGCATATGTTATTGTAAATCGACATATTTATAAAATAAGCGCTCAACTTTTATTTTATTTCTCATCATATTTTCGAAAAGGCAGACGAGGTGTAAGTGTCATGTAGCTTCACACTTTCTAGATTAGACGTGTTGGCGGATTTAAACAAACTCCTAAAAGAAGTTTTGAGCTTCTGTGCATGACTTGAATGTGAATGATACCTCAAATTTTGTAGCTACTTGAGCAATTGGATTTAAGTGTGTGTAAATACATATATAATAATAATAATAATACTAATAATAATAAACTCCCTAGCAATGCAAAGTGTCAGAATATAATTGCAAGGTATTCTGAAATCACAAAATGTAAAAAAAAAAAAAAAAAAAAAAACCTTATTTTAGCTGTGCATGTAGTAACTGTGTACAATTGCAATTTAAATCACACCCATCTTCATAATCAATGCGTTGCCTAATGACTGTGTCTAAGTGGGGTTACATTGCCCTCATCTACATCACTAAGAGAGGATCAAAGAGTCCCAATCTTGTTTTCTATATAAATAAGGAGCTGGATTTGAGCACAAACACCTCTGTTTTCCAAGATATTGATAGTGGGTTGAATTAATGTGTCCTATAAGACAACACACCAAATCCCTGCAAAGCCGGGAACAGTCCACCCTCTTAGACACTTGACATTTGTTTTTCATCATGAACTTAAAGGTCACTAGCTGCCGGAGTGCCTGCCATCCTGTTTTGGTTTGCATTTGCATGAATTTTATTACCATCACTCTCTCTGGAAACTCCAACTTGACTTTTTTTATTAATCTGATGTTGCACATTTCCAAACAAATAAGATCCATAAAGAAGAATGAAAAACATACTTCCTGAAAAAAGCTGAAATTGCTGCTTAATTGTAAAACCTCCGAATCTGAATTAGTATTTACAATAGTTGTATAGTTGTATATGTGTATTTTTATTTTTTTCAATGCTATATATTCATAAATATTACTTGTATGTTACATATAAATGAAAAATAATATTAAGAAAATAACTTGTTTGTGTTATAGGTATCTATTATACAAAGGTAGGCCAAATCACTTGCTCTTCAAGCTGCAAGATGTGAGTAATTTCCCATGAACCCCTGCGGCCAAATTCATTAGCCTGCCTTTCGACTGGGCCAGTCAGATCTGGGTTCCAGTCATTAATATTCGTGACCCTTTTAATGAGGCTTAACAACCCTCCACACCTCCTCTTTGAGTGACTCGGTGATCTTCAGAGGCCGTGTCTGTGCTCAGGATATTCCCTGTCTCCCGTCAAATAGAAATCACTCAGAGCCTGCTCTTAAATTCAGGTAGAATAATGACCTAAATATCAGGTTAAACTCTGCTAGTTTGACATAATTGCATGGTTTCTAATCCAGATTAATATTTAAAGATATTCTGAGGCTTTTCAGAAGGGCCTGGGAGATTTCTCTAAACTAGCGAGAGTAAAAAGGAGTGGGAAGGATGAATTAATCATTCAGAGTGGGTTTCTCTTTCTCACACCATTTGTGTACATTTTGTTGTAAAGATAATTTTACTGTATTAATTCCCTCTGGTATGACCACAAATAGACTAGTTGGTCTTATTTGTTTGCATTACAGCATTCATGTTACACATAATATGTGTAGATAGTAAGAACGGGGTTAGTTGTCACACATTTTACTCAAGGGCCAGTAAGATTATATATATATATATATATATATATATATATATATATATATATATATATAGAGAGAGAGAGAGAGAGAGAGAGAGAGAGAGAGAGAGAGAGAGAGAGAGAGAGAGATATATATATATATATATATATATATATATATATATATATATATATATATATATATATATATATAATTTTTTTTTTTTTTTGAAAAGCAATGAATACTTGTATTTAGCAAGGAAACATTTGTGCTTTTGAACTTTATATTCATTAAAAAGATTCCTGAAATAAAATAAAATAAAATAATAATAATTGTGAGCAGCAAATCAGCATATCAGAAATTCTGAAGGCTCAAGCAATTTATTGCTTTGCCTTCAATACACTTGAAAATATATACAAATATTGGTTTTGTAGTGATCACTTTTGACTAAAACCTCATTGTTCCAGAGATGTAACCCTTCAACAAGTCCTCGACTGTGAGGGAACGTTGATAGCCAGTGAGTTCGGAATAATGGCCACGGAGAGGATGCACAAACGGAATGACCACCTGCATTGATTTCCTCTCAGCAGAGGGAACGTGACATAAATAATTCAGCTCCGAAACTGTAAATGATGGCAGGCAGCGCCTCAGAGGTCAGCAGGTACCGAAGAAATGAGCTGGTCCGATTCGAAGGACTCGCTAGCTGTCAGTTCATCCACCCCCACAGTGATTTTGTTATTAATTCCCACTTGTGACCGTGCATGGTGCTGTGACCGCCGAACACACAAACTGTTTATACAGGTTAAGGAGATCAATTAGATACCGGCCCACCAACTATGCCCTGCACATCCGAAGAGTCAATGCTTGAAACGCAGAAGATGAAGAAAAATACGTATTCTTCCACGAACAAATCTTTCTGTGCTGTATATTTACGAGTGATGGTGTTACGACCCAAAGGGATCCGAGCTTCAAAGGTCAACAAGTCAAAAACAGTGGGGTCATGTATTCACAAAAAAAGTTTAATCAAACAATTCTAAAAAAAAAAAAAAAAAAAAGTCTGGCTTAATATTTGCTTTCTTATCTCTTAAGCAACTTCCTGCAAGCTGTGGAGCTGTGGAGACGTCTACTAAAGTTTGCTGGCTTTCAGAGTCAATATCCAGAACTCCGAGCATGACAGATAAGCCCACACTTTTGAGGGTTTCGGGTTGTGTTGTGTCAGGCCATCTGTTATAACTGTGTTTTCCGCCTTATTGCTGAAGTGGTCAGGTCCAGCAGTGAATCATGCCGGTCTGCTGGGACATAAACTCACGTAATTTGTCATGTTTTATGTTTCTTGGGCATTCTTGGTCAATCTGACTCTGCTATATGAGCATTTAATTTGACAAATCCATATTATGATTGATACACATAATGAGAACAGATATGTTTATAATGTTTAGCCGAAAATTTCAGAAGATTGCTGTCATTATGGGGAAAGCTGTGGTTTTCTTCACATTTCTGGAAGACTTTCCACTCTTTGAAAGTTCGTTTATTTATTTATTTTTTTTAGTTTTATATATATGAAGTCTAATTTATATTGTGGAAATTACAGTGGATAGCTGTGCACATTCATTTGGTGATGTCATAATGCAATCCGCTTTTTTCGCAGAGTTTTCCAAACTTACCAAACTTGCATACTCTCAGAGCTGAAGTTTAACTATATTACTGTATTTTCAGAAGGGCGTTTGTCCCTATAAAAGATGCTGTGTTGTGGGTGGTTGCAGTGATGTTGTTTTGCAGTATAAAAATATTTGTTTTAGCAAATGTTCTGTGCAGCTGCAAAAGTAGATGAGTAGTTGTTAGTTGTTTACTTACTAGTGCGAGAAAAAATATCTGATATTCTGGTCTCTAGATATGTATCAGGTCTGATATGTGTAAGTCTGTGGGATTTTTTCGGCCGTTTCAATGTGTGCCACATGAGAATCCCTCATTCAAAAACAGTACATTTCTTATCAAGCCACATAATCTGAGGAATTCTTCATGTACTGAACATTGCACAAACGGTGTGGGATGAGTTTATTTTACTCTGTCAATATAGTAGTAATGCTTGCCTTAGCAAAGACTACTAATAAATAAAACATGTCAAATCTATCTAGTTTGTTGTGTTTTTGCTAGTTTTTCCTCTGTTTTTATTCCTGACCCTAGAACTCACCTGAATAAATGCAGCCTTCCAGCGCTGTGGAGTCCAGGAGCCTCAGGAGCCCTGCAGAAGAGCGGGAACGAAACCTTCTGGAAATCAGACCTGCATACATTTCAAATTATTCTCAAAACTTCAAAATCATGTACTTTTAGCTTGTATTTTGCTCATAATCTCCAAGGGAACAATAACAATTTTGGAAAAGTTACATTGCAAGTTACAAATCATTTGAAGTAGTTAAACATCAGTCAATCTCTTTTACAATATAGTTTTGTACATGAAACTTAAGTTTATATAACTATATATATGTATATATATATATATATATATATGTATATATATATATATATATATATATATATATATATATATATATATATATATCGCTTTGCTTTGAACCATTTAATTCATATAAACTGTGAATGATAAATGAACAGAAATATAAATTCTTTTTAATATTACAAATACGAGTGAACACAACTGATTAGCTTCAGTTTCCTGATCAACAAAAACAATCATGCTTAGTCATTCTTTAGTGGCTAAGACACACTTTTTTTGAAGACCGCCGAGCTTCTTTCACAGTTCGTTTCTTCCCAACACTGGGATGCTACACTCTTCTTATTGCATTACGATAAACAACGGCTGTTGATGTGGCACATTTAGTTAAATAGCAGTTGGCAGTGCTGCTTGAATGTGGACTTCCTCCAGTGATACAGTGATATTTGCCTTCCTAGCAGAGACAATGTCTGTGCTAATCGTCTTCAGCACTGATCTCCATACTAACTAGCAGAATACATTTCACTGCTCATAAATCAGCATTTCCAGCAGCTCTTTAGTACGAGCATATTCCCACTCAGGCGGCGACACTTTGCAGAGAGAGCGAGGGAGAGAGAAACTCTGGGCTCTGGCAGACTGCATCATGACACTGACGGGCAGGGAAGCACGCTGCCACCCTCTCTTAGATCTTTTTAAACTCCGCACGGATTCTCATGCCATCTGGACGGGCTGTGAGTGGCCCAGATCGGCGAGGTTGCCAGCAGGCCTCCGTAGCGCAATATGGCCCTCCCTTTAATGAACTGCTAACTGTCCTCTCTTTAAATCGAAGTGACACTTTACCCTTTATCTCTGGCATTTCTGAAGGCCTACACACGGTCCTCTCATTTGCATTCCTTTACCTAGGAGAGATGTATATATCCCTGGTTTTAACAGTGGTCTTTTTGCTTCTATATGTTGTGTATGATGACTTTTCATGTTTAAGGCATATCTGTTTTGACAAGCACATTGATTCACTTGGTTTGTGATGCATGTGTTATTCAGGTTGCATTGACCTTGTGTATGTAACCGTATTGCACAGTTCAGTTGAAATCTCTATACATCTGTTTATATCTGTATATCTTCTTTCCCAGTGTTCCACCAGTTTGGGATGAAACAATGGTGATTAATTGACAACAGAATTGACTTGAGTAAGGTATCCTTACTAGGGAAGTGAGTACTGTATGATATGGTCTGTGCATGTGTGAATTGTGTTTTTGCAGCTGATGATAATTCTGACAGGCTGTATGTAATGAAAGATCATGCTGAGTATAAAGCAGCAGCTCAGGTCAAAATTCCCATGTGTGGACTTTGATATATCTGATCACATGGTCATATGGACACAGAAACCCTCTCCTTTACATGCAAATCGCCCAAAAGCAAGACAAAGTGAGATTAATAGAGTTACTTTAAATATGCTATTGTAAGATTTAAGACTGTCAATTGAAGTGACCCTAAAATATTTAAATATGATATAACAAAATATCAAACCAAATGCTCTTAAAATTTAAATATGAAAATACTTTTCAAGCATAACAAAACAAACAAACAAAAAGTATGCTTAAAATCTTTGTATATTTAACATTGAACATACAAATGATACACTTTTCTTACCTTTAATTACACTTGGTCTGATGTTTTGTTGCATAATAATATAGCATTCTTACATATAAAGTATAAAAAATATTTAGTATCAAATACAAATATAAATTCTTATTGTATGAATAATTTCTGCATTGTATGAAAATAAATTGTATGCAATTGTTTATTAAGTATTGTAGCAGGAAAATATTTAATATGTGTTTGTTATTTGTTTATTATATATATATATATATATATATATATATATATATATATATATATATATATATATATATATATATATATATATATATATATATATATATATATATATATATATAATATTAATGAAATAAATTAATACAATATATTTATGACATAAATACAATTTATGACATTTTCTAGTTGCCAAACCTTTAAACATTTAACATCAAACGTGCACATTAGAAATGGGACCATCTCTTGTTTTGATCTTCTTCGGAATTATGATTTTTACATAAATCTCTTAAATTCTGTGCTGAAGCCATTGAAATATAAAACATGAAAATGAAAGCTGTGTAAATGATTTTCAATCTCTTGCACAATATAATATGTGCATGTTCTGTCCAACATTAGGACTCAGGAGGACAATTGAAGATGAATTCCATTGTGATATTCATCTCATAACATGGCTCTCTGTGAGGACTCACCCTTGGGCTACCTTCCTATTTACAGGCCACAGTAAAGAGGGATTAAATAAATATCATTAAAGCATAGGCTACCATAATAAAGCTAGCTTGGATTTAATCATGTGAACAGCATGGAAATGTATAAAATTATTTGATGACAACAAAAGCGACTTGTTTAAATGCTTGAACATGAGAGGTCTTAGACTGAGAGTAGAGGAAAAATATGAAGGAATAGGGCAGAAAACAAAAAGGAGATTCAATGTTCCATAAAGCCTTGTGGCAACTGCATTTTTATTTATTTTACTTTTTGGAAAAGCTGATTCTGAGTACTTCATAAAAGAGGTGAAAAGAGAAAGTGTGTTTTCATAGCCTAATAAGTGTGTGAGTTTGTTTGCGTGCATTTATGAGTGTCTGTTGGAGGGTGTAAGATGAAGCTGACGTCCCTGTTGAATTGACAAGCCGTTGCAAGAGGATTTGGTGGTTTAGCACTTTGGAGGATCCGATCGGAGTTTGAATCTTCCATAGTGGAAGGAAACAGACTTCCACAGGCTGAGAATCTCCCTTCATTAATCAGCGTCATTATTATTGATTTAGAGCGAGGAGCCCCCTCTACTGGGGTAAGAAGAGCACGTTCTCACACACCCTGCTCTTCTGCAGTCACAGAGCCCTTTCCTATACTATCTCACTTTAGAGGGAAGGGTTTGTTTGTGGATTGGCATGAAATCAGATTGAAATTTTCCAGTGTGGACTCGCTCGCCGCTCTTCCCATGATTCCACGTGTTTGACAGACCGCAAAGCATCGGAAACAACAGGAAATGTCCTTAAGGACACTGAGGTGTAAAATTAGTGGTGGTGTTGGACTTTATGTGCAAAGCTTCCAGATCCTATTGTATTTTTTTATGCTCAGTGGATGATTCCATCTCATTGTGTATTCCAGTGGCCCTTCCTTTTATTGTGCGATTGGTATTTTATTGTGTGTGGTGTGGTCCTCTGTCTGTTTTGTAAGACGGCCTGCTTTGTTTTTCTCGTTGTGTTTTCCTCTTGTGTTTGGTTAATGCGCTGACAGACTTACCGAGCTGGACTTCCTCCTCAGCTCCAGATGTTTAGGATGCCCTCCTGTGATATGACCTATAGCCAGGTTTCAGTATAAAGAACAGAGTGACAGTGAATGTTTCCTGCTAGATTTACTCCTAAAATAATGTTTTCTATAGCAGTTTTCACTGATTATGAATTTGAATCATTTTTATTAACACTTTACTTTAAGCCTTTAAATATAATACATTCTAAGAAGATTGTTCATGCATTAATTTTGCAGTAATTATGATCCCATTAATAATTGTAAGCAGTTATGATACTTATCTATTAACCGTTTCACATTTAGAAAGAACAGTATAACCATTGAAACATGGCAAAAAATCAATTTCAGACATTGAAACTGTAAATATGATGCATTTTAACTTTAGTTACAATTATTATGAAAATAAGTCATGCATTGCAATGAATTCAAGGAATACATTTATAAGGCATCATACATAAAGACTTTAAGGAAATGTCTTTCTAACTTTGGCTGGATGGATGCCGTTGCACTTTGCTGTTTTTTTTACTACAAAAAGATCAAGTATTCAGTTTTATTGAGCATCTTGTGTAAATGCCCCTATTTGTGACAATTTGAAATATATGCATTCATGTGAAATGAATGTTTTATTTCATTCTTGAGGCTATCTGTTTTTTAAAGTTTACATAACATTTGATTTAAAATAACGTTAGAAGATGATAAATGTGCACGTTATTGTATATAGACGTGTGATTGTATTAATTCTAAAAGGAGTTAAAGGGAAATGTAATGCTGCTCTTTTCGTCAACGCTTTTGACTAGTGCCTTATTGTATCTGTGACATGCGACTACACACTTCAAGATACAGTTTATCCCTCCAACAGCAGCAAAACAAATGTAATATCCTGAAATTTGAGAGAATGAGAGACAGAGCGAGTGCGTGCATGTGTGCGGGAGAATAAATAAACACAGTGTTTTATGGGAAAGGATATATGAGATTTCTGACAGGAATATTACTGCAGGACTAGATGAAACTCCCCGACATGCCAGCCGTAATTTGTGTCGATCAAATTACATTTACCATCGCTGTGTTCCTGGAGCCGCCATAATTTCTCATATTCTTTCATTTCTCTCGCTTCAGATGCACAAAATCCATCATATCTGGGAAAATGGGTAAGTGCTGTGTAACAATCATATTGCCTGCGCTCTCCATTATGCCGTGTGTCATCTGATCTGTAGGTGGAAAAGTTTGAAAAGCATGTCAACCTCCTTATGGAGTCTTTATGGGTTTTGATATGACAAGAAGACAAAACGCTGCTTTTGAGGTTTGTTTGTTTATTTACTTGTGTCAATGAAAATTGGCATCAATTGTTTGTTCTGTTGCTTTGAGCAGATTCGGTGAATCTCAATGTTAAATATCGATATGCCCCGTCTTGCTCTCAGATTCTAATTGGCTGACTGTTTTCATTTTGCAGCATCTGATTGGCTGCAATATAAGCGGCCACGGATTGGTTTGGAATATGTATTTATTCATCAGTCACTTTTAATAAATGACTTGTAAATTGTTTTCTCTCTCTCTCTTTTTTTTCTTTTATGTAGCACCTGATTGGCTGCAATCCCAGTGACCTCCAGTTTGTTTGTTCTACACATTATCCAAAGTGACATAAAACTTTGTTTGTTAGTCTTTCTTTTTTTTTTCTTTCTTTCTTTCTTCAAAAGCACTGTAAACATCCTCCTGCGTTTTTTTGTCTGGCTCTTAATTTTAATTGTCCCTCCCTTTCTGTCGCATCTGATTGGCTGTAAACTCAGCGGCCTCCAGTTTGTATTTAACATTTCCTACATCCTCCTCCGCTCTCTCTCTTCGCCCTAGAGATCCGGTCCTCTGATGCGTCTTTTTATTCGTTGTCGTCTTTCTGTCCTGTTGACTCAATTTGTCCCAGGCGTCGGAGAGCGGAGGCAAATTAAGAGGCGTGAACTATGACAGTCCATGACACCGCCTCAGTCCACGCTCTCCACGCCGCATAATGATTACATTACAGTCCTGTGATATTATTCAGAACGACTGCTGATAAATGAATGATAAACTGGGGGGTTAGGTCTCCTTTATTACCGAGGTTGATAAGGCAGCTAATCAGTGGCCAAGCAAATGTCATTACATAAATTATGAGTCTGACTTTGATATATTTCCCGGGTGTTCGCTGCAGACGTCTGTCATCCGCGGCGGCCCTCTCTCTGCGCTGCGCTTACACGGGTGGCTGAAGAAGAAAGAGAAAATATTTATTCTGTCTCATTACTCTCCTGCCTACGCCGGGTGTCCGTAATTGCTCTTGTGAACGCAAAGGGCATGTGGCAACCAATATATTAATGTCTCTCGGAGTGACTGAAATATTAGTTTTTCAACAACTGCTTCAATTTGTGGGAATATTTAAAATTCAGTGACTGGGGATTTAATAAGCATTGACAGTGGCATGTAGGCAGTTTACAACGTTTGTTCGGGGTTGATTAAAAAGGCTTGAAATTCTGCTGACTCAACGCATGGGCCATTACCACTGCAGAGGCCTTAATTATTCTATTACACCCCCCATCTCATGTTTCCACAGATGATTCGCTTGTCTCTCCTCAAACTTTTTAATATTAAAGTCAACATGAAGCCAGAACTGACCCATTTTACTTTCTTAATGTGTCTTCCTGGTCTTATTGTGAGTGATTCATTAGTGCATGTTATTTGAAAGAAATAGCTTTTGTCTTCATAATCATTAACCAAAATGTAATCGTTCTCCTCCCCTCTCCATTTTAATTTTGCATCACAAATCTCTTTTATTTTTAACTTTTTTCCTTCATCTGTCATATAGAGATGTTATCTAGGGCTGGCAATGACTAAAATGTTAAATAAATTATAAATACTTGAATTAATTACATAATGTGATCATTTTTCCCCCTCTCTTAAACACATGTGGCTGTTTTTTAGCATCTTTCTGCACAACTGCTACATTTTTAAAGAAAACTTGTCAAGTTTAAAAGTAGATCAACTGAAGGTAAGTGGATATGATTAATCACATACACTTTCTGTGTAAAAAAAGTATAATAATCTCTCTCTCTCTCTCTCTCTCTCTCTCTATAATTTATATAATTTATGTAATTAATTGCATATTTATATAAATAAATAAGCTCACCATATTAACAGAACAACCTGAAGGGATAGCTTTTTTTTTTTTACATCATTATCTATTTGAATGACTGACTTTCTTCTATGGAACACAAAATAATATTCAAACAGTTTTGGTGTTGCATGAGGGTGAGTAAGTAATGACAGAATTTTTTTTTTTTTTTCTTTGTTTTTTGTGAACTGACACAACCAATTTTTATTACTTTTTCAAATCTCCGGTTAAAATGTGTTCTTTCAGAATGTTGACTTTTAAAATCTACTTCTTTTTGTCCATCTTTGCTTCTGCTTGCGTTTGGAATTCTAACGAACACTGATGACATCACTTGTTTTGAAATCTCTGTTTTAACTTGTGTGATATTACTTTGCTGGTCCTGAGTAACACAAAGCTGGTCTCTGTAGTAAGGCCTTGACCGTAAGGTGTGTGTGTGTGTGTGTGTGTGTGTGTGTGTGTGTGTCCCCGTGTGTGTCTCCGTGTATGTCCCCGTGTGTGTGTGTGTGCATGCTTGTATGCATGCATGTGTGTGTGTGTTGGTGTGGTAGTGTTTCTGGCCCCGAGCGAACCTGAGGGTGCTGAGAGTGACTGCATTTGATTGCTTTGCAACATGAGAAACTCACACACTTCATGGTACATTTTGCAATATACAACTCAAACATGTTTATCTTGCCTTTGTTTATTAAAAATTAAATAATGTGCGAACATTGATGCAATATCGGTCCTTATTAAAATATTAACATTAATATAAAAGTTACCATTTTTTTCTCTCAAAAAACTAAAGTTTCAATGCAATTATCGTTTTACTTACAAGCATCCTTGAAGCATATGTTCATGCCTTGAGGAGAAAGCGAGTGCCAGCTCTCTCCTCTGCCTCCTCTCATTATGTAAGAGCATCAGAGCACATCTGTAGAAATGGAAGAGAGAAGCGCTGTAACGCTCTCCTCTCCTCTTTCACAACACACAAACCCAGTGCCCTGCAGGCGTGGCTGGGACTCGGGCCCCCCAGGCTGGACTGAAACACGGCCCCCGAGGCCTCTCTGAAGGACCTGAGCAGCAGGGGTTCGCATCCCCCTGGTTCTCTCTCTCACATACATTCTCTCAGTGGAGACTGAGAGTGAGTGGCTTTCATTGCTCACACAGAATACCACAGTGTAAACTTTTTTGTCCAAAATGTTTTAAATTCATTGTTGATTTAGTTTCATTTTGTCTTTATTTTCAAAAGATGGGTAAAATACTTATTATTATTTATTTATCTGGTTTTATTATTATTATTATTATTATTATTATTATTATTATTATTATTATTATTATTATTATTATTATTATTATTATTATATAAAAATGAATAGTAATTATTCAAAACTTTTGACCAATATTTACAGTAAATATTTCAAGTAAGTAGCTCATAAGTATATTTTTCATTTATAACCATTCTTTGGTTAAAAACATCATGTGGTGTGGCTAAATAATTTATTATTATTATTATTATTATTATTATTATTATTATTGATTAATTAAAACTGCATGCATAATAATTAAAATGAATTAGCAAAATGCTGTTTAAAACTAAACTAAACTAAAGTTTGAGTTGAAATATAGCTGAATCATGTATATAATACTTAAATTCACATGCTTGCCTATTTATTTATTTTATTATTATTATTATTATTTTATAATAAAAAGTATACTTGGCTGTACAATTTATTAAAACAATTTTTTTAATCATGTTTATAGTTGAATTTTGTATAACTTCAAAAATTGTTGACATTATTTTTATCATTATTATTTTAAGGGAAAATGTATGTTGCCATGACTTACTGATCTTACCATTCTTGCAGTGTGCTCAACAGACATAAATATCCATGTAACTTTACCAAACTGCTATGTGTAATTTGCGGTAATATTGTGTAACAAGTATTCAGTGTGGGCATGTCTCATTTCTCTCTGGTTGATGTCTTAGTTGTGCTGTTCACTAATGTCGGCTAATCAATGCAACGTTTTCAATGAGAGCTCACTTGTGGAACTGTGGATGAAATTCAACACTGGAGCCTTTCTCCATTCATTGTTTTTTAAATGCGATTGAAGAGCTGAGTTTGTGTGGGTTATGTGTAGAACGCGATGAGAGAGAGAGAGAGAGAGAGAGAGAGAGAGAGATTTGCTTTCCTTCAGTTTTTCTCCATTCATCAAGGAGGGAATCAATAGAGAGGAGTTTTCAACTGCATTTCAATAGGGAGAAGTTTTGTCAGTCAAAGGTTTAGTATGATTCAAACTTGCTTGAGAGACATGCGATCGATTCACCTGAAAAGCTGCACGGGGACTTTCAGTCAATAACAGTCTGCCTGTGTATTTCTGCCTCTCACACATTTAATAATGCTGCCCAAATACAGAGGATTAAGTCAATTAGACTATTTAAACATTCAGAAATGATTAAGTTATTCCTTTGTGTGTGTGTGTGTGTGTGTGTTGGAAAGCATGGGGGAGGAAAACATTATCTGAGTGTGTTTGTGAGAAAGACTGTGCTGATGACAGCATGGCGTTAGCATTACTACAATCATATATCAAGGTTATTTAATTTTTTAATTAACTTTAAACAGTTATTAAACACAATTTCATGGTTATCTTGTTAAGGAGAACTGTTAACTGTCTAATAATCTGATTCTACAGTTTTTTGCCAGTCAGTCAATAAATCAGGAGATAAAAAAAAAAAAAAAAAAAAACCTTGCATTGAATGAGGGACCTGAGCCATATCAATGGACCACAATAACAGGGGAATTGTCATATTTCATCTTTTAAAAAGGTCAAGTTTTTATATTCTTCTGAATACTTACTCTGATTAATTTAGGCAACATGTTGTACATTGCAAAAAATAATGTACGGTCTTCTTTGAATTGTTTTCCAGTAAAAATAAAACTTCTTAAAATCCTTAAAACAAGTGGCGAAATTACGTACACACACAAAAAAAAAAAAAAAATAATAATATTCTCCTCGCAATGTTGCTTCAGTAAATGTGCCTTGTTTCAAATGATTTTTTCATAAGAATTGTGGAGTGTAGTTAAATTGTAAATGTCACAATTGACACAATACCTTGTAAATGTAAGAAATAATAAATCTTACATATTCAAGATAGTCTCTCCAAGTATATAATCATGAATCATGGATCACTGTTTTCGTACATCTCTTTTCACATCACATGGCATTCACAGCCTTGCTACATTCAGCATGCAACTTCTCCATCGCCTGTGAAAGTAAATCAACATGTTAAGCTGATGACATTGTTTCAGAGGTAATTGTGATTATTTTACAAATGCATATATTAAATGCTCAATTATCCATATATTGATTCATGTAAAAATTTTAATTGCTAATTGTTGATCTTTTTTTATATAGAGACTTGGGATAGTAAGCAAATACCTAGCAACCATTCAGTAAACCATAATAAGCCCCTGGCATCATTTTGCCCACTTCTTCATGGGAAAGAACCACTCAAATTATTTTTCGAAAAATTGAACAACCTACATATGAATCAGTTTTGATTGTGAGTTTCTCTGCATGTGTGTCATCCCCTCCACAGGAACGTCTCCTCCACACCACCATCGCTCCTAGACAGCAGACTGACAGCGGGTAGTTAGAAAGCGAGAAAGAAAGTGAAAGAGGAGTGTTTCACTGCTCCATCATCTTAACTCCGCAACATCCATCCAGATGGCACATGAGAGACGGATACAGCAGGATGGTGACAGGAACACGGGAAGCTGCTGTTCTCTCTCGCTCTCACAAACACACGACCCCACCGCAGAGGCCTGTTTGATTCGAGCACACGCGCTACACATGAAAGCACGTGGCGGGACGTCCCGCAGCACAGGCGGGGAGCGTAAAAAGCTGAGACATGTCGCCCGTGTTGTGAAATCACACACCTTTCAAGCATCAAAGACAGGCGATATGTAAAATATTTGCCACGGTTGTTGTCCTCAAGACGAAGGTATCAGGCAGACAGCAGGTGAAGAGAGAAGTTGATGACATACCGCAAGGTTGCACGCCAGAGGGGCTTTGGTGCCAAAATGGCTTTTGGTGTTGTGGGTTTTGTATTTGTATTTGTGTGCACTGCGACAAGCAACAGCCAAAGCCCACCTACCAAACACAGAAGTGTGTAGAGTTCCAGTCTAAGCAAAAAACGTACGACAGATCAGTGAGATTTATTACGATAAAAATAAATAAAAAATAAGCAAATAAAAACATCTATGTGATATATGGTTTGGATTGGAAGCAATATTTATTTTCAAAGAGCTTTTATTTATTGATTGATTAATTCATTAGTATACTATTTATTAATAATTTGTAACAGAATTAGTGTAAATAACATCAAATAATTAATAGTAAAATAATAAAAAGTATATTTTCCATTACATGTGGAATTTTCCTAAAAAAAATTAAATTAAAAAAGAAAATTTTAAACTATGAAAAAAATGCAGTAACTTTTAGCTCAATTTTATTATCCAATTTCAGTCCCTATTAAAGGTTCTATTCATCCAACCAATGGCAGACAAGTGGCGTGTTAAGGAAACCTGTTTGGAGACCATCGTTATTTTTGCGGCTCTGTTTTGTGATGGCAACAGCGCAGAAACTTCCCCTGTAAATAATAGTCCGTCAAACTCGAGGTAAAATGAAGCGTTCCATCACAATATTTGAGGTCAATCACCACTTACCGTGCCAACCTGCATGAAAGGAAACAATTAAAATGCTATTTCCCGCTAAAATGCTGTAATGTCAGGTTATTGATGACATATGAACATTAATAACAGAGGCCCCTGACAGGTTGGAGGCAAATAAGAATAACTCTCAGTTTGCAGATGATTGTGAAAGCCTCCTGGGCGTTTGAGAGGAGGATAATGCTTTTTCATTGCCAGCGTGGGCTGAAATGGAAGCTGCCAAACATCAGACTCATGAAGCAGATTTCCAAAATGAGAACGGTCCTCTCCGAGAGTAATTTCACCCTCTGAGACGCCACTTCGCATCCAGAACGTTCTGTGCTCTAATGACTGACAGGTGTACATCTCCGGTTTCATTATATGTAATAACTACAAAACGGCACTTGATATTATGAATATATTGTATGGAAATGTGCAATCAAATTCAGCTGCTCCACAGCGCGTCCTGGGAATTCCTGATGATGAAATTTATTTCACGTGACAATTCAGAGTAAACACACGGAATTTGATCAAACAGAGATGGCAAAGTCTACCCGTGCCCTCGCAAAACATCTCACTCGACTTTTGAGTCATTTGTTCGCAGCATTGGTCCTGATCTGTTTGCTTTATTCCACACATAATCAAGACAGTAAGTCACATCTGACAGCTACAGTTCGGCGGGACGTCAGCCCTGGAACGGCAAGATGAATCGCGCTTGCGCACCTCCCCGCTTTACTATCTCACGTTTAAGGTCTTGAAGCAATTTTTGGGCTAATATCTGAGCTGTCAGATTCTGCCAACTGTACGGGCACATGCATATGGAGGGTGTTTGTAATGATGAACTGTGCGGCGGTTGACACTTTGTTGGGCCACAAATTACTTCAGTTCTAGACATCATTACCCTTCACCGACCGCCTGGATGTATTTATACGTCCTTGCTCTGGTGGTTAGCGAGCAGCATGTACACCGTGAATCCGAAAACATCAATTCAAAGCAAATATGTGTCTTTGTGTTGCTTGTGCAGTTTGACATAATGAGCGAGGTGGGGGGAAAATGATCGCGCATTACGCAGGCCCTGCTTTGGCAGAAAACGCTCTATGCCTTTAAGCAACTCATGAAAAATGAAAGAGATTTGTCTGTCATCAGCATGCGTGCATTCTGACCTTGACTCCAGACGGGACTAAAGGGGCTTCTGAATTTTTTACAGCAGAAGGTGGAACTCCGTGAGGTATTGGAGGGAAAACAACAGTCGTATTGAGACAGCGAGAGAAATTGTTGAGAATCTGCTGTAATTAATTTGGAGCAACACGCATTTCGCGGGTCTCTGAAATGCGTGCAGCTACCCTCATGTTTTTTTCTTTCTCTTTACTGCAGCTATGTTCTCTCGTTCTTTCTCGCCCCGCTTTCATCCTTTTGTTGTTTGTATTGTGGAATCGCTAATGTCGAGAAACACAAAGCCTGTGAGGAAGACTGGAGCAGAAGAAAAAAAAACGATTTCAAAACAAAGTCGCAAGATCACAAATCCTGAAATTCTGACTATGGGGACACCAGGGAAACAAAATCAGGTCAGCAATCAGCACTAATGGGGACAGGCCTTCTGTCGGGCGGCGTGGGGCGGTGCAGGGTCATTTAGGCGGGAGTAGGTGTAAATGGTGGAGGGAGATCCGAGGAAAGCTGGATGCTGGGAGAGCCCGCGGGGTATTGTAAGAAGCGGGGGGCCTGAAGTGGCGAGGTAGGGGCCCGTTCTGCCTCCCTTTCTTTCTCTAACCCCCCTCTGACGAGGTCACGGTGAGAGAAGGGGAGAGTAATTCAATCCCCAGGCTTTTTCGGTGCAAGGCCAGCACTCTCTCTGACAACACCCTGAAATTAGAAGTAAACCAGCCTGCTGGAGTGTGTGAGACTTCAGGGGCTGAAAAATCAGCACTGCTTTTCCCATGCTGCACGGCTGTCTGTCCGAAACATCATCGCACAATCATCACAATGATAAGCAGATGATAAGCTCAGTGATCTCACATGCCATCTATGTGAATGACGAGAACCCGACGCGTCTGATATGATTTTAATGTCTGCCATGTGTGACCAAATCCATAAGAAAACACATAGTTCATGTAATCAGTGGGATTCATTATATTCAGGATATTTTGTACATGGTTGAATCTCATGAAATCATGCTCAGGTCACATTTCACCTATAAATTCTACGATACACCATATATATATACAACTATATACATTTTAATTGAATTATATATGTGTGCGTATAAATATATATATATATATATATATATATATATATATATATATATATATATAGTCAGTTCATAGACCTAAACAAGCTAAAAATGAAAGTTCAACTTTATAAAATCCAGATTTTATGCACTTGAGACATATATTCTTTCACATATCTAGCGGGACTGTGTGTGTTTTAAACTGCTCCTTTGTTGTTTTGTTGTCTCTCTCTCTCTCTCTCTCTCTCTCTCTCTCACACACACACACACAGAGTCGAGACACAGTGGCCTCTGTGTTTCCATATTTACATATATAAAGTTTTATATAACAGAAATAACTCAAGTCGTGGCAGTTATAACCCAACATAACTCAGATTTTGTGAGGGGTTCTCAGACATCCCACCCCAATGGTTAATATTTCATTCATTTCATTTTCATTCATTTCATGGTGTTGTATATTCAGTGTTTCATTGTCTGTAGAGTCGTACACAAACTTCAGTCTTCATAAGACAGATGAGACATTGCTGTTCAGCAACCGAGTTGTTCATTTCTGAATCAAGATAGATAAATATAACCCAGCATAAATGAACATCGTCAAAAGATGATTAAGCAACTGCCTTTCCTGGCTTTCGTACTTATGAATCTGATCAGAATTTTTTTTTTTTTTTTTTTGAACAGAAGATCACGCAGCTATGTCGTACATCTTGCTCAAATTAATGCTATCCAGTCTTGTAATCACTGGGTGGGAAATTATGTTAAATGAAGAGTAAAATTAAACATTATTAGATGAATTGTAAATCGAATTGAGTATTATTTTTGGTGTCACATCATATTAGTTGAGACTGCGATAAATAAGCATATGTAGACACTTAATCGTTTGGACTTTATTTGCCTGTAAATTCCAGCTAGCAGCTCTGGTGTGTCTGTGTAGTTATCGGCTGTTGGTGAGGATTGGAGTGAATTGCTTGACTGACTAAGCAAAAGATGCCCTTTCCCTCCTCCCTACAGTTCACACGAATTACCATCTTAATAAGGAGGTTGATTTTGCCCCCAGGCTGAGCAAAGAGGGGCAAGTAGGGCAGGTGTGCTTACGTGGGCAAAGCAGAATTGACCCCGTCCCATTAAAGAACATGGGATATAAAGGGCCAGGACAGGTCCTGAAGTCCTGAGGCACATGCATGTGTGTTACTAACATTAGTTGTAACATTAGATCAGATATGCTATAACATTAGACACTTTTAAATATAGACTCAAAACTGCATTTACTGAATGAAAACTGTGCAATGTCCGAATTGATTGCACTCTATTTAAAAAATTGCACTGTATTTTCTTTAATTCATTTTAAATAAATGTATTAATCATTTTCAAAGTTTTTAAATTCATTGTATTATTTTTGTGATTTTTTTTTTTTTTTTTTTATGAATATTTTACTTTAATGTAAATCACTGTGACAACTAAATCACAATGACAATTAAAAGCCGGCTGACTCACCATTTACAAATATTTTACTTTTGTTTCTTAATAAAAAAATACATAATTTATATATGTTTTCAGTTCCCTGGGAATTGAACCCACAACCGTTGTGTTACTGGTGCCATGCTCTATTATTTGAGATACAGGAATGAAGTATTGGCCTTTATTTATTTATTTTTTATTAGTAATGTATTTCATACCAGAATGGAGCTGGACTTGATTGTAAGTTTGCTGAAATCAAGTACATTATAACATTATCTAATAGCTTATGTGGCTTATGTAATAGCTTTGAGTGATGTCAGCAGAAAAGTATCATTGCTTTACAGGTGAATATTATAAATGGGTCTTACTTTTTGTTTTTCATTGAATAATATTGATTCATTGATTGTGTGGTGCTACACAAAATGGCATAACATATGTATGTATTTATTCCTATTTTATAGTGTATAAAAGCTAAATAAGTGTACAACATAGAATCACATGAACGTGTTTATTGTATAGCTTGTGACACAAAATGGCAAAAAAAAAAAATAAAATAATAATAATGTTTTAACATTTTTGGACAGAATATTGCTAACCTTGTTAAGTAAAATCAAAACCGCTATTTTTTTATGAATATTACAAAGACATATGGTTATGAAGTACAGTAGCTTTGATTACAGTAACACAAACACAAATGTTTAACAATATTTACATGTAATTTCAGTTTCTTTTCTTCAAAGACCTTCCAGGCCCAGCAATGGGTCTCACTTTCTACAGAGAAGGGGGAGACAGCTAATTTCCCACCCTCTCCTTAAGTGATCCAGGTTTGAGAAGGACGCATTGTCATTCCTCTCTTAAGTGTATAATAGCCTTCTCTCCTGGCGTTCGAAATTTGGGGAGTGATGGTCTAATCGCTCTGTAGTGCTGGCTGACGGATCAGTGCGCTGAGCTGAGAGCTTGTCAATAGTAGCTCTGTAATTAACAGAGAGGCATGGAGCAGGAGGGAGATCAGACCGCCGGATTAGTTCTGCCAGGTTCTCCTCAGCAGTCAATACACATAGAGACAGAAACCCAAGTGCCCCACGACTCATTAACATACCTACACCAGATAGCACCTTTAAATTAGCCCGACGATATCTCTCTTTTCTGCTGTACATTTCAGGAATGTACACACAGATGAGGCAGTTCAATAATCTTGAAATACTTAAGATTACTGTTTTGAATAGACTGCTAAGTCCAAGTATAAATTTTGACATGCATTGTTGCAGAGTAGATTATTTTTTAACTGATTTTTACCTGGGCATTTTTTTTTCAAGGGGTGAATTTAGTTGTGAAAGTTTGTTGTTAGATAAGATAGTTGTTGGGGATATCATGACTAGGGGAAGTCGTGGCTTAGTGGTTAGAGTGTTGACTCCTAACCCTAAGGTTGTGGGTTTGAGTCTCGGGCTGGCAATACCATGACTGGGGTGCCCTTGAGCAAGAGACCAACCCCCCAACTGCTCCCCGGGCGCCACAGCATAAATGGCTGCCCACTGCTCTGGGTTTGTTCACTGCTGTGAATGGGTTAAATGCAGAGCAGGAATTCTGAGCATGGGTCACCACATTTGGCTGTATGTCACTTTCACTCACTTGAAATATGGTTGTCACTCATGTGAAGAGTGTACATAATTGGATTAATGTAGTTGGTAGTTCACCCAGAAATGAAAATGATGTAACTATCAAAGGCCTGCAGAATGATTACTATAAGGATACCTGTAAAGTTGTGATAATCATTCAAATTTTTATGACAACAGGGAAGTCACAATATCACAGCTACAACAATAATGACAGTGTTTTCTATATAGCAGTTTTCTATGGTGAAGAAAACACTTACCGTAATGTGAAATTGTGTAGGTTAATCTGTTTGCCTGTACAAAGTCTATATATATATATTTTTTTTTATTTTTAATAAACTTCATATCAGCTTTGATCTTGTTAACTGTCTATTAAGCATTTTCTTTATTACAAATTTAGCTTATTATTTTATTCAAAGCAACTTACAGGGCATTCAGACTATGCTTTATTTTTATTAAATATTTTTACCAGTATGTGTGTACCCTGGTTATTGAACCCACAACCTTTTGCGCTGCTTACACAATGCTCTACCACTGAGCCACAGGAACTTTATAACAGTTTTTTATGAGGGAGAAAACTTGGCGTGCAATAATTTCAAATGTTTTTAATCACATAATTTCGATTTAGTATGTATTTTTTATTTTTTTTATTTTTTTAGTCATGTATTCCCTGGGAATCTAACCCACAACCTTGGAGTTACTGGTGCCATCCTCTATTGTTGAGATACAGGAATGTAGCATTGGACGTAAGTTTAAATCATAATAAAAGTGTTCCACAGAATAAAGAAAGCCATATGGGGTTTGAATGACATGGTGATGAGTAAATGATTTTCATATTGTACAGTTAAATTTTTTGTATGAATTATTTCATTAAGCACTCAGCATATGCCCACATGTGCATGACCTATATGACTTCTTTCAGAACAGCACAAATTATATTTTTGACTAAATCAACCAACCACCAGCAACTGCTTGCTGAATCAATGAATTGTACGGACAAGACATAATTTCTACATATTTTAATGTAAATTTAGGCTGTTATATTCCTAAAAGTTGACATTAGTTACAAGTAAATGACAAGTATATACTGTATGCACTGTGAACGCAACACAACCATTTATTCAAGAGTAGACTTTACATTTTCATTGGGTTGCATTGTTTTCAGAAGCAAGAAATGTAATGAATCTACATAATATGATTATATATATATATATATATATATATATATATATATATATAGCTTGCAAGCTGGCACTAGAATTTTTGGACTCTCAGCAATGGTAAACACAATATGCAAAGTGCAAACCTTCAACCAACTGCAAATACTCCAAAAACCCATTTCACACAATCTTGTACTGACAACAAATCACTTACATATAAATAACACGACCACCAGGGCAATAAATCATGCATTTCTCCATCAAAACAAATCAAAGAGGAAAGGTCTGTTTCAGTTTTACTTATCATATTTCTGTAGTGCTTTCAATGAGGTGAACATAGAAAATATTATAGTTTATAGTATAATGGAACTTCCACAATATCCGTTTAGCTCAAGTACATTTGTTGCCAAATGATCAAACGTCATGGAGTAACCTTTGACAGTCGGGCCTCAGAGCTTCATAAATACGAGAGAATGAGAGTGAAACTGCTCTGGCCCCGGAACGGTCTTTGACAGTCAGCTCATTAGAGCAGAACTTGACGCTGGACAGTCTGAACGGTGCTTAAAACACACTGAAACAGCCATTCACCATTCAGCCTGCCGCTCTCACAGCTAACAGCTCGACCCAGCAGGCGTCTGCGCTTTTACAACATCGCCATTATGAAGTGGAACAGGTCAGTACGTGAACGGGTGAGAAGCCGCTTTCAGCGCCGCTGCATATTACATGCTTAACCTATCGTACACAATTACTGTTTAGAAAAGGGCTGCTTGACCTTTAACAAGAGAAAGAGAGCTCACATGCTCACTCAGACCAGCCCTGACTACTTTAACAGAGTACAGCACAGGACGTTGTGGGTCAGGTTCAGCAGAAAACAGCCCTCTTTCTGACCGTATGGTGTTTGAGGAAGTCTGAACAGAAGTGAATGTTAAACTTATACACAATGCATCAATATGAAGCTTAAATTTGAAGGGAAATGTATTAACTGAAAGCCACAAAACTGCATTCTAACAGTCAGGGATGTTAAAGAGACCATTGACGATGTTCAGATGGATGCTGTTACAGAGCCAAATTAAATCATAACTGTACTTTTCTGCATTTATGTTCATGTCTATAGTATTAATGTAAATATAAGGTGGCTAAAGTTGACGAGTATTTATATGCAAATCATAAAGTTATAATACATGTCTACAGTGTAACCTACAACTATACAATAATAGATTTACATTTACATTGTATTGCATTAATGAGAAGCAAGAAATGCATTTAAATACGATACAGTACTACATACTATACTGTAGAGTTCATTGATTCCATCTGCCTCCCTTTTTTTTTTTTTTTTCAGCGTTGGTTCCAGTAATATTTTTTTTTTTTTACACAATTTTTTTTTCCCATAAGATTAAAAATGTTTTCAATAAAGTGTTATAAGCCGAGAATCAAATCAACCTGCTATGAGGAGAATCACAACATTACAAACTTTTATTTGAAGCAAAAAAAACAAAACATAGAAAATCAGACAAAAAGACAAAGCAACACATTTAAGTGCTTAATGGCTTTATTTAGGGAAATAATATATCTATATTAATATATTGTAAGTATAATGTTTAAGACATAAAAGTAGCCTAATATATACAATCTGAAGTATTTGCTATGCATATTTTATTAAGTAATAATGACTCAACCTAAGCATAGGAACTTGATAAAAATCCTAATTTTAGATGAAAATTTCAGATGGCACTTAGAGGCTTTTGCATCTGAACTCTTCAATTGTTTATTTATTTATTTATTCATCCACCAGCAAGGGCTAATTTGCAGTTCTAACTAGCAAAACCTTGACCTTTGACCTGCCTCTGACTAGCAATAGCAAGTAGCAAATCATGGTTCATGGCTGATATGGAAAGGTGGAAAGGCTTTTTAACCAAAAGGGACAAGCTCTTATGCTCTGCCACAACTTCCTGTTTCAATAGGAAATATGTAAACACAGAAGAGAAAATAGCTCATCAAGTAATTTCATGTGGCCTATCTTAATGTGTGAAACACTGAATAGAACAGATGTAAACGCATTCATTTCGATAACACCTGTGAGGTGAGAAATGATTCATTCTTTTAATTCCGTCTGAACCTCATTAACTGATAATGAACGCACACACAAAGCAGGACAATATCACAGCAATGGCTTACAGTTGTCTGAACTTATCCAGAACAAGCACGTTAGTGCTCCTTTTTCCTTTAATGATACACACGTGTACTTTAGATTGATTTGACCCTGCAAAAGAGTAAAAAAAATAATAAATAAATCATGCATAATTTTGATTGCTTCACTTGAAACAATGAGAGAACATGCAAACACTCAGTGGAGCTCAACGCTTAGCGTCTGCATGTTTAACAGTCTGGGACGACTTTGTAATTGGCTCATTTTAGATATCAGACCCCCATGTAATAAAAGGTCCTGAGATTCATGGATGAATAGTAACATTTGTCCTGAGGGCAGTTGCTTTTAATTCCCATTTGGGAATTTCAGCAGGCCACAATAACATTCCATGCATATGTAAACATGCTTAAAAAAAAAAAGAAAAAAAAAAACGTAATATCAGTAAATATTAGCAATGTGATATGTCGCCCAAGTACTGTTTTTATCTTCATTTAGATTATTAATTATCTTTATCTGTAGTAAATGACAATATATTGGATACAATATTTAGTTAGTTACTTAGTGTCGTCATGCTATGACAGTAAAGTGAATATAGATAATTTTTTTTTTTTTTTTTT
This sequence comes from Carassius gibelio, assembly GCF_023724105.1. NCBI lineage: Eukaryota > Metazoa > Chordata > Actinopteri > Cypriniformes > Cyprinidae > Carassius > Carassius gibelio. The sequence goes on from NC_068382.1 coordinate 23,195,447, forward strand.
TTTTTTTTTATTATTAAAAAAATATATATTTTTTTCTTAAATGTCCCCCTTGTGCCTAACACAAATATTGAAATACTGAATAACATTAAAACATGTTTTCTTTGAAATATTGGTTATATTGTTTATGTGGTCATAACTTAACCAAGTAACCAAGTTTTAATCTACCATTTGTCCATTCATAAAATATAAGTGCCTGAGTTTAATCAGAAAATATTTCTTTTAAAATTCTACTATAGTGAATCCATTACCCGTTGCTTCAGACATACGATATTCAGGAATATTTAATATCTGTCAGGAGCCAGTGATAATATTATTATTGCTCTAAAAACATTAGCCCACAGTGAATTTGCTACATTATTAGTTTGACTGAGCTGAAAATGTGGAATTGTCCCCGTTTCAGAGGCTGGATGGTTTCACCCAATCTGAATAAATAAATGATGTCTCTTTCCTAATGGACATGCCTACTTACACATCGCATCCATTATTAATTCAACACAATCTCTGACAGATGAGCTACAATAATGTCCCTGCCCGTTCGGCCCGTTATAGACTTCAGCGCACAGATAAACGGGCTTTACCTATCCAAACCTGAACTAAAGCCCTTTAGATGAGGGCATGGCTAAGCCTGATTTAATGGGCCGTTTTTTAAGGGAAGAACCGCTGACCAAAAGTGTTCAATATTCCACCCTCCGCTCCTGTATATGCACCTTACCCAGAGCCCGGCTGAAATGTGGTTTTAATTAGCGAGAAAAAGTCCTTTCAAAGCTAGTTTGGCATTAAATATTCAGCTTTCTTTTCCGAGTAGATCAAGAGGGCTTAAACAGAAGCTTTTCTTGACTTTAAATAGCCTTAAAAAATACGTGCGAGATCTATGGGGATAAAATTGCACCTTGTTAGGTTATAACCTAACTCTCTATTTGCCTTCGCCGAGCTTTTTAATGCGCCTATCCGCGGCGGAGGAGGGCTTCCGTGCACAGATACGCTATTAGCCTTGTCACTCGTTTAATAATGACGGTTTATGAGCCATCTCCTTTACATATTTACTGTCCTTAGCCACACAGACAAGCATATGGCCATTTACAATGTCCTGCATTGCTCCACTGGGGATTCCTGGACATGGCTCCATTTGGTTATATACAAAACTCCTCCCTCAAGGGACGGCATTAGGCGTGACCTTTCACCTCTCCAAATACCCTGTGGTTTATGTGCTCTAATAACATGTGGCAAATATTTACCAGCCCCTGTTTTGATATACTGGAGCACCGCTGTGAATATTAGAAGATATTTTCTGCTCAATCGGGTTCTGATGTCAAGGTAGACGCGCACCCTGGAGAAAATATAGTGCGGTGCACAATACGCTGCCTGTTCTTTCTCCCTCTTTTCAGAGCCTGGCTGGCTTACATAATCAGAGTGAATGGAGGCAGATTAGTGAGCGTGCATATACATCTGAAAAGTTGCATGTCCCCAGCGCATGTTGGCATTGCAGGCCGCTGTTATTGGCTTCTCACAAGAGGCTGCGGGTCTTTAGGAGGACAAGAGAGTGTGTGGACACTTCAGGTGGTAGATTTAAAGCTGTAAATGGATTATCTCTTGGATATTAGCCACCACGAACAACCAGATGGCTTCCCGGAGCCTTTCAAAGTAAAAAAAAAACACACAGAGACACATATTGTAGGTGTCCACCAAAATACCTGAGCCTTTTAATCCTCTGCGAAAAAGATGCATAATGATGGATGGCAGGTCATGGACAATCGTGCATATAATACATCTAACTGGGGTTAGGATAGCAATCATTAAATATATTTATTTGAATATATTTCTATTTCATAATGGTTTAAATATAGGTAATGAGTATTCGACATATAACACCATTTAAAAGTTTGAGTGGGTTTGAGTATTTTTTTTTTTTTTTTTTTTTTTAAGAAATCTCTTATTCTCACCAAGGCTGCATTTATTTGATCAAAATACAGTAAAAACACAAATATTAATTTTTTGAATATGTTTTACTAATTAATTAACAGATTTATTATAATATACTTCAGAAATCATTCAGAAATCGAGATTATTTATTTACTTATTTGATGAGTATCAGGTATAAAATAACAGCATTTATCTTTAATATACATTTCTTGCAACGATGTAGAAGTCTTTAATGTTAATTGCGATCAGAAAATTTGGTAAATAATGAAAATAATGAAATTCTGTGAGATGGAGTACTGTACCTTTTACTTATAAATTATTTAATTTGTTCAAAATTATCCAAATTATCACAAACAGTCATTGGTATATGTTTGTTTAACACATAAAGTATATTGCATTTTTGGTGAATAAAATATTAAAATATTTATTAATACATTTCTTTATTCTGGCTACTGTTCCTGGTATGACCAGTACCTTGAAATCAAGCACAGGTATGTTAATGTTTTTATTTATTTTATTTTATTTATTTATTTATTTATTTATTTTATTTTTTATTTTTTTGATGAGTAAATGTTCATACGTCACCTTACTCTTTATATTATCATTAGACCTTCCTAGATGTCTCTACCACCTCAGCTCTGTGATAAAGTGTTCGGAAACTAAAGGCCAGTCTCATCAAAGACAGCTGAGATATCCCGTATTTCATACGCAGATGTGCAAAATCTTCAAATTAGACCTTCACGGGAAAGTACATACATTATAACTGTTAATTGCACTGCTGTTAAATTATAGAAACGCCAGCGTATGCCATATGTAAGCCTAACTAAACTCGCCAAGTATATTCCGACTTTCACACTTCTAATTGGCTGCTTCCTTGAAATCTTCCCAGACATGTGGAGCATGGGCCTTTTTAAAATGATTAAAAGACTTTCCTCTGTATATTTTACATGGAAATATTCCTTTTTTGATGAGGTCTAATTGAGTAGAGTGAACGGGGAATGTAATTCCATTTTTATTTGTTGGCACTTCCTGAAGTAAAGCAAGACACTACACGGATGTCTCACCTGATAGATATAGATGCCTGATGTTTTATCCTACAGAAATCAAGGTTGTAATGCGATAGGGTCAAATGTTTTGTTTAGTTGCTTGCACTTGTAATCTAAAGCAGATTACAGTAGGCTAATTCCACGGACAGTCCCTCTGGAGCATCCCGGGGTTAAGTGTCTTTCTCAAGAGTGCAATTGTAATATACTCTCCATTCAGGGTCATTACTTGGGATTGAACCTATAACCTTTGTGTGTGGGCAGTGCAGTTTCTCCCCATGTTGTTTAGCACCTTTGGGTCTTTGATGTGGTTTAGTAATGATAATAGCCTTAATTAGCTAAATGATGCACAGTGGGCACAAAACGCACTTGGCCACTCAGAGTAAGGCATGTCTCGATGTCATTGCATTAGAGAAAATAGCAAACCGAGTGGCATTAATTTCAAATGAACACTACAAAAAAATGATTTCCTTACTTGTTGTTTAATCTTGTATTGGAATACAACTTTTAATCATTCTTAAACTGAAATGCATTTACTTTAGATGTGACATAACACAAGAAAAGTCTTGTTGTCTAAAAAGTGTATCAAAATTGCTAAAAAAAAAAAAAAGTATATAAAAAAAGTATTTTTCCTACCCATTTGCATATATATTTAATGTTTTCTGCAAAAACTCACTTTTAATTTTGAATAATTTTTCAGAAAACAAGACGGAATTTTTCATATCACATGTCATTTTACAACTTATATTTGTACTGGAAAACAAGACAAAAATATTGAAGTAGAAAAAAAAAGTTTGCAAATGCCACTTAGTTTGATGATTATCTGATGCAATATCACACATTCATTGATCAAAGTTTAGTTTAGTTATATCAGTATGTCAAATTAAACAAAATGAGTTTTCTTTATCATCTTATTTCATTTGACTTAATGTTTTCATGGTTTTATTTTCAGTTGATTATAATAACCCTGTTTCAGTGTCACACGATATTTCGAAAATCATTGTAATTTTTTTATTTGATTTTTAAGAAACATTTCTTATCAATGTTCTCAGTGCTTTTTGGGGGCAGTGTGGTCTATTCTATTTACTGTACACTAATGGGTAGCACTTTATTTTACAGCCCTGTTCCTCATGTACATATGTACTTATTATAGTAATTACAGTAACTATGTAATAACTATGCACTAACCCTAAACCTACCCCTAAACCTAACCTACCCCATGTAGTTACCTTGTATTACCAGAACTTTCTTAGATAAGTACACTGTAAGTACACTATAAGTACATGTTAGTACACGTACTGTAAAATAAAGTGCAACCCACTAATGCTATTTCAATTAAACTTAATTTCACTGTATCATCTTGGGTCTTCTAGTGTTTTGTGCTAATGATATGAGCTGTAATATTGTGCTTTGTGATTGTATAATGTGCATAAACCTTTGTAACAGGAGTTAAAATCCCTCTAGATGGCTTCACTGCCTCAGTTAAGTCTCCCTGGTTCTTCCAATGGGGAGGCCCGATAAGTAAATGTTCTCCATGCGTTTGTCACAAGATTAACCTATACGCAAAGCTAACAACGGCATGATGTGGCTTCCCGTTCATCTGCATGTCCTCCCCACTCACTGCCTACTTAACTTGCAAATTCTTGTGAACTGTAACCTACTGTCTTATGGCCGTTGATTCTACATGTCCCTGTAGATGGGCTGTCATCAGGAGTGTGTGCGTGTAAGCAGCAGCTCCACACGCCACGTAATTGTGCGAGGAACTGTGAGGAATTTGGAGGGAGTTGTGACTCTGACTGGTGATGCGTTTCCTGTCCTCCCACTTTTCTCATTTTTTACCACATGCAGAAGCAAATCGTCATGAACAAGATTTGCACATGATCTGATCAGGGAGATGGAAACACTGCTGTGAACGATTTTGAATAGTGTTGCACCAACTATTGCAGCACAAAATCCTGTTTTATTAACTAACCAGCAGGTTGGGACTACACTAAGTGGTAGGTGGTGTAGAAATATTTTCACTTAAATTGCTTTAAATTTCACTAATAATTATAAATAACTGAAAAGGAACAAACTGAATTAAAGGAACAATAATAATTGTATCCTCCTCATATCATCCAAAATGTAAATGAGTTTTTTTTTTTTTTCATTAGAACAGATATGGAGAGATTTTGCATTGCATCATTTTCTCACCAGTGAATGGGTGCCGTCAGAATGAGAGTCAAAACGGCTGATAAAAATATCACATTAATCCACAAGTAATCCACACCACTCCAGTCCATCAGTAAACATCTCATGAAGCCAAAAGCTACATGTCTATAAGAAACAAATTTGTCAAGATGTTTTAACTTCAAGCTGTTGCTTCTGACTAAAATATGGGTCCATAATACATGGTAATGCTTCCTCCAGTGATAAAGTCAACCAGTCTGAATCAGGAGAGAAATATATACAGATCAAGAACCATTTACAAGTAAAAAAAATACAAAAAAAAAAAAAAAAAAAAAAAATATATATATATATATATATATATATATTTATATATATATATATGAGGATGTGATGTAATGCTACATTTCTTCAAATTTGTTCATTTACTTTTTGCAGATCATGGCAGCAATAATTCAACAAATAATGATTAACTGTTATCGAGTGTCTTTTCCAATGTATTTTAATTAACATTCGGATTCCTTAATTATCACAATCTAATGTCAAAACTGGTCTGAAAGGAAAGATTCTCGATGAATTATTGAGTGCATTGTCGCTCACTGTATGAAATCTCTATAAATAGTATATGGATGGAAATTATGAAAATCACACGTGTGCTGCTTAATCATGTTTAATAAGGCTACTGAATTCTGACAGACAGTATGTTTTTTTTTTCTTCATGTTTAACACTTGCACTTGTTCACACTAAGTGCGAGTGTAAAAGAGTTTCAACTATTTTCAAATATAATTGCAATTATGGGGTGTTCACAGCAGAACCTTGCAGTATTTAACCTTGAAAAGACTTCCTCCACAATAATAAGCTTTTTAACAGCTAATGACTCCGATGTAAGTTCACACTGTGCAGGCAGGGCTGTGAACAGTCCTGTTCATTAGAGATGTTAACCACTTGGGCTCCAATAAGACCAGCGCTCAGGTTACAGACATTTAGGTGACAGATTACATACAGCTCTTGTTATCACGTTTGATCTGCATGGCAAACCTGTCACAATTAGTTCTCTCTGTGATTGCATGTTGCGTCCAATAATGAAACTGTAGTTTTACCATGTAAAATCATCATGACGTAGATCGACTCTCTTTGCTTTGTCTGTTCATGTTTCCAGTCTTATTATGTGACTAGATTTTTAAAAACATTTTATTCGAAAACATGATCTCTAAAATCACATGCTGTAAAATGGGTTTTAAATGTCTTTTCATGTTGACATTTACAGAAAACTCTTGGAAAAAATAAAATAAAATACAATTATATATATATATATATATATATATATATATATATATATATATATATATATATATATATATATATATATATATATATATAAATTGCATTATGGAAATAAAATGGTTTGTATTTTTTTTTTACATTAGCATAATATTTTAGCAATAAAATAAAATAAAATAAATATTAATTTATTATTTAAAGATATGTATCCAGTATAGTTGACACAAACTAAACAAAAGCCATCATTATATCATGACCCCAAAAGAAAAACCCTTCAGAACAACACAATGCGCAGATTTACACTTACATATAAAGTGATTTTACATGAATTCAAGTTAAGATGTGCATAGCAAGTCTTAAGCAATTACAGGCTAATTGTTCCTCCTAATTGCCTTTGGAGGACCACAGAATTCCATAGAACGTTCCAGACACAATGTTATGACAGCTCTGAACGTACGAGCCGAGAGTTTGGAGTGTTCTTGCATGCTTCTCTTTAATCTGAGCCCGGCAGAAGAGAGGCTCAGTAATTGCTATATATTGCTCTTTGTTTCAAGGACCTTTGATGATCCCAAAGCCATGCCTTTATCAGAAGACAAAGTAATTAGGAAGGAAAATGAAGGGAGGGAGGGAGGTGGTGGGGGAGGACAGGGGTCTCATCTTCTGATTAGCAGACTTCTCACCCTCCACATACACTCAGATTATTTTTATAGACTCTTCGCCTGTCGGTGTTGGTTCACAGGGAAAATGAAGATTCAAATGTGCAGTAAGCATGTTGTTGTTTTTGCACTGGCTATTAATGATAATAAAACAAGGTGATAATGGGTCAGGTTTGATGGGAAAACCACTTGTTACTTGCTGACAGTTTATTTTGTGACCATAACATGTATTATTTTCTTTGAATGGCATGCATTTCAAATGATTTTCTTAAAATCAATTTCTAGTTTTGTAAATAAGTTAATACATAGTCACTATTTATATCTTCAAGCATTTATGCATAAACCAAAAAACAAAACAAAAGAAAAACAGTCAACCTTTTTTGTTTATCCTAATATATTTTTTGTTTAGGCTTAAATGTATTCCGCCATTGCCACATTTACAGTTGTACTTAATTTTGGACATGTGCAGTTCATTTTTAATATTCATGCATTTCATTGTTTAATTTTAAGTAGATTTTTATTTTATTTGAATCTGCGCTGATGCAAAACCACTGTTGTATGTGATGCATATGCAACATATTCATGTATGTGCAATGTTGTATTTACATGCACATGCTAAATGTCTTTTTACCCAATTGTCGTTGAATATCTTCAATCTCCTTTTCCTTTTTCCTGTGCAGTGGAGCCCGGGGTTATGAACACACATGGTGGGAGAGTTTGCACAAGTTCAGTATCAGGTTCGGATGAGGATGAAACTGATCCAGGATATCCCAGCCAAAAGGATGTGTCTCATTTTCCAGGGAATTTCCTCCTCTATTTGGTGCATGGAAGAGCGGCGGAGCAATTTAATATGTGGGATCTATAGGTTAAAGAAGGCCAGAGGGGGTCATTTGAACAAGGCTTACTTTACCAGGTTAGTTTATGTAAGCACAATACTTACAGAGTGTTTGTAGCTTGAATGCGTGGGAACAGAACAATAATGCAGACATTATTTCAAAAGTTTGTCTTTTAACTCTTTTAACAACTTTTCCAGGAAATGGACATGGATGATTGTGTCTCTGTTAGTCATGTTCTGTAAAGCCAAAACAGAGTGACCCAAACATTAGTATGTGCAAGAGCACTTTTACACTTCTCTTTAGTCCAATGACAAATGTATTTATGGATCTATATGTTAAGTCCTGTTTGTGTGTTATTCTGTAACATGCACCAGGGAAAACGGACCTTTTCTTCTACCCATAATAAATTGAAGTGTTGAGTTTATGGCTTTGGTAATTATTATTATTTATTTTTTTAATTTCATTTATTTTTTTTATTTAAGAGGTGAAACTATATTTCAGGCAAAGAAGAAGGCCGAAAATATTTTGAATTAGACAGTATGAGTTTTTTTTTTTTTTTACATGATATATGAGTTTTATGAGTATGCTACATATATACGATTAAGGAAGTAAGAAAATTAAATATGCAATATTATCAATAAACTGTGAAATGTTAAATGTATATTAAATAAATATAATTTGATGTATTTAAATTTGATATTCCAGTAATTTACATATTACATATAGTATAAATATAGTACAATGTATATATTATAATGTGATTTTATTATTTTATTTTATGATTATTTCATTGCACAAACCACAAGATTAGATTATTCGTAGCAAAAAAAAGTCTGATATAATTAATAGCATTAGTTAATTCATTAATGTATGTATGTATTTAAAATGCTGTTAAATTAATATTATAATTGAGATAGTTTACACTCTTAATTCTGACTGGATGAGCCACACTGTCAATTATTTGAGATGCATTTCCCACTCTTTAACTTTGCTTTTCTTCGTGTTTCCTTTTCACATTTACATTTATTCATTTAGCTGACGCTTTTATCCAAAGCGACTTACAATTGCTATATATGTCAGAGGTCACACAATTCTGGAGCAACTAGGGGTTAAGTGTCTTGCTCAGGGACACATTGGTGTTTGAGTGGATTCGAACCCGGGTCTCCCACACCAAAGGCATGGGTCTTATGCGCCAACACCACCCCACTTCCTCACTTTCATAAATAAATCACAGATGGAAATCCTGTTCAGTGTTAGCTGGATAAATTTACCACAAAATATAGAAATCTTATCAATATATCACTCTATCTTTTTTCATCTAAATGATGTACAATAAGGGCGTGAGTTTGTTTTGTTTAGTTTTGCGAACCCAAAAAGTAAAAGTGAACCCAAATTAAAATGATTTCAAGGTAGGTTGTGAACAATTATGAGAACCATACTGCGGGGACCCCATTGCTGCACCCATGGGAGAAAAAAACCCACATGTTTGTGTGTGTGTGTGCACGCACATAACTCAGTCACCGCAAATGGGAGTTGCGTCCTTTCTTTGCGCACATTTTGGTTTTAAACAACACACAGCGGTTTCAATATGTTTTCACTGGAATAAATTACAGAGCTTTTGGAGTATTACGTCTATCAGGCATGAAAAGTCTATGAGGTTCAGGGGCTTTGTTACTCTCATGAGCAATAAAGTATTAAGATTTTCAAACATAAATATCCTCGCATTCGATAGACTGAAAGAAAATTCGATCAGCCCGGAGTGACTCCACACAAATCTAAGGTCACAAACCCCTCCGATTTGTGAATTTGATTGACGGTCGTGCGCCTCACTGATGAGATTTCCAGAAGTTTCTCTGGTTCGTGCTGATTTTACTGAGCTATGTGATTTGCTGGAGGCCTCGTGGGACATATTGGAACACTGAACTGCTGAAAAAAAAAAGAAAAAAAAGTTTTGTTACGCTCGGTTTGCTCTACATACTGTTGTACTTAATGCCGAGGGTAAAAACTGGTCACTTCTGTTTCTTTAAGATTAATCAGCCGAGAGGTCGCAGATAACTGTGTGAAACACGTGCGCGATGAATGTAGAAGATTGTTCGTTTCTAATGGCGCAGAAACATTGTGACACTGTAAAAATGCAACGTTCGGACAATTACACAGGGGCGAGTCACAGTCAACTTCGATTTACGTTGAAAAATGTGGATTATTTCAAACTGACATTCCTAGTGAGTGAGGCACTAACTGATGAGGGCTTTTTTTATAGTCTCATTCATTACATGCAGCTGCTTCCAATCTATTGACATAAGGAGGAAATAAAAGCTAAAAGCTCCATAGTTGCACTTGTATAAACCTGATGCATTAGCACAATGACCACCTGCATATTTTCCCCAACCTCATTAGCGTGTTCCTCTCAGACCTTCGGTCTATGAGTACCTTAGTGTGTGTAGCGTGTAATTTGAGTGAGCATGGGATAATAAAATTAAATGAAATGAAATTACATACATGAGCAAGAAAAAACAACACAGGCTGAACTCTACATGACCGTTACCTCTTCTTGACTGTAGATTTACGAGCTGGTGGGCGTAGAGCGAGAGAAGGCCCCCGTTTTGAGCAAGACTAAAGGTTAGCGCACGACTCCTGTTGAGACTCTCAGAGCTTGGCATCTTCAAAGCGGTTCGAATTTGGACTTTCATAATTAGCAGACACTTCTTACAGCTTGTCAGCTGCGGCGGTTCCCCAGGGAGCTCTCGTCTAATGGAGAGCGGATCCTCCATCTGACGCCGTGTCGCTTCGAGTGCCACGCCACACCCCCACGCACGGGCCACTGCTGTCGTATGCCGCCATGCCTTGGCACGTGCTTAGCTGTTACCCTTAACCACACAGGAACGCTAACTGGCATGCACAACCTTCATATCATCAGGCATTATAGGACCGTAATTCTCTTCAAACCCGAAGTGTGCTTTAACTTTGCTAGCGTGATTGAAGGTTATTCGTGTTCTAGTCTCGCCCACGGACCGCCCACAGTCCGTTCACTGACCGTCTGATGCACACAAACCTGGCAAGCGCTTGCAAAAATCGCAAAATCCCCTGGATTCGAACGCAAGTCACAGTGCAAGCTTTTGCAATCCGCTGGTACACATCCGTGTTTGATGTCTTGAGAGCTCTCAGAGAGAAATATTCAATGAATATACCAAAGTTTAACAGGTCACGTGCGACAGTTTAAATATATACAGAGTTTAGTTTGAGTCACTTATTGGAAAGTAAACTACATGTAGATATCTGCTTCATTTAGATGGAAATTGCAAACTCGAATTTACATGTTTTATCAAATTTTTATATTCTGGATAGCCTGGGTCTGTTTCATCCTCATCCGAACCTGATACTGACCTTGTGCAAATTCTCCCATCATGTGTGTTTATAACCCCGCGCTCCACTGCACAGGAAAAAAGAAAAAGACATTGACGATATTCAACAACATAAAATGCCATTTATCACGATCAAGCCCATACAATTTTGCACATGCACGCATATGTCCCAGTTTTATTAAAGCAATGAAATTTGCGTAAACTTCACGTTAGAATGAAACTGGTTTGTTCGTCACTTTACATGTCAATCAGGCATTTTATTGTCTACCGCAGTTATAGAAAATATTGTTGTAAAAACTATTATCACTGGTAAACTGCATTGTATTTGAGATAATTTAAATCAGCGTTAGAATACTTGTGTATATTTCTGTTCTAAGTGTTTGACTGGTGCTCGTTTGGCTATAAGCAACTGTTTCAGGACAAGGATTTGTGCTTCTCTATATTAGCATGACGCAACACTATGTACAATATTTTTATAGATGCAACACAGTGTAGCACAGTAGCCAAACCTAGTCTAGCAAAGTGCTGTGACTCAATAACACAACATGACAGACAGAGATTTGTGTTTAAGCTCTCTGTGATGGGTTTGTTTAATTCAGAGTCTGGCAGAAGGGTGAGAACAAGATATATATATATATATATATATATATATATATATATATATATATATATATATATATATAGGTGTCGGGAAGATATCACCACATTTTTTATGGTCTCAACTATCACTGTGACAAAAAAACATACTTCATACCCTCTTACAGATGATGTGCATGACATCTGGTTTTCGCTAAGGCCTGCAGGAAACATACCTTGGGAAATATGATGTCCAATATGGGGACTGGAGCTAATCTAAGCCAGTGGTACACAAATCATCTCTCACTCTTGGGCAGAAGAGAGTACTTCCCCCCATACCTGCAATGCATCTGTAAACAAATAATAGTATTAATGGGGATGGAAATGAATCATCCGTCTTCACTGGCCTGTCACCCTGCTCATGACAACAGCATGATTTCTCTTCAGGCCTTTAAGTGGGATCTGTTCAGGCAGAGAAAAATAAAAAAAATAAAAAAAACATGGCACGCTTTAGATCTGCACATCATAAAATATGACTGTGCAAAACTACTGTGGGTACAGCGGTTGAGCCAAACACATAGACTTGCTATAGCATTGCACAGAGGGCATCTTGTAATACTGATGCCTGAACAGAGAGAGAGAGAGAGAGAGAGTCTCATATTGACATTAGTTAGAGCTGGATGGTATATAATGTGCTATTGTAGAACTGCATGAACTTGTACACTGTAATACATTGTATTTATTTATTTATTTATTTTTATTATTTCAAATATAAAAATGAAAATGAGTTTGTTTTACAGGAAATACTTTTTCACTGTTTGTACTTTTTTTGTTTGTTTGTTTGGTTAATTCAAAATGTTGATTGTTGCTGTTTTTTATAATTAATTGTGAAATTAATTTATAAGTAAAAATAGAAGATAAAAATAGTTTTACTATTTTGATTCTTTAGTAAATTATTGTATGTTTCAATTATAAATTATTTAATAAAAAAATAAAAAACAAATACTCAAAAATAGGCATTGCTAGCATAAAAGACATTAATTTAATTAACAGCACACAAATAACTATATTAGATATACACATTGTTACTTCTGTGATTAAAATACATTGACCTTAAAAGTAAAAATGACTCTAAAGATTTTGATCATACCACCCACCCATATTACTATGAAAAGAATGGAATGTATTATTATTATTATTATTATTATTATTATTATTATTATTATTTTATTCTTTTTTATTTTTTTCATTGTAAAACCATGTATGGTAACCACCATTACACTAAAATAAATTTTTCATAATATTACACCCGAAACAGTTATGAATATGTCAAAGGCAGTAGCCGATAAATTCCTTGACATTACATTAATTATAGCGGGGCACATTAGAGACATTTCCTGCAAAAAGAAAGTTGTTAGAAGTAATTGACCTTCTAAACTTTACCCATTTCAAAGAAAGTGCCAAAGCTGGGTTAAACGTATAATTCAATTAAGATGAAACAGCAGGACGTGTGCTTGATAAGCTAAGCTTTGTTGATTAGCGGCGACGATGAACTTTAGCCAATCTCCCTACATCATTAAAACTGACTGACATGATGAACGCCCGGTCGTACGTCACACACAATTTTGTTCCAGTTTTGAAGTTAAAGTCTTGCAGAAGCAGGCAGGCCTATTGTTGTTTTTGTTTTGTTTTTTCCTAGTAATTCTGATCTGTTTATCTTGGTGAGAAACAAACACGCTCAGTCGTTTTTCCCTCTGTTTTGTTGCGCTGGTTTATGTTGGGGTGGAGGGAATTCCCCGGGGGTTTTCACCTCCTCTGTCTCTGCTTATTGGATATTCAAATTTCAGTCAGACGCTCACAATAATACACATTTAACATTGTGTGACTGACACATTGGGAAGGTCTTTGTTTTCATGAAAACAAACACATATGCAATGACACAAACAGACAAGAACAAAACAGCGTCGAGAAGCAACGCTGACAGGCTAACATGACAAGTTAAACTAAAGCATGGTCTTGTGATGCTCTGCAAACAAAATAAGAAAATGTTTGATATTCAAGAGGAAGCATACAGATCAGTGATCCATTCACAATGACCATAAAGGAATAGTTCAACCAAAATGAAAGTCCTATCTTTATTTACACACTATTATTTTATTTTAGTGGAACACAAAAGGAGAATTTAATAAGAATCTTTTTTTCTTTTTATTTTTTGTCCATGCAATGACAGCATAATGCAATCATAGATGTCAAGCTCCAAATCTATCTATCTATGTTTGTTTGTTTGTTCATTTTTAATGTATTTATCTTGCTTACTTGCTTATTTATCGATTGATTTAATAAATTTTACTTAGCATTTTTTTTTTTTTTTTAAGGAGAATAATACAAAATAGACAGCAGTGGAAAACATTGTGCTTCACATCTGTGCAGATATAATGGAAAGACGCGGCTATATCATTAAAATTCAGATCAGATGCCTCAACATATTTAGGCAGGCCAAGAAGGAGGCTGCCCATAGCTGTTTCATTGATTGGTTGCAGGGGCGAATGCTCAATTTCGTACCTTGAGTTATTTCGCATTACCGTCCAGATGGTATTTATCAGGCTATGTAAATTAACACAGTCAAGCTGATTGCATGTCAAAAAATAAGTAGTTAAACCTTGAAGGCATTTATTTTCCATGTGCGCTAATAGGCGCTTCTTGTGTTTCTTCAGACGAGGCTTCTTGTTGAAATTCATATTTGATAAATTCGAAGGATTTCGGGGTAATCTGGCCATCGAAAGTGCTGTTGATCCTTCGAGTGTATATTTAAACCTCCGGGAGTTGAACATCACATCTACATATCCAAGCTCAAATATATACTTAGAGTGATTGGTTTAAACATTAAATTGTTGATCTTGACCCAGATTGATTTGTCAAAACTTCAGACACCCCCCATCCTGGTTTCATTTCTGAACGGTACAAATAATCCTTAAATACCGCTCTGAAATACATCTTAACTAAATTCATTGATTGACTTAGTCAAACTTACATTCCGCCCTAATTTAGCAGTCAGTGCATGGAATAAATATCCTTCAATCCATTTATTTTCCGTAAGGGGGGATAACCGGCTAGGCGAGTCCTTACATTTCAATTAGATGGAGAAGGAGAGAGGAGAAGCGGTGGTCAGTGGACTGGCTGTCAGGATAATCACAGCAGACAAGCCGCCGCTGGCCCTTAATCCAAGCAGATAACAACGACCACAAATTCACACTCCGTACCAAGAAACCGGAGCAGACAAATACACGTGTCATGCTAAACCAAACACATTTAGCCCAGGGATCCCACCATTACCGCCAGATCGACACGATAACCCGGCCGCCCTTTAAAGGAGTATTTCTTTGACAGGTAAGATTGACATGGGACTTGGCCTGCTAGAAAACAATAACTTATCCATTTAAGGACAAATGGCTCTGTTCAAAACGGAAAGCTATTGTGCAGTGTTCACTTACATAGTAGTGAAAGTAAGCATTTATCATGCAACCATAAACACACACAACCCCATAAATGTTTTTTCTTATGTGAGAAGCATTCAAACGTCTTGGGCTTTCGGATACAGTTAATGCCTTGTGCTTTGCACATTTTTGCAAATGCAGTAAATCTGCATATTCCATGCATACAAAAACTTGCTTATTTGCATTTGCACAATGCCAGTATGCTTTTCTAACAGAGCTAAATACCTTATAAGAACACTGGTGTAATGATTCATTTCAGCAGCTTAGCGTTGACATGCTGTATGCCCTGCTTTATGCATTTGTGTTCCAGCAACATGACATTTATCGTTTGCTAAGTAGTGGGGACAGATTTCTCCAGCACACCATATGTAGACAGTGACGCTGACAAGTTAATATGGCAAGCATAAATGCATGCTTCATATTATTATACCCTCTTAGCAACATGCTCAAGAGCCTAAAAATTAATTGCTAGACTAAGCAGAGACAGCACAAATGATTTATAATGTGTCTGAATCGCTGGTAGTTATTTATTTTTGCATGGTATTACACTAACCGCAATGTTTTGCTGAAATTGTTAGTCAGCATCAATGAATGCAATTAGAGTTTAATGGGCTTTAAAGAGAGCATGAAAAAAAAACAAGCAGAAGAGAGAGATGTGGGGAGGGAAAAGTTTCAACATGGATTCTCTTCCAATCAGGAACTGTCTCTTAGTTGGAAGGCAGACAGGTCACTGATTTTTTTTAGGTTTGGCTAGTTAGAATTGGGTCAGTTAACCACTGTTTGGAGATGTCGCAACTATACCATCATGCTCTCCATTTCAACTGCATTCAAAAGTCAATGTGTATTCCATTTTGCAAGCAACATATTAAGTGAAAATATATTGTTCTGCTATTTGTAGTAATTTTAAAATACACTTTTCTCCATTGAATCTGCAATCAGAGGTCACCCTGTATTGCACTTTAGCACAAATATATAGTGAATAAGCTTTTATTTTTATCCACCAGTTTATTTCTTAATTTTAATTTTAAGTTATAGTTGTTTTGTTTTGTGTTTTTATGTTAATTTATGTTTATGTTAGACTTTGGGACATTTGCACATTCTTGTGGTGCCATTGGCCAATACATTTACAGATGTTCCACAATATCGTATGGTCACATGGCATTTTAGATTTTTGACTTTGAAAGAATCATCTATGCCCAGAAATGAGTGTCCATATGCAAAGATGGCAGAATGCAGAATGCATAATTCTAAAAGAAGGTCACACACAATATGAGGGACTGTCATTGAGATGAATAAGACTACTAACGGATAGCCTTTTCAGGTATTGTAAGACTGACAGACTGCTGTGTACATTTGCATTAACAATAAAAGTGTTTAATAACTTAAAAACTGTAAAATACCTTAATCTCCTTTGCAGTGCTATTTGCTAATTTTCCAGCCAGGATCTTTTCAAATCTAACCAAACTGAATCCATACCTGCAGTGCATAATGTCATATAAATAATTGCACCTTGTGTAAACATATCAATTTCCTTCACAGCAGTGAGCTTGAAAAACCATTTGCGGGACCCCTTACAAGGTCATCTGAAGCTGGAAGCCTGGAGTCATTGAGCACACATACTTACACACAATGGCAGACCGAGTCCGAACACAAGCTCCTTCTGAGTGCACTTGCCCTTAGGGCAACAGCAAGCCAATGCACCGTCATTAAGGCCAACACATAGCAGCTATTTATACACTGCACTGCATCACATCATACATACTATACATACTTGCACACACATGCACGTGAGAGCACCCTGAAGCACATACGCTTATTCTGTATTCTCGCAAAAACTACACACACAACCGCTGGAATAACAAAACCAAATTAGAATGCACAAAAATGGGAGTGCGTGAAAGGCAATTAGGGTCAAGACTGCCAGTTTGTGTGTTTGTATGTATTTAGTTTTAAATTGCCATGTGTTTTTCCAGTTGAATGCAAATCAAGTACTTTTGGAAGAAATCAAAACTAGTGCTCATGTCTTTCCACTGGTGCATATGACTCCGGGACACTTGAGAAAGTTGAAAGTGTCAATTATATTCGAACAATCTTTGAAGATGCTGCGTTGCTCTTGAGGTATTATGCTTTATATTCTAATGATTTTTGCTTTTGTGTTTCATCAAGAATGCATCTCTCCACCAACCTACATTTGCAGCTTTGAGCTATATTCATATTGTAGGCTTCTTTGTGAATATCTTTACCAGGCAGTTGTTAACCTCAACGTGTCACGTTCATTATAAATTGTTTGAATCGCACCAGCGCCTGAAGCCAACGCGGAGGCAAGAGAGTATTCTCAAAACAGAGATGCTAGATTACGCTGATCAGTTATTGAGCAGTGATGTACTGCCACGCATGAGATCAAGACGACACGTTCACAGGCCCCATGATTGTAAAACGCAGGGCCACTCTTGTAAGCGATTACCCAAGCGGTGGAGAAGATATTATTCAGAGTAAGTTGTTAATAAGGGAGTTCATTTTTTTCTGACAGATTGAAAATGGCTTCCTAACGCAGGATTGATAGCCCCGCTAGCCTGCGGACACCACCCCAACAGTTGCATGCAATTAGGAATAAATAAATATTAACTTCTTCACTTACACAATTGACGCTAACGTACTAAATTGGATTAGCCTCTCTGATGACCTAATTGCATTGTCACAGCGGACGTATCTAAAGAGGAGCACTTTGCAGAAAGGTAACATCAAATTAATCTAACAATCTGTAATTGAGACAAATGACACGCCGCAGCCGGCTGTCTGTGTGAAAAACTAGATGAGCTGAGAAATGTGTTGTAGGGTTAAAAGCCAGTGTGGAAAGGCAGTGACTTAATCTAAAGACGATTAGCATTAGTTAACCGTGTTTTTTTCAATTAGAGTGATCATTTTGCATTTCGGACTTGCGGATAAATATATTTTGTCACCGCACACCGCAGAGCGCACAGAGGGAGGACGGTGCGGAAGGAAGACAGACAGCATTGTAGGGTTTAAATGCATCGCACTTAAAACAGAAGGCTAAGTGTACAGTCAGCGCGAGATGCTGTGTGGCATTTCACAAAGGGGGTGGGCGGCAGGGGGCTCCTATGTTGGAAAAATAAAATAAAACTGCAAATCAAAAGGCCCTTTGTATTAAATTACAGTGGGGGCTTTGCAGGAAAGAAGTCTGTGCACACAGACTCTGTGTGAATCTAATAATGAACTTGCATCCAACCTTAATTAAACAGTCTATATCCCCTCGCATAGCCATATAATGATGTCAAGCCGGGAGGCAATTAGCTGCCCTTCTCTGAAAGCAAACAGTGTTTGTAAGTCACACAAAGTACTGCGGCAGGCGTGCTTATTGAAACCCTCCTGAAAAATAAAATTAATTAGTATGTTATGATTTTGGAGATGCCTTAACATTGGACCCAAAGGACAAGGGCCTGAGATTAAAGATGAGCCCCACTTTATGCCAGCGCTGGTAACGATAACAGCAGGAGAACCATCTCACCGTCTCATTAGCGGCAGGCCAGGCCAGACTACACGCTTTGCCCCGCGACATCATAACATCCATTAAAATAAGCTGTCATGCAATTGTAAGAATAACAACCCACAGTAGACAGAGTCATTTGAAAGGGAAAAAAGCTAAGTTCTCCAACAAAAGGCCCTTCTCCATTGGTTCTTAGGTATACACCGTTTATTTGTGTTTAGAGATCACCCCTTTTGTCTGCCTCGGCTAATTAAAGTGATGCTGTGCCGTCTGGTTTTGCTTGCAGCCGAGGAAAGCACCAGCCAGCTGAGACACCCAATTACACAATTAAGCCTCCTACAAGATCTAGAAATTGTCAGGGAAAGAGAAACCGTGCAGTTCTTCTCTTTGTCTTCTTATCTGAAATAGTATTATTTTCGCCTTCTGAAAGGAAGGCGCATGTTCGCGATGATGTAAGACGTTATTTTGCCCGGCGTGGTTCGCCACTGGCCCCCCTTTTGTTCTCTCCAGAGTTGGGCTGTATATTTGTGTCTATTTACTCACGTTGAGTTTCTTTTGTCTCTCAACAAAGTTGTTGCGCAGGCGGTCATTAGCCGAGCCAGAACGCTAACTTTGTTGAGCGAGAGCATTTGGAGACATGGCTCTAATTGGCGATGTTTTACAAGGGAAGCACTTATCACTTTGCTTATTAAAAATGCTTATTGGATGCAATAAAACACACATTATGGTGGTGAAATTAATATAGTGCATTGCCCAGAACATAATGCCTTTCTAATGTGTATCTTGTTCACTCTAATGAGTGCTGCCGAGTTTATTAGCTCTGATGACAGAGGGGCCGAGCTGGGGCTGTTATTGTTTGGAACAGGTTGATGGATTTCGGATGCCTTGCAATCGTGCACATGCTCGCACACCCACACTCTCTTTATTACCGAGTGCCGGTGTCGTCTAGCCTGGTGGCTTGACTTTAATGTGGTATAAACATATAAATCTGAGGCGACTCTCTCCTAGCCTGCAGTGGAGAGTCTCCAGTCGGTCCATAGTCCTATGTTCTAGCTTATTTTCATCACTGGAGACAAATCCATTGATAACTCTGTGACAACGGCGGTCCCAGGAGAGTTGGGCGGGGGGGTGGCACAGGATAGGGTTAGTAGGTCATTACTGGCTCAGCACAGATCCTTTAATTGTCTACTGAGCTGCTTTGGATCTGTGTCAGGTGAACGCTTCGGCCAGAAAGAAAAGTGCAACCTAATAGTTTGGCTTTCAGATGAGGAGATCGGTTAGAATTGGTAATGGATGTTTGTGCATGTGAAAGCCCTTTGTTTATGGAGAAGGCTCTTTGTTTTCCAATCCTCCCCTTTTTTCCACAAGTTTGAGGCAATTTATTTGCGAACCAATTTCAGCGATTCTTGCAATCAGGCACTGCAATCCAATTATCTCTTTGATTGGGCAAACTGATTAAAATGTGTAGCCAGACGTGATTATCCATCTCTCTCACTCTCTCTGAACATATGAGAGAGAGAGACACACAAGGCAGGCAGAATTAAAAACGCACTGTATGATAAAGTGTGGATTGCACAACATGGCTAACATTGATGATGCTGTGAACTATCCAATGTGAAGGTTCTCAGCTGGTAGATACTTACCGTTTATCCTGTGGCCAGAACTACTTTACATTATTTACAAGTCAAGAAGTCAAGATGAGTTCAGTGTCATGGCTGACAACAATGCAAAATGCCATACTAATACAGATGAATGATAATTTTTATGTGTATATCGCCTTTTATATTATATATATATATATATATATATATATATATATATATATATATATATGTCTGTGACTTGCATTTATAGATTTATATTTTTTTTACTCTGTGTTTTGCTTTTGGACTCAATGCTCACTGTGTATTATAGCAGGCTTTCTCACATAGGGTTTGACATGGCATTTTCTCTCTAATCAGAAACAGCTCTCGTTCAGGTGGAGTTTCTGTGAGCCAAATCTGACCGCCCTAAAAATTTCCTGGGCCACTTTGGGTTGAAGGTCTTCCCAGTGTTTTGAAATACAATAACCGGCTTGTTTGATTGTTAAAGTGATAACCATGAGAGCAGGGCTGCCCCATTTATCAAATTACCAACTTAGTGAAGGCTCACAGAAATCTGCCGGTAATGAATGACAGGAGAGAATGCGAGAGTGAGAGAGAGAGAGAGAGCAGGCCAGCATGTGGACGGTGGACCACGTCTGTTATCTTTCTTTTTTTCCCCAATCCAAATCATGTGTCCAGAGCTTATGAAATTTAAAGTGGTGTCTGGGTTTTGCCTCCATCACGCTCGGCCTTGACATGGCTAAGCGTGTGTAAGGAGAATGTGTGATAAGGCAGGCCAGACCTCCTGCTGAAAACGTCACTGATGACCTGGGCAAGGGTCAAGAGTCAACCGACAAACATATCAATGGCTTTCATCATCACTCACTTTAAATTTGAAAAAGACAGTCGAGAAGGCAGATGGAAGGAGAAGTGGTC
Source organism: Carassius gibelio (assembly GCF_023724105.1). NCBI lineage: Eukaryota > Metazoa > Chordata > Actinopteri > Cypriniformes > Cyprinidae > Carassius > Carassius gibelio. Next base: position 23,216,806 of record NC_068382.1, read on the forward strand.
AGGAAAGAGGAGGGAGAAGTGTCAGGGTCCTCTATAAACGGCACTTTGTGACGCATCATTGAAAATGCCCTCCCATAATGCTGTGCTGTCTGACCTCACACTTCACAGGGTAGGTAAGAGCTCATCTGTGACCTTGCTAGGGATTCAACCCTTGTTTCTGTGGTCACATGAAGCTTTACCATAACCTGCACTGTTCCATTTATGTGCCAGTTTTCTAGCCATGTTTTTCAGCTTGGCAGAAATTAAAATAGATTTAATTTACATATTTTGATTTAGTTTTATATAAAAATAATAAATAAAATGTAAACATTTATGTCTATAATAATATTATTTACTATAAAAGGTGCAATTATATTTATTTTAATTATTTAATATAATTAATTAGATTTTGTTATGTTTTATGTTGTTTCCTTAATATGGATTGAATACAATTATTAAAATAATTTATAAAAATTAATGCATTCATAATAACTGATACAAATCTGCATGTACATACACATGTTTAGTCATTTTAAATTATGTATGAAATACATTGTGTGTGTGTTTGTGCGTGTGTGTGTGTAGATGCATACAGTACACATTTTTATTCAAGGGGATTAATTGAAAATTATAATTAAATGTAAATAACACACACACACACACACACAACAATAATAATAATAATAATAATAATAATTATAATTATAATTATTATTATTATTATTATTATTATTATTGTTATTATTATTATTATTATTATTATTATTGTTGTTGTTTTAACTAGTCCCTGGAATTGTGAAGATGAAAACCCCTAGTGTATCACGATACAAGACCCTTCCTTCATATAGAATTATGTTATATTATTCTTTGGAATCTTGCATTCTCATTGAAAATCTTATATGTCTGTCACATTATGCATTGCGTTAGTATTGCACAGCTGAAACAGCCTAGCCTTCTTTGCTGTGATTAGCTGCTTTTCTCTCAGGGAAACACATTACCCACTCACTACAAACTCTGATAAATTTCTCTAAAACTGCCTATCTGATTGCTTTTATACCTTATTGATTCTTCAGGATTAAAGTTTATGGCTGTCAATTACTCTCATGTATGATTGTTCACATCTGTTTATTGCACTGCTCTTATATCAACTAGTGTGAGCATGGCTAATCAACTAAAGCTACCATCACAAATGCCTGATGTCTTGACAGAAGGATTCTGTGTGAAATGCGATGATCACAGGCTTCATTACAAGAGCAGTTACCAATCATAAGAGGTGTTCCTGAATCTGCCACCATGTTTTTCAGAGGATTTAAAACGATAGTAAAACAATTAGATGTGAAATTGAGGGATTTGAGCACTGCTAGCTAATATTGTTCAGCAAGTAAAGAAAATGTTTCAGGATAAAATCATTCATACTTCTGAAAGAAACTCACATTTCAACTTACTAGCTTTAGTTGGTAGTCCCACCTTTGCACGACCAGGTGAAGTAGATAACTAGCATTTAATGCATTTAATTGCTTTTGAACGAATGCAGGCATTACATAAGTGTCTATAAAAGCTGTCAGTGAAGGGTTCTGACAAATAATTACTGCCATTGTTCAAGGCTTTCCACTGAAACTGTTGTGAATATAAGTCAGAGGTGGGCGCATATATATAGGATCTTTTCATGCTTTACGGTTGAACGTACAGGCTTTTTTCCATTCCACATCAGTTATTGTTGTTCAGACGAGAGGCTATACCACTTGATCTTTAGTTATTACCTCAAGAGTGATGCCTTTGACAGATATTACAGCCTGTATGTAGAATCTACTTTATTTCTATAATGTATATTATTCCATTTGGGTCCTCAGTGTTTTGAACACAATAACTACATTCACTGCATGCCACATAATAATCGCTTAATAATCGCTCAATAGTGTCACTTATAGTTTAATCATAAACAAAAGACGTCTGATAAAATGATCCGAATGAGCTTGATCTGACCGAAATGTCTATCCAACTGAATCAGAATGAAAGGTGATCCATTCACAAGTTTAGTTATTAGGTATTTATTACAGCAAGAATTTATATATATGATATTTGTGATATTTATGACATTATATATATATAAAACGAAATTTCAGCTTTACATCCCAATAATATATTACATTTTAAAATATATTGAAATAGTAAAGAGTTAGTTAAAATTGTAATAATATTTCACAATATTTTCATCAAAGAAATGCATCAGACTACACACTTTTGAAACAGTAATGCGATATTAAATTCATTTTCAACTCTTCCTTTAAGTAAAGTTAGCAACGTGAATAAATATTTCCTGCCATATTTTTTGTATTTGAAATCTATATAATTTATTTTTCCTTAATCTGATTTTTGACTGACAGCATTAATTAAATTTCGTATTGCAACATTTTCTGGCCCAAATAAATAAATAAATAAATCAGTAAGAAATCACCCAGTCAACATCTACATTAGCCAACTACCATTGTGTTCATTGCATATAAAAATGTATTCAGTCAGTCATAGTCAGTCAGAGACTGTATATGTAAATACAGCATAAAAAAGAACAGTAGCAGAGGGAGATGCAGGAGTTCTCCAAATGAGAGGTAATTATCCACTTTTTTTATCTGTGTCTTTTTTTTGTGTGTTTTTTTTTTTCACAGGAACACGAGAGATACCGCCTAGCTCTTAATGAATAGGTACTGCGGTTCACTCTCTTTCTTTTCAAATACAAATCGCACACACAATGAGCACTTTGGCCCACACTTGGCACCATCAGGCCTCATTGTTGCCAGTCCTGTGGAGGTGGTGCGGTTAGTGGCTGTGGAAGGTAAATTAGCCTCTACCCCAGGCTGTAGGCCCTCCCGAGGGGGGTCCGTAGTGCCCTGTGAGTAAGCTTGTACTGTGCCTGCCCTTGACATGCCTTCTCCATGGACGGTGGGACGAGGGGATGCGGTGCCAGGAAGCTGAATGGCACGAGCCCGTGCCAGATGGTACCAGCTGCGCCGAAACGCTCTCTGCGGTGGACACCTGTCCACTCCGTGCATCTCCAGGAGCCATCAGCAACCGCCCTAAAGAGCCGTCAGCAGGAAATGAGGCGCTAACCCGGGAGTGAAAAGCCTGCGGGCCCTTGCCGGGTGCACGCCAGGTCCTCACCGACACTCTAATGAGGACGGGCCAAGACACATTTAGTAGCCATGCTGTTTACTTTATCATCATTACTCAACGTGACCCTTGCCTCCATGAGTCTGCGACGATGCTGCGGCCAGGACATGTCAAAGGGTTGGACAGACAGGCGGCACATCTGACTCTGGACCAAGAGACAGAGGGCATGCTGGGATTGAGCAGAGAGCGTTTGTGTGGGTGTGGAGTCCATCACTCAATGAACGTTGCTTGAGGTTTGTGAAAAATATGGGCGTTAAATCATAGATTCTCTCATTATTTACTCAATCTGACCTGTATTTTTGAAGATCATACTGACTGCTCTTCATAATAAAATAAAAGTCAAGGAGAACTCCACAGTTACAAAAAACTTTCACCAAAAAAAAAAAAAAAAAATCAACATAATACTTTATTGCAAGTTTTTTTTGTTTTTTTTTTTTGTTGTTTTTTTTAAGGGGGCAAATGGTACAACACAGTTTCTGCCAATCTCATGTAAATCTTCAGTAGTTCCTATAGTATAATAATACTGCATCCTTCATATCTCAAAAGAGTCTTTAGTTTTATCAGATTTATAAAAGAAAGATACAGCTGTACCACTTCTCTCTAAAAACAGTTGAGCTCCTGGAGACGTGCCATGGGCGGAGCTAAAGAGTCACCAGCTTTTGTGTAGCGATCATATGCAAGCTGTGTTTTTTTGTTTTTTGAGACTTCGGTCATTTTTATCATGACAATCCAATGCTTTAGCAGAGTAAATATGTCAGAATGCATGAAATATCATTATATATACCCTTTATGATATGCTCTCACCTCTCGCCAAAAATATTAGTCAATTTACAAAACAATTATTTAATGAATTAGACTGATTATGTTGTCAAGTTCTATTACCTGTGAATGTATATGGGTCGTTCTTCACACAAATATGTCTTATGACTTGACTTGAGAGTGCATGACTTGTAAGGAATGCATCTATGATGCTTTTATGCTAAATGTGCTGAAACCTTGACTCATTTAATATGGCAAAATACATGCAAAGTAACTAATGCCTATCTAAAATGGTTCTGTTTATTTTTCAGAAAAGAAAAGACAAATTGTACCAATTTTGTGACACCAGAGGGTGAGTAAATGATGACAGAATTTCATGTTTAGGTATCTCTTTAACTTCAGATCTATATTATTTATAAATGATATTTACTTTTTTTAAAGTAAAGAATGTGGCTAAAGTAGAAAGTGTGTCTCTTAAAATTTTTTTAAAACTTTGTAAGAATTTGTGGTGAAACGATATGCAACTGTAACACTAATTAAAACTCAATTCATAGCTAGGGAGAAAACAACAACTCAGTTGTGTACCAGTTACCATCAAAAATCTAATTATGTGGCATAATATTTTATAGGAATAAATGTTTACAATATTGCAATTTTAAGATTAACTTCTTTCCTCGCTTCAAAAAAAAATAAATAATAAAAAATAATAATAAAAACAGTAAAAATCGTCTCAGAGGCCCACATCTTGGCAGTGTGTGAGGCTCCTCTCTGTAGCCTACAGCTCGTTCAGGGATATTAAAGAGTCATTAGATGGAGGGCATCCTCTGGGAATACTTCAATATGAAGCTCCGTGCTGTCACAGCCCATGTTATTTGTGTGTAAGTGACACTTACCTGCAAGACATGACATGAATTAAACACCGTTCTGTACCTTCCAGTCTTTGAGCATGCTGCCTTCTTACATAGAATAACCTTTTACATATTCCAGCTTGATTTGTCTTTTTATCTTTAGTGAGTAAATTGCCCTCAACTGAAGAGGGAAGCAGAAGTAATAACTGGAATTGCAAGGTCGGAAATTGAGTTGTCTGGAGGCAAGTGTAGTTGGCATGGATGAATATAAATTGAAATGTATATTGGGACATTTGTGGACTGGACCCTGAATGAGAACCTCGATCTTTTTGGTCCAGGTCAGCGGCGGCACGTTATAATGTGCATATCCGGAGCTGATTAGAGATGTTGCACTAGCATTCACCAAAGGGAATGAGGTAGAAAGAGAAAGGCAGCAAAAATGATTTGTTTTCACAGCGGGACGGTTTTCATAGGGAGATAAAAGAGAAAACATGGAGTGTGGAGTCAGGTTGGGTGGCTGTCTCTCTGTAGCGATGGCTCGTCAGATGTTCACCGACTGAATCCTCACCCTTTGCACCACGGCCTCCTTCCCGCCTTCACCCAACGGGTGTAAACACAGTGAGATCAGTACCGTGTTAAAACGGCACCCCGTCCTGTTCGCAATCTGCCTGTGCTCTCTTCTGTTTGGTTTTCATGTCGTACCGTAGATAAAATATGCCCCACGTGGTGAAACCCCTTTATATCGCTTGTAATAATTGATTTTCATTTAATTGTTTCTTGATGACTCGAGACTGCTGAAAGCGGGATGAGTGTGAATTTTGAACGCGCGTCTTTCCGGGTGGCTATTCGCAGTCAATTTTTTCCTATTACGTTGGAATGAGGATTTTGATAAAACATAAAGGTACTTTCTGTAATACTTTTTTTGGTTGTCGTTTTATCGATCAGCCGATCCCTGGGGAGGCCCTTGCTGCAGGAGGCAATTATGAAATCAGAACAAAGACTTGGATAAAACAAGATATTACACTCGCACAGTTGGCTGCTTGTTCCATTCCGTTACAAGACTGAAGAGACAAGACTGTTTCTTTTCTCTTTTCCAATATTGAATGCAGTCGGAGGGAGTGAGAGGGGGAAAAAGAAGAAAAATGCATCAATGTGTTTCCTGGAAAATGCCAGACATCCATAGTGTGTGGCAATTTCAAAATTATATCCTTAATTATAAAACTGGCAGTTCCTTGATGATGACTGTAGCTCTAGCTGTGCTGAAATACACAATACTGTAACATTTATGATGTGAATCACGTTCGCTATATCACAGCCTGTAGAGCTTGACTATATACCTTAGTTTACATGGCAAAGACCATGTTAAAGACTCAAGTAGGTGTTCAACCTTCAAAAATGTTAAACTATATATACTAAATATAAATAAATTTGCCTTGCCTTAGATGTCTAATAGCTATTTCTGATAACATTTAGGATTTGTGTCTATAATTTTGTATTAACGCAGCACTCAAGGCTGTGCTGTATTGTGAATCTTCTCTGTCTAAGTCACGACATTCTCTAACAAAGTCACGACATAGCACAGACTAGTTTGTTTTTCTTGCGCATTTTATTTGACGAGGGCAGGTACGAGGGCAGAGTGTGGGCTTCCTTCACATGCATGATATGAAATTCACTTGCGGTATATTTATACATTGCATTATAATCAGGACCTCTCTGACATGGAGCAGATGGCGCTGATGCAGGTGGTAGCCGGTGTTTAAAAAGGTGTGTGCATATGCACCCTGTTCGTCCCTTTTGTTCCAGTTAGATGTGTGTGGCCTGGGCTCTAATGGTGCTAATATCACCTCTTGGAAGGCGACACCTTGCCAAATCAGATCTGTGAGTGTTGAGGTAATAGCACGGGATTGATCGGTGGACAGACAGCCACGCCAGTGTTGTGCAACCCCTCCAGTGACGTAGTTTGTGTGTCACTTGCAGAATAGTTAATAGATTTTCCTCATTTGCGCGAGACACCGCAAACACTCGGCCGAGACCTTTCCATTACCGGCCCGAGCGAAATCCAGACGGCGACATACGACATGAAAGCTAATATAACGTTAAAACGACGCTGAAATAGCATCAGGAATGACTGCAAGTTCCACCTCTTGACAGCAACGCAGCTGTAGACTAGCGGTAGTAATCCTCCAGTGGCAGTTTTAATTATCGGCACAGCTCTACTATCAGCAAGTGTGTAATTATGTGTCAGCTCGCTGGCTGCTGGGTATGAAGGGTGAAAGTGAGAGATATGATGATTGTTGAAACTGGCGAGTCGTATTTAAACAATCCGGAGCATGTGAGGGGTTCTGTCATTAAGCAGACAGAGGCTGACCCGTCCTGTCACTCACCATCTCACTTATGCAGATTTTTTATTTTTTTTACTCTCTCTGTTTGTGTGTCTTCGCAGGACATCACACTTATAGGAGGAGGACGGGGCAGGAAGTGGCTGAAGGTGTGGTGTGAATGTGACATTTTGAAGGTTTCTCTCCTTAAGTCAGACACACTCACACACACACACGCAAACGTGCACTGTGAACCATTTCTCAGTCATGGTTTTGACATGCTTGCATGTTTAAATCAGCATGCTGTAGGCGTTATCTGCTTAATATTTATTTATGTACTTTTTATTTCATCTGTGCCTTTTTTGATACTTTGACTTCAGGAATGGCAACATAAAAGCAAAAGCAGTGTGATGCAAAATGAAGCAAGCGTCTGGGGAATTAAAGCTGGATGTCATTGCAAATTTAAAGGCTTCACAAACAAAAAACAAAAAACAAAAAAAAAAACACTTTTAGTTAGGAATCAAAATAATGAGAAACAAAATTATCCTGGTTCTTAAATAATTTCATTAATGTTTTTTTTGTGCTTTTTAGGAATAAATCATTGGAAACTAGAAATTCAATTTGAATGATTTTAAGTTCACGTTTATAAATGTGTGAGAGAAAGTTTGCATATTTGTAACTGGTCAGTATTAGAAGGTTTCCATAAAAACCATGCATTATATGTATAACAAAAAAATAAATGCTTTTAGTTTTAGATGCCTTTAGATTTTCAGCATAATTACTCCAGTTTTCAGTGTCACAGGATTCTTTAGAAAGTATTCTAAAATGCTGATTTGCTGCCCAATAAATAATTCTTATTAAAATCAATTTTGAAAAGTTGTGCTGCTTAATATTTTGTGTGATACACTACCATTCCAAAGTATCCTAAAGAAGCTTGGTTTTACTGGGCATCTCCTGCTGTGTGATTCTCTTCTCCTGAATGAGTGTGCATTAGACAGCAAAATGCACCTTTAATATGATGAACTGCGATAAATTATCCTCCTTTTCTTCCCCACATTCACACCAAGATGTTTTGCTTTGGTAATTCAGCCTTAGGCTCTGGAGGAACGTTGTCCAAACACCAAAGACATTATTGGTAATGTCTGCAGACTTTATGATCAAATACTGATTATTTCACAGATGGTCAGGATTAAAATTTGGGTGGTTTCAGTTGAGATTTTGCAGACAATAACATGGGTGTTTCCCAAAGACGAGAAGGAGCTATCCATGCATACCACAGTGAAAGGCATTTTTACCTGCTGTCCCACCTCTGCCCTCCAGAATAATGAGAATTTGCAACACGAGGCCTCAGAGGACTAATTAGTTGAACTCTTCAGAGACAGGATGTTTTATTTTGATTTACATAACAGAACAAGTGCAGCAGCCATTCCTAAAATAAAGCCCACACATGCTTTACTATGGCAAATGTGCCTTGGCTGTTTCACGAGTCGAGCTTTAGATGATGAAAATAGCCGTGACTCTGGCCTCTGCGGGCTCCTGATGCAAAAAGGTGACAGAAGTACAGGCTTAATTTAAAGAGCACTTTTCGCCCCCTGTGGTTTCTATGATAAAGACATCTGACAATAGTGCTCCCCTAATTTATGGCCAGACCAAGTGCATTAATTGATTTTTACATTTTGCACCGTCCTGTTCCCTTATTAGAGTGAAGCGTGAGGCAATTTATCTGCCTTGATATGCCATATTCATCGCCCTGATTGTAATTTTTTGGCAAAGTGGCACATTTCTCTGGAATGAACTGCACGGAGTGTATGGATATACGTTTAATCATTTTCTAATAAGCTCTTTTAGAAGGATTCATAAAAATCCTCTCAGAATATGGAGTGAATTACTGTAATGCGGTTAACGCTTTTTCAAGCATCTGTCTTAGGCGTTCAAATAAAGAAATAAATAATAATATAATATAAAAATGTCACAGAATAATCAAATAACCCGTTCTGCCATATTCGCCATTATGTCTGTGAATGGACCAATTCTACAGTTATTAATTATAAATGTCGTCCTAATTGACATGGATGAGCTTTTCATTTTCCACTGTTCAGAAATGAGGCTTTCTGTGCTTTGTGTTTTTCACACGATTAGGCAAAGAAGGACTCATTCTGAATATTGGAGGGTTCATTCATAGTCTTCAGAGTTAAAATTGTCTCAACATTGTTACAATGTTGTGCATGCCAACATTGTATATATAATGTTCACTCATGAAAACTTATCACTTACTAGAATTTTTATTTCGTAATAATTAAGATTTTAATAAGACATTGTTGTTGTTGTTGCATTAATTTAATTAATTTAATCAAAACAACAAACAACAGTAAAAACTGTAATATTCTGAAATATTATTATAATGTATTCTATTATTCTATTTTGATATATTTTAAAATATATGTAAGAATTTTTGAATTATTTCTGAAGGATCATGTGACACTGAAGCTTGGAGTTTTGATGGTGAAAATTCAGCTTTGCAACACATGAATAAATGACACTTTACAATATATTCAAATATAAAACTGTTGTTTTAAATTGTAATAATAATAATAATAATAATAATAATAATAATAAATATATATATATATATATATATATATATATATATATATATATATATATATATATATATATATATATATATTTATTTATATATATATATATTTTTTTTTTTTTTTTTTTTTTACACTTTTTACAAACAAATAAATCAAATAAATCCAGCTTTGGTGAACATATGATATTTCAAAACAAACAAAACAAACACAGATAAATAAAGGAATGCTGGTAGTATATTTGTTATTATTATTATTATTTATTTTATTTTTTGTGTATTATTATTATTATTATTATTATTATTTTATTTTTTTTTAAGATAAGAATATAGATTATTTTCTGTGGTGTGTATATGTATACCCACGCTTTATTTATTTATTTATTTGGTTATATTTTGACTTAATTAACTTATTGACCTTTTTTGTCTGACTTTTTTATGAAGACTACTAATTATTTTTATCTCCTTATGGCAACAACTGTGGATAATAACAGATTGACAGGAAGGCATAATGCTCTTTAAACCTTTCTAAAAAAAAAAAAAAAAAAAAAAAAAATGTATCTGCAGAAACCTCTTATATCTGCCCAGAGCTCAGCAGATGTTCCTCTGCAGCACCAGGATCAAAGGAATTGTTATTCCATCAGACAATGAGCCCCAAAATCTCTGATGTGGATTTAAATTTTGGCTGGACGCAAACCAAAGCGTGTCCCTGTGTCTCTCAGCAGCTCTCGCTTACCTCACAGGCAGAAACATCTCTGTGTTTGAGAGGATGTGTCTCATTCCCATGCATTCTGACTGTTCCGTGAGCCTCAGTTATTTTGATTTGCTGTAAAATGTCAATATTGTTTCTGCATTAGCTCACCTCCGATAAAATGACACGATTCTCTCAAGTCAGATGACATCGCCTTATTAAAGCTCTATGCTTGTATCAACATTCGAGCAGCAGAAGAAAAGTGTTTGCGTTACAGAGGGTCAATGCACCAGAGCGCTAATTTGATGACCCTGAACATGAAGGGGTCAGAAGTTCAAAGCCCAGCTGCTGGCGAGATAACTGAGCACGTGTGAGTGTACGTGTGTGCGTGCTTCTCTAGGGGTCATTTCCATGAGAGCCCCTTCAAATACAGAGGATATGGCCCTCTCACTAAATCGTCTTTTACATGGCCTGTACAGTAGAAAATGTTGAGGTGAGGGGTTACAGGAGAAAAGAAGGAAACATTGCTTTAGGTGAACATTCTGGCTTAATGAGCTTGTACGTGAAGGCCTATTGACAGTATTTGTAGCATAATGTCTGTTGGAAATAATTTCCACTCATTCTTCAAAAATAGTAGTCAAAGGAAGGCATTTACAGAGGAAGTGCTGAAGCCAACAAAAACTATTTATAAAGTATAGCTTTAAAGTAAGACTTTTAAATGTGTTAACATGAGACTGTAATGTAGAATGTCTTTGACCTTTTCTGTGTAAAGTTATGTTCAGACTTTCTTTTTGTGACATACGCAGACTTTTTTCAAGTAAACAGAACCAATTAAATTATTTTATTTTATGTTTAATTTAACATTTATATTTAATACCATGTTTTATTGTTTCATTACTTCATGATTCGTTGTATTTTATTTTGTATAATTTGATTTGATTTGATTTTACTTACAATATCATTAACTTCTGCGAGACTTAATTAAAAATGAATTTTCTACACTGGACTTTAAGTATATATTTTTTTGACATTTAAGACATACTTTGAATTTCATTGCATTATATACAGTATATAGTATATAGTATATAGTATATCATTTGTTTGCTGTTTGTTTATATATATATATATAAACAAACAGCAAACAAATGATGCTGAAGCTTACTTTATGATTAAATAATTAATTGAATAATTAATTCAATTATAAATGATTTTTTTTCAGATATTTTTACATTTTCATTTTTAAATGTTTAGCTAACTTGTTTGTTTAAAGTTGTTAAAAGTACACAACATTCTTTCATGTCATATTTCTGTTTCTTTTCTGTCAGTTCTATTTTCAAATTTTCAGAATTTTCATTTGTTGACTGCCTGACATAAAAAAAGGAAAGAAAAATATACCATTTCAAATTCTCCCCTGTGCAATCCTGGCCGAACGGTGTCTATATTAAAAGTCAACTGGAGACTTCTCAGTTAGCTTCTTAGCTGTAGTCCACAGTCTAGTGCCCTATGGTGACTGACAGCAGCTATCAAACATTCATAGTGATGCTGCTTCCACTGTAATTAAGTGTTAATCACTTCCTTATGCTAATGGGGTTTTTTGGAGTGGAGTTTTTCAGTGCCAGGCCATTGTTACTGCGCCTGAAATAATTTCTGTGTGATCACTCCACTAGAAATCAAAATGTGAATAATTATTCACTAATTAAGAAAGTGGGGCCTGTTCCTGGAGTTAAGGCTGCATTAATTTGAATGTTTTTACAGTTCTCTAATTGGGATAAGGGCAGTTACTGATGAAGGGCCCGTGCGCAGGCAGAGAGAAGGCCTGGCTCCTGTACGCCGCCACTCAAGGTCAGCGCACAAGTCCTGCAGCTCCCGTAGAGCCCTGCATTGTTGGTGGAGCATGCATCTATCATCTTGACAAGCATGTGCTCTCATGTCTTCAATTATTAATTGCATTAAATATATATTTTTTTGATTCCGGGATGGAGGTGTGTTTCCAGGAGAGTGGCCTTTAACATCGGAGCATTGTTGCTGCATGGTCGCGCAGTTTTTTTTTTCCGCCTTCGCCTGTTTAGGAACTGTAAACAGCGAGAAAGCGAACAAGGCCAAGGTGGGGAGCACATTTCAAAAAGGAGTGTGTCTACGGTCCTGCCTCATTCTTACGCCGTGTGTGTTATGTAACGGAGGTGCCAGGGTTGAGGTCGTTGGATGAGAGAAGCAAGGCAGACGGAGAGAGAAGAACTGCCTTGAGGCGCTACAGGAAGGACAGAGAAAAATGTAACCGTTACTAGACTTTAAAGGAGCCTCTTTCAGAAATAAATTAGTACTCAAATGCTTGGCAAAGTGGTTCAGAGACAATTTTGGTGGAGTTCTGGGAGACTCGACAGTTGAAAAATAACCTTCCACATTGGCCCTAAAATATATTGGGACACTTAAAAACATCTGGATGTCATTGCATTAGATAATAAAACATAAAAGCATGTGGCATCTACAAACAAACAATGCTAAAGCTTATATTCTGATCATACCTTTAACCAGCTGGTCCCATGCTATTTTTAGTGGATGTATGAAGATCACAAATGAATACTGGAAAAATAAAAGTTTAGAATTTACTTTTAAACAATTTATATTAAATTGCACTATTAATTACAAAGTAAAATTAAAACTAATATATTAAACAAGATTTTTTTTTTTTTTTTTGTAGTTAAGAGACTAGGATGACTCAGAAGTTGCTAATTTCAAAAATAGTTACAAAGAATTTGTTTCTGACATAATGAATTATACTCTATATTATTATACTATAGTGTTTTGTAGTAAAATGTACTCCAGTAATCATTGTTTTATCTTTGAAAAAATTGTTTTTGTAGTGTCAGTTCATTAGTGTTTGAAACCACAAAGGGTTCAAATACTAGTTTAAACTATATATATATATATATATATATATATATATATATATATATATATATATATATATATATATATATATATATATATATATATATATATATATATATATATATTGTTTTTCAACTAAAATATCAAATTATTATTTTTTCTTTCAAAATTGTGTTTGTGTTTTCTTTTTTTTTCACTTGGGTGAATCAACCTACGAATAACTTACTTCTAATTAGATGAACAATTTCACAAATAATTATAAATAAATTGGCAAGTTTTACATTGAATTACACCTGGAATATTGAAGCAGAAAGACTAATAGATTATCTTGCAAAACATTCTCCAATAATCCAATACATCCAACAACATTTACTTCGAAACATTTATTTATTTATTTTGTTATTATCTTGTGCAAATATCATGTTCAGTGCCATAGTTCATGATCCATTAACTGATGTTAACAAATGAGTAAATCATTTTCAAGAATATTTACATAAACCTTAAAAATGTTGTCATGTTTAAATACTGTTTGGAGACACTTTTGGTGTAGAAAGTCCGGGTCACTGTTCAGGTTTAGGATTTTACCACAGGTTTAGGCAAAATAAGTTGAGTTTGATCCATACAGGCCTTCGTCCCTCGGCACATTCGGTGTATGCCAGTGTTGGTATGATGCTTTTAACACCGGGCAGAGTGGCATGATATATTGGAGGCCTTGATCCTGTGGAGAAACACTGCCTGCCACTTACCCTGATTAAAGATCCCGCTGCTTAGGATAAAGCCACCGTCAACCCGCGCTCCAGACAAATGGAGCACAAGGGGAGCAGGACATTTTTCAGACGCCATCTTTCCCTGCCAAACACTCTTCTATAGCCTTGCCTCCGTGCAATACTTTTGAATTAATTAGGAGTTGTGGTAAATGATGTAAAGTGGCTCTAATTTTTTATGTCTGCCAAGAGAACAATTAGACCATTAGGAATAACAGATGACCCAACCGAGTCCACGCGCCTATTGCTGATTTTCGAAGCATATTATTTCTGACCTACCAAAACAAATTGCCAGATTTGACTGTCGGAAGCATCTTGTTTGCAAATGATACAGTTTTATGAGTGTTTTCCCCTCCTTGTGTTTGGAGCACAGGCCCGATCCCTGGTTGCGAGACCTCATTAGAGCCGGGACGCTCTCTCTGTTCACTTTCCCATTCTTCAGATGAACCTTAATTTACACGGAGGCGTGCTACGTTCTTCATGACGAGGAGTCTCCCACTACTGAGGAAAGTAAGAGAGATGGAGCACTCGAAGGGGCATCTCGGCACTTGAGATGAAATTTTTGCCTCTTGAAACCTGTCAAATCTCCCAGTGAGAAGGTGAGAGGAAGAGGAGGGGGTGAGCGAGTGGAGAGGAGGGACCTGAGGTGCAAAAAATAGTATTTCCACCCTGATAAATGAGTTCTATCTTGACTGCATATGGTATATGTTTTAAAGTGCCTCCCCCCGGCCTGTGCGCACAGGAGCCATCCTTCATAATGAGCTCGGCCCCTCTCCCTCATGTGGGGGCCCCGGTGGTTGCCAGGCAGCTGCCAGTACAGTCGCACGCCGGGTCGCCACGGATACATCTGTGCGCTGTAGCCCACAGTCATTACGTACGCAGTTGTTCGGCTTCACTTGCGCGCAGTCAGTGCCAAGAGTGTTTGCGCTGTCATTTATAGCGCCTGTCATTTCACTTTGTTCATATATCACGTCTTTGGAATCAAATTGGAGCTTTTGGATGTTTTGTCAGGTCATTTATAAAAATGCTACATGTAACATCTAAAAATATTATCAGAAAAAATATAATAAGATGCAACACATAGAAAACATGCAATAAATCCGCACTTGTACTGTGAAGAACTTTATGCATGTTTTATAAGACAATTGTATAAATATATAATAAATATAGCAATTATATATATATATATATATATATATATATATATATATATATATATATATATATATATATATATATATATAAACAGCAACAATGATAAAGATGAATAACGGTAAATAAACAATGCTTGTATTTATATTAGCTCACTACTGTATGTATATATATATATATATATATGTGTGTGTGTGTGTGTGTGTGTGTGGAATCAGTGTTTTTTAATTACATTTTATTTGCATTTATTAGCACTATTGTTAAATAATTAGTTAATAAACAAACGTACAGTTCTAAACGTTTACTGATGTATATTTACAGTTTGTTCTTGGATTATTTAAATTAAAGAGTCAAGGTAACTACGTAAGCTAAGAATATTATCAAGTAAAAGGAGCTATTTTAGCTAAGAACTTCTCATCATGTGACTCTTTTGTGGTGGGTGGTAAAAATTTGTGTTTCATCCTGTCATGGTAGAAATTACATGCGTTATTAATGCCCGAGAGCTAAACTTAGTTTGACTATGTGTGCTCAAGTGTGTATGTGCGTTTGCACATGTGTGTGTGGACCGTGTGACCCAGAAAGAAGACGAGGTGTCGGCCGTGCCGGCAGAAAGCAGCCTTTCCTGTCACCAAATGATGTTATGTGGGTCAGTATTTATTAGAGAGTTATTTGTCATTCTGGTCTTGAACAGACTGGAGTGTGAAGTCGTTACTGCCGAGCTGCTGTCTCCAGCTAGACCCATTATTTCCTTCACAGGAACTCACAAACCTCTTTGTTACATCTCATGACCTGCAGGATCTCTCTGCTCTTCAACTTTCCACTGTCTGCTTTTTACTCCTCACAAGATGATTTTCTTCTTCAGTAATGCTAGTGGATTGAGTAAGACTGAGTGTATAAGCTTAAAATAGGATCAATATCAGACCAAATACATATGCAGATAGTTTATAGTGGTGTATTCTAAGCATAAATAAGCAATTTTATTCAATTTGTTTAAGCCAGCAAGAAACCACTCTGAACACACTAACAGCACTCAAACATCCAAGCTTTTCCAAGTTATGTAAAAACAGTTATCAGGATGTGTTTGAGTCATTCATTTTTGTAATACTTGTTTCTTGATAGGTGACCAAGTGTTATTTTACAGTTTTATGATATTGTCAAATGTATGTGCATATGTATGTGTATATTACAGTTCAAAAGTTTGGGGGTCAGAAAGATGTATTTATTTATTTATTTATTTATTTATTTATTTATTTATTTATTTATTTATTTATGTATTTATGCACTGTATTTATGTATTTATTTATTTATTCATTCACTAGATTATTTATTTATTTTTTTTTTTTAATAAATTAATACGTTTATTCAGCAAGGATGCATTTAAATTGATTCAAAGTGACTGTAAACACGTTCTATTTATATTTCAAATAAATGCTGTTCTCTTGAACTTCATATTCTTCAAAAAATCCTGGGTGGGCATAGTCTTAGTTTCCATAAAAATATAAAGCAGCACCATTGTTTTCAATATTTAAAATAATATGCTTAAGCAGCAAATCAGCACATTGGAGTTATTTCTGATGGATCATGTGACACTGAAGACTGGAGTAATGATGCTGAAAATTCAGGTTGATCACAAGAATAAATTACATTTTAAAAGATATTCAAATATATATATATATATATATATATATATATATATATATATATATATATATATATATATATATTATTGTAATAATATTGTATTTTTAATCAAATGTATGCAACCTTGGTGAGCATAAGAGGCTGAAAATTTTTAGAGACCAAACTTTTAAATGGTCTGTTTATTTATTTATTTTATTTTTTTTAAGTTAGTTTATACAAATTTTTTTGGAATTGTACAATGTCAGATTCAAATTAAAACAACCTCATACTCCTTTTTCTCTTTTTTTTCTATCACTTCAAAGTACATTAGGGGAATATTAACATACAAAACAAAAAACGAATGCATCATATTTCTTCATGTAACAAATTACATGGCATTTGTAGTGACAAACAGGAGGTCTTAAAATAGAGCTCGGGTCCAAATGAATCCAGGCCAAGCATTGGTGATGGCAGAATAATCAGCTATCCCATACTCCCCTGTGCTTAATAGAGACAGCTGCTCACAATTTAAAGGACAACAGCGAGAAAAGTCTTAATTACCGGACAGAAGTTAGCCAATAATGAATATTTTATTTTAGGCCGTCCGTTAGCTGCCGGTGAATTATGCCAGAGGAGGGATGAGGCCGTGAATCATCACGTCCAGGTAAATGCCAGGATGATGATATAATTGGTTGCTGTGGAGAGAAGTGCAACCTCTTAAAATGTTATGCAAGTTAGGCTGTGAGCTCTGTAATTCATTACACACAAATATGAGTGTCTCCGATTATTCATCATTCCGTCTATTTCTCTAATACATCTATTTCTGTCACTAATGAGCAGGTCCAGATGGAATCTCCTGGATTTTTTTGCATATATTGCAACAGTCCACTGCAGAATGGATATAAATGTAGTAAAAAGCCTTATTGCTACTTATAATATAATACTAGCCCTGGTCTTTTCTATAAAATACTTGTTATATACATTTTACTTCTTTCAAGGAAGGAATTGCACTGGTTTCATCACTCTACACAAAAGACAATCTGTGGAAGAGAGAAAGAAAAACAGGGAGAGAGAAAGAGAGAGAGAGACTTGCCGTGCTCACTAAAACAGACATCATTAAGCAGGGTGGCCTGACTATTTCATGCACTGAAAAATTTATGAATGTGGACACAGAGGTCATGGGGACACAGCTACCATTAAACCACCCCAGCACCCCCTTTACACAGCCCCCTGCTAGCAGCTGAACTCATCTTCACCACCGCATAACCCCAACATTTCATTCTTATTCTGCTCTAGTACTCCACTTTGTGTTGAGATGGGATGTATTTGTAAGCAGTAATATTAAATTGCAATTTTTTAAGGTAGTTGGCAGTGCCAAAAGAATAGTTTTAGGTAAGCTTTGTTTTAGTGTAATTTGCTTTGCATTAGCTTTGCATGAAATTCAGTGTACATATTGTTTTCTGTTGCCCATGCAGTAGAATAATCAACACATGACCTGAGACTGGCTTAAAAGTGTTAAGGTGGCTACAGAGGGTTAAATAGGTGTGAAGAAATATGGATATTCATATGCATATCAATGCAAGAAAGAAGACCAATCACATTTCCTGAAAGCAAACTATATTGATAACAATTAGAAATGTTTCTTGAGCAGCAAATCACCACATAATAATTATTACTGAAGGATCATGTGACACTGAAGACTTAAGTGATGATGCATAAAATTCAGCTTTGCATCACATGAATAAATGTGTAACAATATTTCATAACATTACTGATTATTTTATTTTATTTTATTTTATTGTATTTTATTGTGCAAACCCCAAATAAATCTTCTACTATGTGGTTGCTAGGGTGGATGCCTGCTGACCCAAATCCACCCCTACATCTTGAGGATATTCGGATCCCAAGATAAATGCCTATAACTCTTTTCACCAACTTTATCTTCATATCCAATGTATTAATTTTAATTTCAGCATCATGATCAACCTAACAAATGATTTATTATTATTGCCGGGAGAACATGAAAAGTCTCCAAAATCCATTTTCTGCTAAACGATAAAATCAAAACCTCAGGGATGTAGTGGTTATTAGCGAACGGCTCCGTACAGTGTCACACGTCTGCTTCTCTTCCAGAGTTCATTCAAAATTCAGTGCAACTGTGTCGAGCTCTAATGGAAGCTGAACGCAGACAGAATTATTTGGTAATACACAGATTGAGTCAATTTGAGAATGTATTAAATGAGCTTTAGCCCATGTTTGAGACATCTTAAACATCAGAAAAAAGAGCATTAAAGTTAATAGGACAGTGAGCAAGCACGGCTAACGCGAAGAGATCCACTCTCACGCTTCAGCAGATTCAGCCGGCGACATATTTTAGGGCAATTATTTGACGGCTCAGACTCCCCTGCATTATTTAAGCGTGTCATCTTTACAGCAGTCAGATGCTTTATCCCCGTCCTCTGCTGCAAATACCACTGATCTATTAACAATTACTTTAGCCTGCCACTCTAGCAGCCTATAATTTATCAACCATTAAAAATTGATCAATATTAAAATTTAGCATTTCACTTTTAGACTGGTGTGAGCATCCGAGTGGAATAAAAGGCAAAGTCTCTGAAATATTTACATGAGGAAACTTGATCAGGTTTAATGCTCCTCTCCATCTCTCTCCCGCGGGACGTGCCGCCCGTGGTGGCATTGAGCCGAGACTTTGGTTGGGTCTTCTGAGTGCTTGTACTGTCCTTCCTGTGAGTGTATGATAACATCAGGTTTCGGGCTTTGAACGTAAAGCGTACAGTAGATCTGCATGACAGCTTGAAAAATGCATATCACTGCATCTGATTTGCTCAAAAAGAACGCTCAGTGATGTCCTTGTGAACTGTCTTTATCTGCTTTAACCCCTTCAGAAAGAACAATTAAGGGTCACAATGCCACAATGCAAAAACTAAAAATAAATAAATGAATAAAAAACTGATTTATTTTAGTCCTTAATGAATAATAATTCACTTTATTATAATTAAATGTTTTACTTTTGATTGTGCAGTGAATGTCCAATTGTTTGTATAATTGTAAGGATTTTCATAAAATATTAACTCATGCATTTAATTAAGTAAATTATATATTAGGGGTGTAACGGTACGTGTATCCGTACCGGACCGTTTCGGTACAGGGCTTTCGGTACGGTGCACGTGTGTACCGAGTGACAAAATGCAATATTTTGTGTGCGGAACATATGTACATTTTCGTTTTCCCAAACGAACATATAAAGTGGCGGAAGTCTCCTCGTTCAGCGCAAATCCCGCCCTGCAGCGTGCGTTTCTGCTGTGTGTCAGTTGCGTGACAGCTGCTTCGCGTTTTCTGTGTCTTTACACACCAGAATCGTGCCTATATAAATATGAGCAGGCCTACAAGTGGCAATGCTGCACTGTAATCATAGTTATTTATTTATATTTTTCATTATATTTTATTATATGATATTGGTTTGAGACTGAGAGTATTTTATGTGTGTGTGTATATATATATATATATATATATATATATATATATATTTTTTTTTTTTTAAGTATTTAAAAACGTGTAAATATAAGATTTTGTAAGCACCTGAACCTACGAGACAATCTGCTAATATGCTTTTCTGTATTCAAAACCCAAATTATTGTTTATGTGCAGCTGGTTCCTTTTGTAAACAGCATAATGTATAAGTTCGACATCTTTCTTGTTTACATTAACAAAGTAATTCCTCATTCTCATAAAGCAACATCTGAAGTGTTCAACCACATGAAACACTGGCTAATTCTCACGGACTTTCAAGAGAAAGTGTGTGAATATCCTTAGTTAATCGGTTAAACAGATAAAGAGAAGACAGATTTTTCTCCCTCTCAAAATCTCATTATGGGGTTCATCTTCACCTTGCATACATCTCATTTCAGAAGAGTTTTTTAACACAACAATGTCAGAGAGGAAAGGAAACTGCTGCGGTGTTCGATTTTAATCTTGATCTTCTGGGACTTGGAGCGAGAGTTCTATGTTCTTCTGCAATTTACATGTTAAATTCTGTAAGCCCTAGGTAGTTCAGGCGTTTGTGCGGGAACAGTGGGCGGTGTAATTTTCAAACGTTCAATGAATAATTTCATCTCAATTAGAAAATCAGGGCAACACAAATCTGCCCTTTAGCCCAAAACTACTATTTCCACTTTCTGTTTGTGTCTGACACCAACATGTGCAATACAGGAAGTGCATTTGCAGTTAATTAAATGGTGGCAATGCACAAGAAAAAAAACATTGCATAATGTTCCAAGTTGTTTTTAATAAATAAATGACAATTTATCATTATTATTTCATTCACATGTTCTTTACAACCTCCATGCTGTTAGTTTTCAGATAATATATATATATATATATATATATATGAGTCTGTTGGTCGTAACTAAGGCAGAGAAAGAGTCTCATGTTCTGTTTGACTTCCATATTTCTGTACAAAACTACTAAATGTATAAAAAAGAGCAATTTCACACAGAGATTATATATATATATATATATATATATATATATATATATATATATATATATATATATATATATATATATATATATATATATATATGTGTGTGTGTGTGTGTGTGTGAAATTACACACAATACACACACACATTAAATGTAAAAGTACTAATACAAATGTCACACTTGTGAGAAAGAAAGTCAAAATTCTATGGAACAAGCTCTGTCCATGAACTGGTTAAATTGTAATTAGAAAGCAATTAAATGTTAAACATTAAATATGATCATCTAATTGTAAGCACTTCTAAATGTATTCAGTTTGGCATGGGTTTGTTTGCTGTATTAGAGTAGATGAAGAATAAAAACAAGGAGAAAGAAATGTAATCAATTTAATTGCATCAGAGCCTCATGTTTTTATTGATTGTAGGAAAATGGCTTGCAAGTAAGAAGTGACTACAGCTTGATAAGTGGCAAACCATTATTTTCCAGGCCGCCTGAAACCCCTTTGAGGCAACGATGCTTCATCTTATCATGGGGCTGGTGCAGGGCTGCCGAAATGTGATACTCATTCTGAGGTCATTGCTAATGTTTTCTTCATTGGAAGATTATGTACTGTATGATGGTTATGTAATTATGAGTGTTTATGCATTTATTTGACATTTTTACCTCAAATTCCCAGCTAAAAATCCGTTAATACATTATACGTTTTTTCATTAGTGTAATTAGTTTTTATGTTCATACACTGCCATTTTTTCTCATTAAATTATCATCCCTATAAATCTTTTTTTTTTTTTTTAACCATGATATATAAATACTTGGAACCGTTTAAAAAGAAATTTAATATGATTGTGATTATGGTGGTATTTTATTAGCATTTACATAATTTTAATCATTTTACTATCATTTTAAGTATTTAAAATATTTGAGTAAAGTAGTTTTAATAAAATATGTATTTATTTTAGTATTATGTTAACTGTTTTACTCAATGAAAAAAAAAACAAATACTTTTCTATATGTTCTGTATTCATAAACACAAATAATTGGTTGTAAAAATGTTATGGCCTTACATTTATAATGTAATGCATAAGGCATCTATATTTCATATTAAACATGGTATTTAACGCATATACATGTATACTGTATATTCAATTCATTAAAGGCACAATGTAAAAAAATTGATTGTGGAGTGAGATATGACTCAAGCTCGTTGTTGACAGGTTTTGTGAAATTCACTCAGGAATACAGTCGTCCTCTTTGCCACACAAATGATCTCTCATTGGCAAACATCAGCTATGAAAAACTGTTAACAACGGCCCAGACACATCAGCATGCCTAAATATTCCTCCCGACACTGTGAATCCATCCAAACAAAGCAGAAGATCAGGCTAATCTATGTGCTGGGATATTTTTGCCTCGTTCTCCAGAAAATGTGCAATTTGGTCAGGCTTAAAAAAGAGAGGAGGGTGTTGGTGTGTGTGTGGGGGGAGTGGGGGGGGGGGGGTTGAGCAGACCCTTCCAAGCAATAAATCATTGGATTGCTCGTGACACTCATACAATACGGATATAGTGTTAACTGCAAGAGTGAGACAGGGCTCCTTGGCCCTCTGGGGTGACCTTGCCTGGCTGCCGTAATCTATCATTCTGACACCGGACACACTGGTTTTGTTTAATATTACACTATTGGCATATACAGTAAACACAATGCAAAGAAAATTTAGACACAGACATGAGGTGAGACAAGGGGAGGTACATGTGTACACACAAGGAGAGAACCATTGTGTTGTCAAGCCCGTGCTAACTTATTTTCACAGGGTTTCGAGGTGCACTTTTATGCGTTTTATTCAGCCACCGTTCTGTTTCATTGGCTTGCATTGCTTTTGACGGCTTATTCTATTGCAGTAAGAGGCCAGTAATCAAATGCATAATGCGTGTATTTGTGAATGTTTGGCGGGGAAACGTGTCACATTTGCAGTGTCCTAAATGAAATCTCACCAATTTAAGTGGAAGAAACGGGCCGGTTCAAGTTCACCAGTCTGGTCTGACACTCCGGGTCCATAAATAATGTATTTTGGGGTGACCATTCATTCTTCTTTATGTCACATACGAACACAAATAAATTATTGTTATTCACAATTTGACAGACACGCACAGTCCATCCAATCACTGCATGAGGCTTTCTGAAACAGCAGTGTGGGTGTGAATAAACTCAATATCAAATACATTTATGGTAAAAAGCAGCAGCTGTGGTTTCCAGAAGTTTATTGTAAAATATACAGTAGCAACATTAAATATTTTATAGACATTAATTACATTTACGGTTATGAAATTGCATTTCATTATCTGAAATAATGTTCATTGAATTTTACCACATTTAAACCTTTTTTTTCCAACTTTATAATATACTGAGCACATGATGAATCAAAATTCATAACAAGTTACTTTTCCACAAACTAAAGTAAATGCTAATGTGTGTGTGTGTGTGTGTGTGTGTGTGTGTGTACATATATGTGCACTCACACACACACACACACACACACACACCAACACATGAATAGAAGCTATACACACAAATATAAAAACGCTAAAATAATAAAATAAACATTAATTTAACAACATTAGATGTAACATGAAACCCTCATGAACATAACTGAAAAAAAAAAACCCTAAGGAAGTGTCACTAATGAAGTATCACAAATGTCATTTTCCATAGGGAATTAAAAGATCACTTTGTGTGTGTGTGTGTGTGTGTGTGTGTGTGTGTGAGTGTGTGTGTGTGTGTGTGTGTGTGTGTGTGTGTGTGTGTGTGTGTGTGTGTGTGTGTGTGTGTGTGTGTGTTTAACAGTGTTTTACTGTAAAATTAGTAAGGGACCTTACTGTTAACCTTTTTTTTTTTTGGCAGGTTTTTACCACATTTTTAGTCTTTTACCAAATCTGTTCATAAAACTCATCTTTTACACAAAGTTTGTTACATTTGTAGTAATTCAGATGAAATAATGGTGGTTTCTAAAATGAGTGGCTCATTAGTTTGGCTTAATTTGACTTAATAGTACATATTTTTCCAGTTTTCATAGAGGGAGCTCATTGTTGCTCAAACCACCTTTCTTTTCTGTTTACCTACTTTGAACAAGCTCATAACACAAGCATGTGCATCTATATGTGTGTGTGTGTGTGTGTGTGTGTGTGTGCAGGCGAGATGATAAAGCGAGCGCGCTCTTCTCACAGCGAGGGGCTCAGGTACGGTCCTCAGAGAACAAGTCGGATAAAGACGACGTTCACGCTAGCGAGCCGCTCCGCCACCGTGACACAAACACATCCAAGCAACATTTCGAGGTGTGACTCAACACTCAAAACAGCCTCTTTTATCCAAACGAAAGCGAGCGGCTGAGGTGTGATTTTCCCATGTAAATGGAGGTCAGCGGCATCTTTAGAATCTGTGGCCGGTGTGTCTTGGCTGTTTTTGTTTCGCGTGATTATGTACTACCTGCTGGAAAGTTGCTTATTTCTGTGTGTAAATTGGATGTAGTATTTTGCAGAATGGCGCCCCAGGCATAGTGTGAGGTATTGATTGAGTTGGATGCAAGAAGAGACACAAGAGGATTCTGGGAAGTGGAAAGTCTGAAAAAAAAAACAACAACAACGCTGAAAACAGAGCAACTATAGGCATGTTTTACGTGTTAGGTTGAAAAATTCCTCCTGGAGTTGCGAAGAAAGCAACTAAACAAACAGAATATGTGCATGGTGACAGGTGATGTGTCGTGTCAGAAAGATGCAGAGAAGGAGAGAGGGAAGCAAAACAAAAGAAAAACCTTCTGATTTCTTTTCAAGATCATAGGTCTTTGAGATACTTATATGTGTACACTAGAGAACTGGTTCACTTTTTGTAAAAAAAAAAAAAAAAAACTTTAACCAATATTTTTGTCATTAGAGGTTCTGGAACTGGTTCATCTGCATTCTTCCTCTACTATAAAGTCCTAAAATTCAATAAAAGTGTAGTCTACACCTCAGATGTCACGGACATATTCACCAACTGCCTGATGTATATTGCACGTGGAACTGGAATCACTTTCTTGATCTGGTGAGCTCTAATCTGATTGGCTGTCTTCATGCAACTTAAAGGAATAAGGACAGGGTTTTTTTTTTTTGTTTGTTTGTTTGTTTGTTTTTCAGTCCAATATGAAAAAAGTTTACAAGTTGACTTTAAGGCGTTGCATTTCTAGATATTAACTAGACATCCACAAGCAGAAAGTATTTTTTATGTATCATCCAATAGTTTCTTCTTGAGAATTATTTACTGGAATAATGGTTGTTTAGGTCTGAGTTGTAAGCTTACAATCTGAATTTAATCTGTAGAGCAATACATACATATGTGTATACATATACATATATATATATATATATAGAATATGTAAGGTCATTATATATACTAAAATAAATAAAAAAAATAAGGAAATAATTTTGCAGTAATAAATGTCATTTAAATTTTAAAACATAAAAAAAATGTGTTTTTGGAGGGATGCTTCTTTCATAAAAGAATTGTTAATGTTATTTGTTAAAGAATTAGGACTAGAATCAAAACATTATATTTTATTCCCATCCCTGATGTGCATACAATGTATAAAGAGCAGACTGATTCATATTTTAACCTATTCAAGATAAAACTGTTATAATTCTGTGTTGTGCTGATCAAACATGATAAAAAAATGTCCTGTCGAGTTGCTCAATATGACATCTGGTTTTGAGAGGGCGAGGGCATCACTTTGCATTGGCCTAAGTGCTGTTGACGACCCAACTGGATAACAATCTTGCATGCATGTGCACATTTTCAAACATAAATGTTTATTTTGTCTCAATTGTTCCTGCTCATACTCTTACTCTCTGTTGTTCAAAGATATATTGATTCGCCCGTGAATCTATAACACCAATGAACTTGATGGAGTTCCTGACAAGCACAAGTGCGGCTCGGCACAGAGACGCGTTTGTGGCTGTGTTATTTCTCTCATGAGGAAATGAGCAAGTCACAAAATCCAATATATACACTGACGGTCCTCGCCGTTTTCGCCGTGAGACTGTAAGACTTCAGAAAAAAAAAAAAAAACTTTACCAAGTTTACCCTTTACCTCTTTCTGCTTTTTTGGGGGGGGTGGGAAGCAGACTTTGTTATCTGTCAAGGTATTCGAAAGAAAGGGATGATTTTGAAAAAGAAGACCTCCTCTGGAGAGAAGACATTACTCTACCCCACCTTCATAGTGTCCTTAATACGGCAGGTTTGCCTCTCAAAGACGGCACTACAAACGGACGCTGCTCACTTCACAGGCCACTCATAATTGTGAGAATTCAAACAAATCTGTGTGTCAGGCAAGCAGATGGAACTTCAAGGGAAGAGCTCAGTCGCACGTCTGTTACCTTGAGTCGAGCGCCTTTTTTACTCCGAAAAATATGGAAAAGACTATTGATCCGGGCTGCTCACCCAGCCACCTGGGGTATAAACCAGTGTGTGCTTGTGTGAGACGGTTCAGGATAATCTGCATCACTGATGTCTGGATTTCACACCATGCAGTGCAGACACATCAATGTAGTTCAGCCACAGAGGTTAATGATGGTTTGGTCAGATGATTCTTCCCTTTTTGTATTTTTAGAGTAATTTTGTACCTCTTTTCCCATGTATTTTTCAATATATATAGACATGTATATATATATATATATATATATATATATATATATAAACGGTAATGACTCTTAAAAGTTGTTCACCCAAAAATGAATATTTGCTATTAATTTACTCACCCTCAGGCCATCCAATATTAAATTAAAAGTTAAAATTTAATTTATGCATTTATCCAAAGCGACTTACAGTGCATTCAGGCTATCGATTTTTACATATCAATATCATATACAATATGTCGATTTTTTTAATTATTATTATTATTTTCAATCAGAACAGTAAAAGAGATTTTTTTTTTGCTGAAACCTTGATGATTCATAAAATGCAAGTCAGCAGTTACCGACACTTTAAGAGTCAAAAAAGCATATCAAGCAACACAGAATTTTTTTCCTGTGGCTGCTGATGATATATTGAGGTCTAATGAAGTGAAACAATCGATTCGAACTTATGCAAGAAACTCTGTTAATAAAGAACCCAATAATGATGTGAAATAAGCATGTTGAACCTGTTTAAAACATATAAAGTCATTGAACTACTCTTAATCAACTCACCTTTTAACATACAGAAAACCACCATAAAACATTCCAAATCATTCCATTTTATTGGTTTAAATACAATCACTAGCAGAACACTTTTCCACATCAGTTTTAAGGTATCATTTATACAGTATTGTTCAAAATAATAGCAGTACAATGTGACTAACCAGAATAATCAAGGTTTTTAGTATATTTTTTATTGCTACGTGGCAAACAAGTTACCAGTAGGTTCAGTAGATTGTCAGAAAACAAACAAGACCCAGCATTCATGATATGCACGCTCTTAAGGCTGTGCAATTGGGCAATTAGTTGAAAGGGTTGTGTTCAAAAAAATAGCAGTGTCTACCTTTGACTGTACAAAGTCAAAACTATTTTGTACAAACATTTTTTTTTTCTGGGATTTAGCAATCCTGTGAATCACTAAACTAATATTTAGTTGTATGACCACAGTTTTTTAAAACTGCTTGACATCTGGGTGGCATGGAGTCAACCAACTTGTGGCACCTCTCAGCTGTTATTCCACTCCATGATTCTTTAACAACATTCCACAATTCATTCACATTTCTTGGTTTTGCTTCAGAAACAGCATTTTTGATATCACCCCACAAGTTCTCAATTGGATTAAGGTCTGGAGATTGGGCTGGCCACTCCATAACATTAATTTTGTTGGTTTGGAACCAAGACTTTGCCCGTTTACTAGTGTGTTTTGGGTCATTGTCTTGTTGAAACAACCATTTCAAGGGCATGTCCTCTTCAGCATAGGGCAACATGACCTCTTCAAGTATTTTAACATATGCAAACTGATCCATGATCCCTGGTATGCGATAAATAGGCCCAACACCATAGTAGGAGAAACATGCCCATATCATGATGCTTGCACCTCCATGCTTCACTGTCTTCACTGTGTACTGTGGCTTGAATTCAGAGTTTGGGGGTCGTCTCACAAACTGCCTGTGGCCCTTGGACCCAAAAAGAACAATTTTACTCTCATCAGTCCACAAAATGTTCCTCCATTTCTCTTTAGGCCAGTTGATGTGTTCTTTGGCAAATTGTAACCTCTTCTGCACATGCCTTTTTTTTAACAGAGGGACTTTGCGGGGGATTCTTGAAAATAGATTAGCTTCACACAGACGTCTTCTAACTGTTACAGTACTTACAGGTAACTCCAGACTGTCTTTGATCATCCTGGAGGTGATCATTGGCTGAGCCTTTGCCATTCTGGTTATTCTTCTATCCATTTTGATGGTTGTCTTCCGTTTTCTTCCACGTCTCTCTGGTTTTGCTCTCCATTTTAAGGCATTGGAGATCATTTTAGCTGAACAGCCTATCATTTTTTGCACCTCTTTATAGGTTTTCCCCTCTCTAATCAACTTTTTAATCAAAGTACGCTGTTCTTCTGAACAATGTCTTGAACGACCCATTTTCCTCAGCTTTCAAATGCATGTTCAACAAGTGTTGGCTTCATCCTTAAATAGGGGCCACCTGATTCACACCTGTTTCTTCACAAAATTGATGACCTCAGTGATTGAATGCCACACTGCTATTTTTTTGAACACACCCCTTTCAACTAATTCAACTAATTGCCCAATTGCACAGCCTTAAGAGCGTGCATATCATGAATGCTGGGTCTCGTTTGTTTTCTGAGAATCTACTGAACCTACTGGTAACTTGTTTGCCACGTAGCAATAAAAAAATATACGAAAAACCTTGATTATTCTGGTTAGTCACATTGTACTGCTATTATTTTGAACAATACTGTATCTGTAGCACTATTTTAAGCCATGCCACCATCCACAACAGGTGACATTCTGAGAAAACTACTGTCATATGAAATGATAATGAGTTTTATCTATGTGCTTATATGTTCATGAGTGTAATAGCAGTTTGTTGGTCTACACAGTGCTTCCTCTCACGGTATCTTCATCCGCACATCCTCAGGAAAAGCTTTCTGTCGTATTCCTAGGTCAGCACATCAGAACTCCAGACACTCTTTCAATTACTACTAAGCTGACATTTGCCTACCCTTTATCTGGAGATCTTTAATCAATGCCGACTTGAGAGGAACAGGGAAAGTCTGCTTTGATTTAATATTTCCACCACGGTAAAGGTGAATGTGAAACATTTATGATAATCTGTAATGGAGGAGGCTTGATGAGACTTTCTTTCGCTGTCAGACAAACATCTTGTGGCCTTTGCGTTCCGTGTTTCACTCATGTTCCATAATATGAATAGTTAAGCTCTGCATATATGACATAACTCATTGTCGATGAGGGTAAAGATGAGTAATTTCACTGCTACTTCTGACCTTAATTCTCTTATCTGCAACATTTAAGCTTCAAAAAGGTCACATGAGAATTTTTTTGTACATGCCAATTTAAGCAGAATTCAGAGTGCATAATAATTCATCAGAAAATAAATTATGATCATTATTGTTATTTTGTCATTTGATCACCCTGATGTCTGTCTATCTATCTATCTATCTATCTATCTATCTATCTATCTATCTATCTATCTATCTATCTATCTATCTATCTATCTATCTATCTATCTATCTATCTATCTATCTATCTATCTATCTATCTATCTCTAATATACTACTACTTCTACTACTACTACTACTAATAATAATAATAATAATAATGCATAATTATTAATAATGAAAACATTTGTAGAATTATATTTAGAATGTTTTATTTATTTATTTATTTATTTATTTGGGATCTCACTTCATTATTTCTGTTCAATTTGCTTCATAAATTAATTTAGTTTGTAATATTATTTCACTATTAATAATTATTACTTTGATTAACTTTTATGCAATTGGCTTCATTTGATTGTATTATTTATAATATTGTTTATTTCATTATTAATTAATATTAATTTATTTTACATACTTGTATCATTATCGGAACATTTATAATTATATATATATATATATATATATATATATATATATATATATATTAATACAGTACTTTTTGAAATGTATTAATTTATTCACTGTCATTCTTAATAATTTTGAATTCTGATATTCTATATTATTTATTTTGTGTTTAAATTAAAAAAAAAAAAAAAATGATGAGATTAACAATCCCAATCCCTATTTATTCTGGGAATAAATCTGCGGAAAATAAATTCAAGTGGGTTTTGGATGAAATGAGGGTGAGTAAATGATTAATTTAAGATCTTTATTTCTCTTATCTGCACAATTTAAGCTTTAAAACGGTAAGGTAAAAAAGTTTCAGCAGATTTCAAAGTGCTAGTTAATGTATAATCTGACTGCAGTGTTTACAGCAAGAGTCCTTTCTCTCCCGTACAGGTCTCCCTTTGCTTTGCTCATCAATGCTTGTGTTAGGAGTGGACACTTCATCTCCCCTCAAAGGTTATTCACAACTCTCTCTCCGGCTCTCTCTGAAGTCGATTACACAAACGCTAATGCTGAATCACAGGTAACAGGCCACAAACAGAGATTTGTGTGTCATGCCTCTCTATTGCATTAGATCTGTGTGTGGGTTATTACCCAGTAGAGGAGGCTTTATCCACCGTGAGTCTGAGGAGTGGGTCATCCTCTGGTCACTTATTATTTTTCACACTTGACTGGATTTACAAGAAGTAAAGGGGTTACGTTACCAGGAGTGTCACAGCTTAATTCCGTTTATCACTCCGCAGGCCTGACACGAGGTAGACATGTTTATTGTTGGCCTGGCATGACTGCATTTGTCCGACATAATAAATAACTGCACATATTTCATGGCTTCGTTTCAGCATCATGGAGCTTGATGCTTGTATTTTTATTCATTTTGGGGGGGGAAACTTGGCCTAAAATTAATCCTCCTTATTGCATAAAAATAAAGTGCCGTAAAAAAAAAAAAAAAAAAAAAAAAAAAAAAAAAAAAAATATATATATATATATATATATATATATATATATATATATATATATGGGCATGTTTTTGTGACATATCAGGACATAACCCATGTGATTTATAAGGACATAACCCATGTCCCCACTTTTCAAAACGCTTATAAATCATAAAAAATTAGTTTTCTTTTTTTTTCTTCTTTTTTTTTGAGAAAGTAAAAATGCACAAAGTTTCCTGTGAGGGTTAGGGTTAGGTATATTTTATTCAATTTGCTTGCTTCATAAATAAAATATTGACCCTTATATATATATAATTATTATAATGAATAATCAGAAATTATTCATATTATTTTCATAACCAGTGACTGATATTTTTCCTCCATTCACCTGCTGCTTTTCACTGACATTTTTCTTCACTGTTGAAATAAGTTTGGATGCTGTTTGATGGTGACACATGTGATGACAGCTTTTTTATAATTGTATAGTCTCTGCTCATTACGCTCAGATAGGAGAGAGTATTTTAAAGTACACACTTCACCTTTAAGGTTAAATGAACATCTTAAATGAATTTTCTCATCAATTTTCCTCAAATTAGCATCGGTCTCAAAGGGTTGCTGGATACACCTGTTCAAATCATTCTCTGCGTTTGTAATGAAATATGTTTTAGATACAGCTGAACTTTTGAAATATATTAGTCAACGGACACAAACCAAATTCCTCTCAGGTGGCTCTAATCCATCTTTGTAATTCAGAAAATATATTGAGAGAGTGTTTTTTTTTTTTTTTTCTTTGAGCTGCCGGGCTGAAATATGGACCCGCTGATGTTGTTTTTGGACCTTGTATTGGAAAGGATTGCACAAGACAGGTTACTCCTCCTTAAATAAGGTATAAAAGTGTCATTGTATGAGAAATTTACACCGCTGGAGTTAACCACGGCCCATTTGAGACTATTTAATGCTATGTAGAGCTATAGTCTTACTTCATAACTATAAAGGAATACTTGGGGGGGGGGGGGGGGGCAATTTAAGGAGAAGTTTAATATTTGCAAACAAATTATAATGTGCTTCATGCACTGGACAAGAGATATATAGTATAATATATACATATATTTATAGTATAGTTTACAGTAGTATACTGTATACTCTTCTACCTTAAGTCAGAGCTAAAACAGAAGTGCAAAATCACTATCAATCAACTGTGAAAGTTTCATTTTTAGACAATGTGTTTAATTGTAAAAAATAAAATAAAATACCTTTTAGGAAGTGACTGACTAAATGTGCCAACTCCGAAAACCCAAGATTGGTTGTTTACACAAAGTTGCATGTTTAAGCAATCAAGTGTATTATCAAAGTGTGACAAAACAGGGGGGTTGCACATGATTTCTGTGAAATTGCCTCATTATCATGTTTTGCCAATATTGAAGTAATGTATCGTTGACTGATCATTAAATATAGCAGAAATGATCAACATTCGGGCCCGGTCTCTCCTCGGGGCTCTGCTGACATCCTAATGATGTTGTTTTAATGACTGATCCCATTCTCTCAGGAATTTACCCTAATTTAAGAACCATCTTTGGGATGATTAATATTTTATAGCTTTCAGAGAATCCAGGTAAAGAGATTCAGAGTTTTTTACAAGTTTGTTCTTCAGCAGAAAAAAAAAAAAAACAGAAGTGATTTATAAATTCAGTTAATTTCATTAATACCTTGACTTGGCAAAGGATAAGCACTCATGCCAACCATATTATGAATCCTCAGGTTTATTCATTCATGATTTATGCATGTGAGAGTCTGCAGGTCAAGTGTTAAACAAGTGACATGACAGGATCTTATAATAAAAGACCTTTCCTGTATGTTTGTGTATCTCGCAACACTTTTACACAACGTTACAAATAATCTAACTGCAACAGCAGTAATAACAACACTGTTTAATTATAAGCTGTCACACAACATGATTATATATTTGATATACACACAATATTATTATTATTATTATTATTATTATTATTATTATTATTATTATTATTATTATTATTATTATTATTCATTAGTTTAAGACAATAAATGTGCATGTAAATAGGTTCAAATGGACTTTCTTGCTTCAGAGAAAGAGGCCAGTATGTCAAAAATGGACAAAGTTTTACATTCAAAGTCCTTTCATTAATGCAAAATATGTTTGACTTGTGTAAGGTGAGGTGCGTAAAAGCAGCTCCACACTTACAAATCAAGTCGGTTATACATGCATTTCCATTGTAAGTGCATTTCTATCAATTTGTTGTACAAACTGGGGCACTAGTTGAAGGTATGTTCCATAAATGTGAAGTGCAGTTTAAATATATATATATTCATATTTAATGTTTTTTTATAATTTTAATAATTTTAGAGAAATTGAGTAGGGAAACCACCTTCAAAACAATAGTATTAATAAATAAATAATATAAAATACATGGCATAACCTGTTTTTTAATCACCTCTTATTAACTGCAATGTAAAAATATATTTGTGTATATATAGACCTGTATATACTGTGAATCAGACAGAAATCGGTGTGTTCAATGTTGTACCAGCTCTCAGTGCATAAGCATCTCTGTCCAACACACAGTTTGCTGATGAACCAATCTAATTAAAAATAAGAGACAATGCATGCATCCGAAGGGGCTGCTGGAGATAAAGTCGCCAATGTATGCCAGCAGCGGTTTGGTACTGCGCGGTTAATGAGCTCAGAGTTACAGGAGCAGTGAGGTGAAGAGGAGCAGAGCGCGACAGAGACCGCCAAGATGCACTTCAGAGGTGAACAGACCCGGGTAAGAGGGGACAGGGCATTTTGGAGAGAGAGGGGTCAGTTGTAGTAATAGAATCCTGCCCCGTGCAGCCCCCCTTGAGCAAAGATGAGAGCGCTGAGGTGAACACCGCTCTTCAGAGGGAATCATCACACCGGTCGAGGCCGCAAACCAGGAGGTTATGCATTTATTATTGCCATTAATGCACGCTAATGCGCTGCTGTTTATATTCATGAATACTCAGTATTAATCCAGACAGGGTCAGCGCCAAATAGAACACACTTCACCTTTTCAATTTGAGTCTGGATCTGAAAGAGAGTTTGTGTCTGTAGGAGGGAATTAAATTCAAGGAAGTTCATGCAGTCATGATGCAGCGGAGTCTGATTCCTTGTTTTCCATCTATTCAAAAGCACTATCCCGACGGGAATAGTGTACTAGATGATGTTTGATTTATAATTATTAACAGGTCATTTCATCTGCTGGTTTGGATGGGATTGTTATACTTATTGCAGAAGTTGGAGTATCTGTTGTCTGGTTAGTGGGCGTTACAAAAGGTCATGTGCTACCAATGTTTGTATTCATTTTATTGTTATTGTATTCTATGTAATATTTGTACTTTCAATGCAATATTTTTTTTGATTTGATATGATGACAGCCATAGTAAATCCATAATGAAGATGCACCAGCAGAGTTTGCAGGCAACTAAAAATTTGCTTTATCTCTGAGATACAAATTAGCTTTAGCTTATTTTATGCAAATTATTAGTGCAACTCTCTCTTATATGTACAGACGTCATACCACAAAACTGAATGAATGAACTTGGACGTAGTTACTCATAAACATTACAAAATAAATTGATAGTAGGAGTTAAAACTCTTCCACTTACAAACATATGCACTTCAAAATGTCTTATTAACTTCATGTTGGGGTCCTACTGTAATTAGCAACACTGTAAAGGACCGCCTGATTAGAAATTTATATATATATATATATATATATATATATATATATATATATATATTAGGGGTGTAACGGTTCACAAAATTCACGGTTCGGTTCGATACGATACACTGATGTCACGGTTCGGTTCGGTTCGGTTCGATACGTTTTAGATACAGCAAAATGTAAAAACATCTCAACTTTTCAGAATGCCGCAAGCGCACCGCGGGTCATGTGACAAGAACCAACCAATCAGCTTCATCCTTTCCCGTAACAACGTTGAGAGCTCAGCCAAGATGAAGGAACAGCTGATCATAGTTGTATATGGATTGCAATTTTGAAATAAATTCAGTAGCAGAGCTACTGCAAGCGATTTTTAGAGCTGCAAATCCATTTATCCTTCGCTGAAATTTCCGCGTCTCATGGAGAGAGCACGTCATTGTTGCTTAGCAAAGACAGAGGCCTCAGGAGAAAGACGCGCTTAGCGTTTTCCATGCGTTTTTAGGCACGATATGTGAACGGCCCCTAAGGCGCTCGCTCACTCAGCACACGCTGAAGGCTCGTTGCAAAATGTCTAATGCATTTAACAGACCAGAAATATAAGATCCTAAAATAACCAACAGGTCTGGTGTTTGGGTTGGATTCCCTGTAAGCTATAGTGTCTAAATGCTGCAGGGATAGTTTGCTGCGTGCATGTTTCTCCTTTTTTTCGTCTTTTCCCAGATAGTACTGACGCATATATCCCAGATATTCCCAGATATTTGTAATCCCGCTGGTGTACCCTGTCATGTTGCAGATGCGACATACCGTTGTTTTTTTATCCACCACTCTCTTGCCATCACCATTATAGCTTAAAGGGAATCCAAAGTGCACCCAAACACCAGACCTGTTGGTTATTGGAGGATCTTCTCATTTCTAGTCTGTTAAACGCATTGGCTATTTTGCAACGAGCCTTCAGCGTGTACTGAGTGAGCGAGCGCCTGCTGAGTAGCCTAACATAAACATATAAGATGGTGTTTTTTTCTTCTTCGGGAGTGTCAGGGGCGTTGCCTGTTACGTTGTTTGGGTTATTGGGCTACCTTGTTGAACGCATATCATTATATTTCTTTCTCTCTCTTTTTTTTTTTTTTTCAAATATAATTAATTACTCCAACGAACCGTTCGGTATACATAATGCGTACCGCGTACCGAACCGAAAGCGTCGTACCGAACGGTTCAATACGAATACGCGTATCGTTACACCCCTAATATATATATATATATATATATATATATATATATATATATATATATATATATATATATATATATATATATATATATATATAAATCTTAAAGGTAATAAAATTATCAGTCTGTTTTGAAAGCAGATAAAGATATTTATTTATACATTTAATTTTGATGCATTGTAGTATTTCAAAGTTGATCAGGACTATTTAAACATTTTTCTTGAACTTGCTTTATGTGTGAGTGGGCAAATATAACATAAGTAATATAGTAATTATAATATACTACGGACATTAAAATGACCTGTCATGTGAACTACCCAAACACAAATAAAACTTTTCAGATTGTCTAGAATAGATGATATTGAATGTGATGGTGAATAGTTTATGCAGTGGTTGATTATGGTTCAGAATTGACTTTTTGTTTATGATATATTGCGCTGCTTTCCTTTAGTTGTGAAATGGAGAGAGAAATTGCGTCCATATGTGAGTTTATGCAGGTATATGTGAGAATACAGTGAGATGCAGGGGTCTGTAATTGTCTCTCTCTTCCTCATTACATTCTGCATATGTTCCTGGATGTCAGGCTGAAATTGATCTGTTTCCTCCTTTGAAAACGTGTGTGCCAACATCCCGGGTGATGAGACATAAACTACAATCTCGCCAAACAATAATGATACTTATCACTCACCGTCACCCTGTCAAGCTTATGAGGAAATATATATATATATATCTCTGTCCTGAGCCATTATTGGAACTCAGAAAACATAGATCTTTT
This sequence comes from Carassius gibelio, assembly GCF_023724105.1. Classification (NCBI taxonomy): domain Eukaryota; kingdom Metazoa; phylum Chordata; class Actinopteri; order Cypriniformes; family Cyprinidae; genus Carassius; species Carassius gibelio. The sequence continues at coordinate 23,253,862 of NC_068382.1, forward strand.
TTTGTGGCTCTGATAATTCACTCCTGGCCCGGAGATGGATGACATGAAGAAGTCCATAAAAGATGTTACCTCTGGATTTCAGCCCCTGTGATTTATTTCATCGCCTCATCAAGATATTTTTTCGGGGGAAAAAAACAGAAAACAAAGCGAATCAGTGCGGATGGCGTGCTTTCTCTCTCTGCCACACGCCATAAGTTTCCAGGGCTTCTGTACGTTAACAATACTCTTTATCTCTGTTTGGTCTAAAGGACTTAATGAGTCTCAGTAAGCACTGGGAGAGGGGAAAAATCTGTCTTACACTAACTGACCTATGTGACCATACATGTCAGTTACTCGCTTTAGCGGGATAATTACCCCAGCCATCAGATCGGCTCTCGCCACGAAAATGACCAGGCCTTTTTCACTAATTTCCCATCCAATTTAAATAAGACTGCTCCGGCAGCATAGGTCGTCTTTGAATGCACGTGTTTTCCTTTTATTGCACACATGGTTATCTAATTTCTCTGGTTGTTTGTGAAGTGTGACAAAGAAATGCTCATTCCAGGATCAAAATTAAGGGCCATGGCTTTGTGTTTTATTTGCAAGAGCTGCAATTATCCTGGCACATACAAAAAAAAAAAAAAAAAAATCTAAATTTGTAACCTCACTGCAGTTTATTAAAGGGGTCATATCATAAATGTTTTATATTTTGTTTTATTTTTATTTATTTTTTCCCCTGAGGTCCACTTATAATGTTAGTGTGTTTTGCACCAAAGCAGTCATAATTATTTTTTAATGACTATTTTCCACTATATCTTTGACACTTAAACTTATGTTCTGCTTTGTCTTTTTAAAATCAACATGCAACTGTATTCACTACACAATTATGTTGCTATAACGTGACATATTTCTTACTTTCTAACTTTGATTATTGGTTACAACTAATTATATTTGTACTAAATATTACATTATGTATATTAAGAATAATATGCATGGATTATTTGACGATTCCAAACATGCATTATGAAACTAAAGAGTTAACTTTGATTTCATGTTGCTTTTGCATGTGAAATTAGTATCGATGCTTTTATCATGTCTAGTATTGTTTGCACTGTTCTGCCTTTGAAAAAAGAGCTTTTATGCAAACCAGTCCGCTTGGAAATATAGTTCACAAGCCAAATTGTAAACCATTCACAATTGCACTCAATCAGATTAGAGTTAAAGCAATTCAAGAGCATAAACGGCATCTGACAGAGAACTAAGACCTGGTTTAAAAAACAAAACAAAAACAAAAACAATCACAAAACTGTCTGCTTAGTAAGCCGAATTGTAGGCTTTTGGTATAAACGTTTTTATAATGCTATTTTTTGCTTCCATATATTTACATATTGCAATTAACTCTTTTATCCCAATGATGAATGAAATAGTGCATTTGACTCCTTTAAATGTTAAATGTTCTGCAATTAAATGGATACCAAATTTCAAGAGCATTAACTGCATAGGACAGGGAAGTAGAACGGATTTGCGCAAAACAGCTCCTATGTAAAGTTTCATATTATATTATGACAGATTCACAATACAGGTTATTAGTTGTAGGCTTTTTCGGTTGTCAAGAAATGTTGCCCAAAAAATGAAAATGTGATGTTTATCTGCTTACCCCCAGGGCGTCCAAGATGTAGGTGACTTTGTTTCCTCAGCAGAACACGAAGGTTGTTTTTTTTTTTTTTTAGCTCAATCCGTTGCAGTCTATCACTTGTATAATATAAGTAATGGGAATCATAGCTAAAAACCTTTCTAAAAAAGCTGTATAATGATCTAAGATGAAAGTTACTGTATTGTTTTATAATTAATTCAATTCATTTCATATCTTAAAAGATTAAAGAAAAATAGTTTTCATGTTATTTGACTCCTTTAAAGATGAAATGTTCTGCACTGAAAACTGCAACTAAAGTTTAAGCATGTCAGCTAAATACGACAGAGAAGCACAAAACCCATTAATCTATAATAATAATAATAATAATAATTATTATTATTATTATTATTATTATTATTATTATTATTATTATTATTATTATTATAGATTAATGGGTTTTGTGCTTCTCTGTCGTATTTAGCTGACATGCTTAAACTTTAGTTGCAGTTTTCAGTGCAGAACATTTCATCTTTAAAGGAGTCAAATAACATGAAAACTATTTTTCTTTAATCTTTTAAGATATGAAATGAATTGAATTGTTCATTTGAATTGTTGTGGGTTCAAGTCGGGCCGGCAGTGTGTGTGTGTGCACTTTGGATGGGTTAAATGCAGAGCACGAATTCTGAGTATGGGTCACCATACTTGGCTGTATGTCATGTCACTTTCATTTTTTATTTATTTATTTTTTTAAATCAATGGTCTTAACAGTTTTGTGCAACTGGCTGCAGGCCTGACTGTTTTGGCAGTACAAAAAGTATACATATAAGGTACCATCGGGCCCACAAAAAGATTTGGAAAAAAGACTTGACCTCTCGGGTCTGACCCCGTCCTCTCTGTTTCCACAGGCCATTCCACAACTCTCTTGCCAACATTTAAACACTTCCTGTAAGACAGGCGGGTGGCAGGAAGTTGCACCGCTGACCGGAGGCGCTTCAGTCGAGAGGATGAAAGAACTGCAAGCGTGCCGATCGTAAGTAATAAACAACGGCTTTCATCACGCCGTGTTTTCCTTTCTGCTCATCTCTCTCTGTGTTCAAACGCTTTGCAGTTGACGAGCTTTATGTGTGTGTGTTATTGGAATGTGTGTGTGTGCTGGTGTGGATGGGGTGGCTGATGAATGAGGCAGTGTGGCAGATTCACAGCGAGGGTCTTACTGCAGCTGTAGGGGAAACTAATGGCTAGCAGGGACCACCGAGGTCTCTGAGCTAATACCTGCTGCCTCCATCACAAAAACTCAAGCCCTGACACACAAACACACACACAAACAGACATTTTTACAGCCTTCTCCTCACCGCCAGTACACTCAATACAAGCAATAAACCTCATACACCGAATACATCCAACACTCTTAGAAAGAAATGTGCAAAACTTGCACCCTTAGCAGTACCCTCACTGTTCTATCTATCTATCTATCTATCTATCTATCTATCTATCTATCTATCTATCTATCTATCTATCTATCTATCTATCTATCTATCTATCTATCTATCTATCTATCTATATTAGTTTAGAATTTTTATTATTATTTTTTTCTTAGTGTGGGGATATTCTGGGCTAATAATCGGGGCTGTTAAGTTTATAGATTTTTAAATGCCCTTATATTATTTGTATAACTTGCATAATGTTGTTTGTAAAGCTGAAAAGTCTTGTAGGTTTTATGGGTTTCAACTGGCTTCCAAATATTCCAAAATATTCCAAATATATCAAATATATATATAGTGTTTCAGTTCCTGAAATGAAAAATTAAAGACATTAAAACGATTTGAAATTCAAAGACACATTTTTAACCAGAAAGTTTGTCAACACATGACAAATGTTTGAAGTTTGAAGGTTTATTGTTCTCTTTGAGATAGAGAGTTGACAGTTGACACAAACAAATACATTTATTTTTTCTCGCATTCTCACTTGCTCCTCTGAAAGGTTGTGCGCTCTTAGGAAAGTCCAAAAATAATATGCATGTGATAAGTCATTAGTCATTTCTTACTCTGCATATGTTCACTTGACCTGCCGTATGTTAATGCATGCAACAATGGCCCCACATATGGCTGCATGTGCAATCCCAACTGCAAAAGCTCCTGCGTGGGGCCTCATTACAGAAAACTTCCCCAGCCGCGTCATTAGCACAGAGGTGGAGTTCACGGGGAACGCCGGTGTGCTAGAGCTCCAGTCACACCATCAGCAGGGAGATTAAACAAATACTATCATGTCAGACGGACAGTTCAACAGTGTGAATCAATAACTAGAAGACTTGCTTTCGGCACAGTTCATGGCTCTCTATATTTCGCTATATTTAAATCCATTCCAAAAATTTCCAAGACTTTCTGTATCAGTGCAGAAAATGTAAAAACAAAAAAGTAGTGCAGAGATAGATAAAAAATTCAGAATAAAACTTACTGCTAAAGTCGTATGTTTTATAAGTGCATGTTCCTCCTAGTTGGAGTGTGCAGTCTGTCCAGAGTTCCAGGCTCATGTTATCCGCTGGGCGCTGGCTGGCGATGGGCATCATCCTTTCAGATTCTGGGCACTGGACCAGCAGCGGCTGCCAGGGCAGTTTACCCCCAACTGGACTTTAATACACTACAGCACTTCATGGGGCAAGTAACTGTCTGTATACAAGCACACAGATTTCATCTGATTTCACCTGATTTTTATTTGTACTTTTAAAACTTTTTGCATACTTTTATTTATTTATTTATTTAACAGTGGTATAACTATTTACTTAATAGCTATAATATTGTATAATAATTATCATAAATAAATATAATAGTCAACTGGAACCTAAAATTTATGATGATGATGATGATGAAGTGTTAGTTTACTATAATTGAGATATTAATATTTTGAATATTTCTTTTTCTATCTACATTTTAATGTTAATTATATGTTTAGCCAATTGGTGTGTTTTTGTCATTGTTTTTATTATTAGTAGTATTTATATATGTCTATATATTTTTTATTCATTTTTATTTTAGTTTCTTCTTTTCTTTTTTTGTAAAAAAAATTGAAAATGATTTTTTTAATATATATAAAATAAATAAATAAATGGATTTACAAACATAAAATTATCTATAATCTTTTATTATTATTATTATTATCATCATCATCATTATTATTATTATTATTATTTTAATTATTTATTTATTTTACTCTGGCAATAGAATTGTATTATTATATCACATGCATATACCATGGTGTGTGTGTGTATACCATAATGCTTTCGTGATTTGGTAATTAAACAGCACAATGTATATATAAATACATATATAGAAGTATTATATCATGTAACATCACTGCACCAGGGTAACACCATAGTTCTTTGTTCTGTATAATTGATTTATTCATGTCCCTAATTGATCTGAAGATCTCAAATGTCATTTTGATAAGAGGTCAGGAAAGCTGGACGTGTGTGTGTGTGTGTCGTCCCAGGGCTGTGATGTTCCTCATCTCAAGTTCACTGCTATACCCAGCATCTCTAATTGTTATTAATCTACAGCAATTAAAGTGAGCATCTTTGCTGTCACTTATCCCCTCCTCTCCTTGACGATCATGTACATGGCTGACGCGCAGGAGACGTGAACAGGAAGCATTGCTGCGCCGCGTTTCCTGCTGCTTCAGATGTGTTTAGCAAACCTAACAGCAGCCAGATAAAGCTCATATTTGAATAGGCCGTGTTATCAAATACGTTCATTAGGTTACACGCTCTACTTGATTAATTATATTTAAAGAAATTGTGGGTACTTTGGATCTTTCGTCGAGCGACGCTACAGCATGTCATAGATCCCTAATTTCAAGAAGAAAAGGGGGCTGAGGGCAGTTTTTTTTTTTCTTTTTTTTTCTGTTCTCTCTCTGCCTCTTCTGGACAGGCTGTGCGGATCCCTGAGGGCCAGAACGTATTCAAATGTATCTCCATCAATGAGCACAGTAATTATGAATTCCGCACTAATTAGTGTATACACTACTTCCCTTGCATATTTGATTTCCACTGTGAGATGGTAATAAGGGAAATGCCCATTTTTGTCCTGTCTCATGAAAATTCCAGAATGTTAGAGGGGGGAGGGCAGATGGTGAGAGAGAAACGGGGGATGCATTAAATATGAAAAGAGAGAGTGTGTGTGTGTGTGTGGGGGGGGGGGGACTTGCGATAACCCTTAAAAATATACTATGGGAAACCAGGGTTATACCATAGACTCTACCTTGATGATAATACCATGCTATCACCTCATGTAGGATATAATGCACAGTCCATTGTTATCGCAAAATAAACTCTGAGAAGTATTATATGTTTTCAATAATCATCAAGCTACCAGAATACACTGTAAAAGTGAAAATGAACAGTTTTTACGTAAAAAAAAAAAAAAATAATTAAATAAAAAATACAAAATGTTGAAAAGAATATATAAATAATAATATTGTTAATATAAATAAAATTTAAATTGTAGTGCCAAGGTATTTGAAGGGTGTTTGGTCTTTTTATTTTATATTATTTATAATATATAATATTATACATAATATTATGCATTATATATATTCTGATACCGTCACTGGACCAGTGTACCACTACAGTAGGAATAAAGGATATAATTTGTATTACTGTACTTAATAACTCTCTTTTAAAGTTAAAACCTTTCAGGTTTGATCGGTAAGTTTTATAGTCCTTTTTAACTTCACATTAATACAATGCAGCCCTAAAGCTGATTTTTTTTTTTTCCCCTGTATACTTGTACAAATACATATCTGCTTGTGTCTGGTGACTAAACGATGTCCTCAAGCTCATTGTGAACCAATATATTTCCTCCCTCGATACTTTGAGAATAAGACTCAGAATAATAAAACATTATTTCATTTTTTAGTTCATGTCAGTCAGTCCAGTTCATGCTAGTAGGTCATAAATAAGCCACATATGAGGTGCTAATAAAACTCTCTTAAAATGCTTTGAGTGACAGACATCTGATTTTGTGGATTGAAATAGGTCTGTATTATCAGAGCAAATCTCACAGTCTTGTGATTGGACATACAGTCCTGCGGCTCTTAGTGCTCATAACCACACAAAGCATCACCTGTTCTTCAGAACCCATGCCTGCTGGGACATTCTTTCTTTCTTTTGTCTTATGGATAGACACTGACATAAAAATAATGAATGCATGGATAGCTTGAAAAATTTAAACCCTTATACATACAAACAACTTTACAGACGAATTTTATGTATGTATGTATGTATGTATGTCTCTGTCTATCTGTCTGTCTATTTATTTCACAAAGTAAATATTTAGCTTCACATGAAATTCACAAAATGCCTTTTTTCAGTCTTTGATAAATCAAAGGCATGCTTGTCAAGGTGCTGCTCTATAGAGTGTAAAAATATTGAATTAAAAAATTCCCAGTGGCATAACATTTGGCAGGATGTTCTCAGTAATATTATTGCAATTCTCCTAAATAAAATAATTATACTGGAATAAGAACAATTGACCTCATAATTCATGTTTTTTTTTTTTTTTTTTTTTTTTGCATGTTATCCGATATGCATTTAATTTGTTCTTTATTACTGCTTGTTTATTAAAATATGCCACATTCTCTCAGATTATGGCAAATTTAACAATCTGAATTTATTGCACCTATAATACCAACAAATTGCACAATTAAAGATTTCAGTCATTTTCATTCAAATGGCTTTTATACAAGATAATAATAATAGTTATGATGATGATGATGATGATGATGATGATGATGATAATTATTACACATAAAATGTATTTTTTAAAGTATATATTATTATTTTATTACAGAAATGTTTAATAAAAAATACATAAAATATATAGTTTGATATTTTAAAAAATGAAACACGATATTAATAATAAATAATACTTTATTCCTTTATTTTCTTAGCTCAAATCTCTTCGCTCTTCTTCCCACAGAATATAATGCCAGCAGCATCTCCCCTTCCTGTTTTCTGGACGCCTTCATGATGTCATTTCCTTTTGAAGGTCCAAGATAAACATTCATTTCTGGATCCCCTGGGGTAGCGCTCTGATAGACGGCTCAAGGATCCGAGTATTCCCTTACATAATTAGCAAAACCAGGCATGGGCATAATCTCATTCTCCAGACCCAGAAATGATGTGCCCTAGAAAGACAAGTTATTTGTATTGATTTATTGATTGATTTTTGTTTTATTCTCATCCCACTGCTGTTGACACCTGAAGTTTATGCATTCAGATAACTCTTCTGCTCAACTCTGTTTGAAATGTGGATTTATACACGGGAAAGAAACATAAAAAGTTTTTGTGAACATACTGCTCTGTGATGCAGTAGAAGGGTTTTTGTGTGCTCATGTTACGTTTGATTGACAGCGAGCTGGAGATATACCTCTGTCTCTAAGCGGGAGTGAGATATTTAATCATTTGTAATTAACATTTCTGCTGTAGTGGAAGCTAGAAGACAACAGTCACGTGTGATTATCTGTATGCGATACAAAATTGATGATTAAGAAAGTTAGTACTAATTTAGACAACACATGTCTAAGTTTGTCCATCCAACCCAAGCAAAAGGAAACCACATTGGTTTGGATGCATGCATCCTTCGCATTTCAGCACTCAAGCATGCTTTGAAATGTTGATATTGAGGCGATTAAAGATGCATGTAAACAACTCATGGTGAATTCTCAGAGCTGGTTAGATAAGTGTGCAAATATTCAGCGTTTGCATCTCTGACATTTACTGGCGTTTTGTCTCTCGCTTTGTGTTCGGGTCGTGACTCTGTGGTCCGTTCTGCATGTTTGGACGCTTTCTTTTCCTTTCAATTGACTTTTTTCTCTTTGATAATTCCTGTTCCACACACGCTGACCTCCAAATGTATTCTATCCGGAGCTCGCAGGGCCGGTTCTCTGAAGAACATGCTTTTCCCCTTGCGATGCCCCAAATGCAGATGTTCAGCCGCTCTGCCAAGAACTAGTGAGCCTTTCTCTTTCCCACCAGTCCCAGGACAGCTTCACACAGCCGTCCATACTGGCACAAACACTGCGTTTGTGTGTGTGTGTGTGTGTGTGTGTGTGTTTGTCCTCTCTCTCACCACATCACATCAACCAGCTGAGGAACAATTTCGGGTGTCTTCAACCTTTATTTTCTTCACGTTCCTTCTCTCCCTTTCTGTCTTTCATTTTTTATTTCCCCCCTTCACCAGGAACGATCGCTGGGCTCTTCCCATTGTGGATAATTACTCAAATGACAAATTGAATTTGGTTAATGGTGAGGATCTGACTTTGGAATTTTCAGGATTTCACTCCTGCGGCCGTGCTAACCAGAAACACGCTTTCTCCATCAAATGTTGGTCTGCAGCTGGCTGTGGGAGTGCTCGGCGCCGGTATTCATGCGTGGGTTTGTGTGTGTGGGATATTTCCTATAGTTTAAATGAACACCAGGTGGTCTATATGATCAGGCCATTACTTCATGACTGTGAGCACCAGGTCAGACATTAGCCAAACTGTGAAGACGTGCTGACACCAGAAACGACCTAGAATCACATGTTAAGGTTATGTATATTTATGTTTACTTCAGAATTTTTGCAGTTCTGTGTTATTACAGCCATAGCTTCTGCCATATACTATTTAATATACTACAAAATGTGGTACCCTGACATTAGTCATACAAAATAACAGATTTTAAGACTCTGAAAACTACTTAAATTGTTAAAGGTGTTATCTGTAGTAACTATTCTACAACATTATGATTAGCATAGCTACTCAAGGCTCATTGGAAATATAAAGAGCCCCCATGGAGCAAGGTGACTGAAAAAAAAAAAAAAAAGATTAGAGGAAAAATTATATTTCAATGATTTTGTGTTCCCTTATAAAATGTTAGTTTTATCCAAAAAGTATTGTGTTCCCCAAAGAAACACTGCATTCTCTCACAAAACATTTGCATCCTCATGGAAAAGTATTGCATTCCCCTGAGCATCTTTGCGTCTGCCTGTAAAACATTTGCGTTCCCTTGCAAAAGTATTGCGTTCCTTCAAGAAACTTTGCATTCTCTTCTTTGAAACTTTGCACTCTCACAAACATTTGCGTTCTCTTGCAAAACTATTATGTTTCCTCAAGAAACTTTACGATCTCTTGCAAAACATTTGCATTCTCTCACAAATGCATTGCGTTCCCTTAAAATTATTAAAATTAAAAAAAAAAAACTTTGCGGTCGCTAACAGAAGCACTGAAAAACTGCATTTTCAAAAGTGCAACATTTCCATATTTTTGCAAAAACTGAATGTTTATAAGAACTTAATATCGAGTAGCTTACATTGTATACAAATGGTTTGTCTATATTTGCCAGCGAAAGTAGTTACGAATGAATTCAAAGCTCTATCAATCGTTGTTCATCTTAAAGCAACAACCACTCAGTATTGGCCAAATTCGAACACGTGATGTGTCAAAACCACCAAGCCACAACCCCAACCATTTCATCTCTAAATATCACTTCTGCTGTTCTAGAACTTCAAGAAGTGAAGTTTACAATGTGACTTTCCCTCATACTTGACTTTTTTTTTCCACTACTCATTTTTTAGCTCTCACTGATGTTCACTCATCTTCTTTATCAAGTCATCCCTGCAAATCACACCCCATTGGTCATCCATCAGTCTGCAGCGATCACCAGAGACTCCCCCTCTCCCAGTAGCATTTTCCTCTCTCTGAACTATCAATCGCTCTATCCGCAAACCAGCTCTCATTTCCCCAAAATGACCCTGCCTCCCTTCTCCATCTGGTCAGATTGATACGTTTCACGCCATCACAAGAGGAGGTAAAATATTTCCCGTCATTTAAAGTCCAAGAGGCACGGCTGCTAAATCGTCTAGTCGAACCAAGAAATCCATCAAGCCAACGCTCAACTTTGCACCAGAACATTTCATATGCAGCATCACTGCATCGCTCCACAACTGCTTTGCCAGATCCTCCCCAGGCCAGAGGTCAATAATGAAACTAAGTTTAAAGGAGCTGCTGGAATATTCACAGTACAGTATATGGTTAAAGGGCTCGAGAAACACATCATTAAGTCCTCTGTGAGAAAGTCTGCCTCATTCCAGCGACTCTTGTATTCATAGCATTCCCTTTTTGAGCATCTTAACGATCACGCGCTGATGTATGGATCACGCCGCTCTCTTCTCTCCTGGAGCGTAATGGCGGAGCAAGAGAGTTGCCCTATGGCTAATTTGTATCATTCAGTAGCGTGACTGTTTGTCAGAGCCGAACTGACTCTCTTGACCTTCTATTTCTTGTGGCGGCCGACAAGTGGCTCTGCCTCTGGTAATTAGTTTTCAGCCGCTCTCGGTGCATGTGTGTCTGAGCGCCTGCATGTGTGTGTGTGTAAAGTTGAGCTTTCGAGGGCTAGCCGATGTTGAGTGCTGGTTAAATATTTACTGTTCAAGGCAGATTCACACAAGTTTTTAAAATTAATGAGTGGAGCGGAATGTTTGGACAGTGGCAGTGGCATTGAACTGTTTGTAGAGCTTTTCCACCTCGCACTGGTGACATGCAAGTCACTCCGTATTTTCCTGCTCTCTCTCTCTCTCTCTCCCTCTCTTAATGTTCCTCTCCGAAATTAATGGTGAAATAGCCATGTGGTTTCAACCCACGTGGTGTGCGAGCTGTTGGATGTGCTCTATATTAAACTGTATTTGTAATGGACCACTGCCATTGTGAAGTAGTTTTCGGGGATCTTCCGTGCTTCACTCTTCAAGCATTCAGCAACATGCTTTTCATGCTTTTTTCCCAAAGTCTTTCACTTCCCAGAGGAAGAGGAATTGCTCTTTTATAGCTTGGGAGACTTAATGAGGTCTCAGCTTTGTTTATGTTAAGTATCACAGTTGTTTTAGATGTTTCTCCTAAAATTCCTTCTGATGAATGCAAATAGCACTGTATTGAATTAGACAATTTGTTGTTGTATGTTGTTGAGGCATTCATGAGATCTTGTGAAGACGTTTTATGATTGCTGGTGTCAAAAATCTCCTTTCGATCTCATTGCTATTCAGGAGAATCATCTATGATCATCTTATCTGTGTTTTTTTTCTATAGGATTGATCAGTTACATATATATACATTATGGTATATAAGTAATGGAGGCTTCAGGTATGCTACATTTAAGAATCACTGTTGTCTCAGATGTTTCTCTTCAAATTCCTTTGGAGAAATAAAAAAGACAATATGTCAACAGCATAAAAATATGTGGAAATCATAGCTTGTTAAAGGAGTTCTTTTTTGGAAACATTGCTGAGATCTCTTCTGAAACTCACTTGTGCCTCAAATGTTTCTCCTAAAACATCTTGAACTTCTAAAGCAAGAAAATTAAAAGGTGTTGGAGTTTTTGATGAGTTCTCATTGAGACATCTTACTTCTGGCTTATCTATATCTATAAATGAGCAATTCTGAGCAGTTTGAGTAATTGTTAAGTCCTTTTTTATGGAGCTCCAGAAGAGTCATGGTGAAATTATAGGTCTTAAAACCTAGGAGAAAACAAAAGTCTCTATTTGCTCTCTAACCCAACTTTTATACCCCACTCCTCGTTTTTAACACTCTCTTTCCAGATTAGCATCCGGTAAATGACATATATGTATAGAAAAAAACATAAACAGAAGAGGCAGAAGGGCTGTGTTGTCGAGTAAGGGGGTGTTGAGGGCAGGCAAAGGGGATTTGCTACAGTTAATCTTTTCCATAGAGTAGATATGTGGGTTCCTTCGTTCAGTGCTTTGTTGACAGAAGTGGGCTCCATTGTAGGGGTTCCAGAGGAGGGGGTCTTTTGAAGGGCCTGCTATCGTCCCGCCACATGCACGCCATGCTCGTCCTGCAGCCAGCTGATAGGCCGGCCTCGGCACACTGGGAAGATTGAATTGAAGTGTCACACTTGAGGCGTACAGTGTGATCAGCCCTGCATGAGTGCGAGGTGAAGAGGGGAGATCACGATGCTTCCTCTTCGACTCGCACGAACGAAGCGAAGAGCCGAACGAAAGAACGCATGTACGCCCTCCCTCTCGGTGCTTATATTTGACTTTGTGTGCTTGGCTGGTTTTATTATGACAGGCTGAATGGTGAAGGGGGGATTAAACTGTTAAGCAGACATCAGAGGCTGTCTAATGTTTAATGCAAGAGTGTGTGCATGTAAGAACTGATAATGAATACAAACAGGACGACATCTTATTCGCTGTGTTTTTCTTAGGATGACTGGAGAACTTGTCATTCTATGCTATCCTCTCTTAATCTCAAAACCCCCAGACCCGCATCAAAAAACCTTCCTAATTTCTTGAGAGCCCTGCATAGTTTGGTTTCTGGGGTTATACAGAATAAATGGGTATGTATAGCTGAGAAACACAATAATTGCATGGCTTTTTTTTACATTTAATTTTTAATTTTAGTGCTACCTTGCATCTGATTGGTTAGTTGGCACAGTAACTATACAGAAATACAGTATATGGTGATTATAGGATGATCTGCCTTTTCAGATACAGGGGCAACTGCAACATGTTAGGTTAATTTCTCTGAAAGGTATGAGTAAAATATATATATATATATATATATATATATATATATATATATATATATATATAAAACAAATCATTATGTTTGTTTTGAGCAACATTGGCTCAAATTTCATAAATTTGGGACCCGAATTGTTTGACTGACCAATAGAAGATAAGGAGAATATATAGCATATGTCCATATAATGAATGTAAATGGGGTCCAAAGTTGTTTTCAAAATATCTGATTGTATGCTCTGCTGAGGAAAGGTTGGATAAATGATGACAGATTAATTTTTTTAGTGACTTAAAAAAGGGGTAATGGCCAAATATGTCTTTCTTTTGCATATATAAAAAAATGAACAATTAAATATCCTATACACTGAACCCAGTCTCACCACTTTGTCCTTAATAACTCTTGGACTCAAAATGACCAAATTCCATCCGTATTATACAGTAAACGCTCACTGCTGTTCCTTTGAGTGGGACGTACGGTATGTGCTGAACTCACGAAACAAGTAGAAGATCATCACCTATGATAATGAAGAGCAGATAGGAGCTGGCGATAGCGGCTTTAAAGGTCACACGTTGCCGAATAATTGCTTTTTACATCCTCCAGTACGTTTAACAGGCCCGAGGCTTGACCCCGCTGGTAGGGGCCGTAAATATGCCATCTCCACAATACTCACAGATGTACCGACATCACCGCCTTGTGTTCGGAGCACGTTTCTGATGTGAGGTCAGAAGGGTCCCTATTAATCAAGAGAAATTATGCAACAACCCTGAACACTTCTCACCAGAACAGGATTGACCCAAAGACCGGGGTCGATTGATTTGGAAAGAAATTATAAATAAAATGGATTTTATGATACTTTTCTGATGGAGAATTAACTAGTGCGCTCGTTCTTAAACGCCCTTAACTATACTTTGAGATATAAGTTCCCGCAAGATATAAAATACCCCAAATTATATTTTTAGAATGTCTCGATTGTTTCTCCTGGATGGCAGTGTAATTAAGTGGAGAGAGTGGAAAGTTTTTATTAAATATTTTCCTTCTCAGTTTAAGTTTTGCCAAACCGATAGCAAAGTGTGTAATCAAAAGTAAGAGATCTCAATAGAAACTCAAACATTTCCAAAAGCAAATAATTAATGCTCATTTTATACCCTGAAATTTTGTTAAAACTATTTCTCCTAATGGGCAATGTTACAATTTTATTGCACAGTATGTCAACAATTTTCTCATCGGTCAAAAAAATTCTCCCTAGGTATTTTAGGAGAAACATCTGAGATAAAGCTGAGACGTTTGATTTCTGAAAAGTTTTCAGAGCAATAAAACTTTCTCCTGGGTTATTTAATGCACGGTACTGGGCTAAATAAACAACGCAACAGCGAGCATTTCTCCTTGCCATATTTCAGCAGGCATCGTTTAAACCACATGTGCTACCGAAACCCCACAATAACAGAATACAAGTGCAAATAGGAACCACCTTGCAGTTCGGATCAGGCGTTGAGAGCTTGAAATAGTGACTTTGACACGTCTCTGAGGAGAACGGACACTCTTTGGGAATGGCATCTTACTGATCGAGCTCTCTCATCAGGGGACTGGAGATTGTGGAACATGTGGCCAGAGAGTTCTTCGCAGAGCTCCCGTGTGCCGTCTGAATGCTTTATGCATCTCAAAACACACTCGCATACTTTCAGGGGTTAAAACAACAGGAAAGGATCGAGAGGGTTTATTATGATGACATGTTTAAAGCGAAGACAAATAAATCCAATGGAAATGAATGAAACGTTTCACTGAAGCAGGATGTTAACTTTTCATTCAAAAATATTTGACTTGTTGATCTAAAGTATATGAACGATTTAGAGACCAAATTGAACATGGAAGACAAACACAAAATTGTATGCACTGTTACTCATTTAAATTGTGGTGCATCAATAAAAAAAAAACAAAACAAAAAAAAAAACAATAGACATTGGTTTTCATATCCACTCATGTATTTTATTATTGAAATTTCCTCTAAAATGCAAAGAAACCCTTTGCAAATAAGATTACTTAATGGATTATTATTTCCGTTAGTCTCTCCAGTCCACACTAACAGGAAAGACTTAGGAGTTTTTCGTCTTCAGAAAGCCTTTCAAAACCACTCTGACTTCTCATAGAGAGGCACAGAGCCAAGACATACTCCATTCAGAGAGAGAAGGAGAGAGAGACTTAATTCAGTGTGTTTGATGGAGGCAGAACCACAGCTCCTCCCTGTGGTACACACACTGGATTACTCCAACCGCAGTTACATGCTTCCTTTCTTCCTCTTCCTCACTCTCTCTTTCTCTCTCCCATGGTCAGTTGAACAGTTCAACTTCAAATGCTACTATCACTGCTTTCAAGCCCTCCTGGAAAGTTCCTTCTTACAGGCTCAAAATTCATAATTAGCATGTGAATACATTGAACACATTTCTATAAATTTTTGTCTTTTTCACGTACTGATAAAGTATGTTTTTTTTATTTTTTTATGCCATGGCAGCAAAGTGAAGAGCAAAGCATGTGCATAAGGGTGTTAAATCAATGCTTTATCTATGCAGTTTACTCTTTTTGTGCTGCCACAGGCAAATGCTGCACTGTTTTGGCAGAAGTATTTATTTTTTTTTATTTATTTTTTTCATCAACAGCTAGTGTACAAAATGCATGCAAAGGTAATATTTATGATGCATGATTATATTTTTCTTTAGGTGCCCCAATTTATAAAGTCAGGGTTTTATAAAAAAAAAAAAAATTCTAATATGTCTGTGCATACTTGTCAATATGACAAGTGTGTGTGTGTGTGTGTGTGTGTGAGAGAGAGAGTTATTTATTATTTATATAATTCATTATATTTTTTGTTTTAAAATGCTTAATAGACTATCATGTGACCCCAACTTGGAATTTTAGGGATTTAAGTTTCCCGTTGTTGTACTTTTCATGCATACAGTAAGCTAATCTTGTAAATATGAAAAGCATTGTTTAACAATTAATTGTTTAACAAAGTGAGCTTAAAAAGCATTTATATGTAAACAATTTTAGATTTTTCTAATTAAATCTTGAGTCAGATGTGTAATTGCATTACTGATTTCTAAGAACATTTTAATTGTATTACTTTTAGTTGTTTGGTTGTTTTGCAGATATGAGCCCCTTCAGCAGATCATTGACTTTCAGAGCAGGTCTATCTTTTTCTGATAAGCAGAGTGTTCTGGAAACCTTTTTGACATTGATAATTGTTTGGACAATTTGTTTGCTGATGCTGGTTTTGCAGGAATCAAGTACTAATTATTTTGACTAATTTAATTATGGTTTTAGTAAGACTGGAGTACTCTCAGCTCATGTTTCCATTCCTTTTTACACATTTTCCTCAATGCGAATCATTCGATTCTGTCTGGGTTTGAAATGAACATTCATTTCTTACGTTGCTGACATAATGCAGGGACTTTTGTCTCTGCTGCTGTTATATTGCATGCAAGTGTGCGTGTGTGGGACCCTGGGATTTTTCCAACCCAACCCATGCAGTCTCCAGAGGGTGCTTCCATTCAGGTCCCGGCCGGCATCATCGTCTGTCCCCACCTGTGTGTCGTGCTCTGGTATATTGCTGTATGCCTTCTCTCATCCTTCTTCCTCTAGAAAGAAGAAAAACTCTGACATTTGGAAGAGATTGGTGGGAAAAGCAATCTCGGATCACTCGGTCCCAGCAGATCACATTCAGCTTACCGGCGGGAGCAAGACTCAGACATTATTTTGAACCACTAACTTCTTTACAGCTAAAATGGCGCATCCTTGGATATTCCTCTCCTCTTGTCCTCTCCTCTGCTTTAATGGGTGAGCTGAGAGCTTGCGCACCGCCTGCTTGTGACATTCGCCGTTTGTGGAGATGTCTCAGTGTGATGGGCCTCAGCTAAGAGCTTTAGAAGTCCCACACCATATGTTTCCTCCCAGGATCACCTCGTCCTGCAGAATTACAGGAACCCGAGCTTAAAAAACACAATTAGTTAAAGGTGAAACGTTTAAAGTCCCTATCTCACTTGCGGGGTTGCCACTAACACGATCTACCTCCGGCTAAATGTAGCTTGGATGCGTTTGGTGTCATGGCCTTTCTTTATGCAACAGTTTGCTCTGCAGCAGTCTTTCATAAGTGTGTTTTATTTTGGGATGTAATGTAATTTGTGCTGCTAATTATACAACAATTAGTATTTTGAGCAACTAGCAACTTTTAAAATAAAGTTGTTTTATGTGATTAGGAAAAAATGGAATTTATAAAAAAAATGATGATGATTTTTTTTTTGCCATACTTAAGTTTTTCAACTGATACTGATACTAACATAAAGCAGTGAATTTAATAATTATTAATGGTCTACTTAAAATATTTATGAATCCTATGTATTTTTGTGCTGCTATATATAAAATAAATAATATATGCATATACAAATAAATAAAACATTATAAAGTTACCATATTTTTAGTTTTTTTTAATTTTTTAAATTTTGATATTTGTATTTTGTTCATGTAATTTATATCATGTAAGCTTAGCAAAACAAATTTTATAAAAAAAAATATATATATATATATTATACTTAGCCTATCAGACTATTAGCTTAGGAACGTGATAACATCAAATTTGGAATCGAAGGAATTGTGGCATTTTCAGTGAGAAGTGTTAATTGTGTTCTGCCTTTGAAGAGCATTCCAAATCAGTCACTAATGAGGTTCCATTTCAGTTAATATACTGCCTTGGAAGGCAGCTTACCCATATAGGCAGCAAGGAGACTCCTTAGGTTTGGGAAAACAAACATAATATTATTTTTGCATGCAGACAGACTATAAAACTGATCTTTGCTTCAGAATCACCATATCTTTAAAATAATTTGTCACACCTATCATCTGATTACGCCCCCTAGCTTTTGATAATGTGCCTGTGATTTGAATCAGGCAACAGTGATGGTACAGAAACAGACCATTCCATCATTTCACACTGGACTCAACCTGCCGAGGTTGGGCTGTAATAAATGCCAATCATCTTACATTATTTTTCACATAACTTACCTTTATTCCACACCGATTTATCCCTTCTCTGACAAACACCTCGATTTATTTTCTGTTATTATGAAGCCCCTCCCTCAGAAATATGCGCTGGGCTGGGATTGGTCAGCTGGCTCAGTGTGTTGTGATTCGCTTAACCACCTCGAGCCTCTGAACACCCAACCCCTCTCAAGCTCTGAATGTGCTCCGGTTGTATTGTAAACAATGATGTCCTCTATATTGCTTATCAATTTGAGCCCGATTGAGACGCAGAGAATATTAATGAAGAGAATCGCACAGAACCTGTGCAAGCACGTTTTTTTTTTTTTTTTTTTTTTGTTGTCTCATAATTTTAGATACACTGTTGTTTGTAAATGCTACTGCTTCTGTCCCTCTGGGGTGTTTTTGGGGCCTTGAGAAGTTTTGTCATGCCCTGACTTCTGTGATTTTTCATTTGCTTATGAACATATACATGGCTAAAGTCTGAAAACACTGTATTCAGAACAAATTGGTCTAAAATAATATGTAAATAGCATGTATGTTTAAAGTCAGTTTGCAAGCCATTCTACTTCCATAATGTTCCTCAGGTGTAAAGTGCAATGCCTGTTAAGTGAGGCTTGCACTTTTTTTCTAGAGTTGAGCTTTAGATTGCTTTGTAGGTGATTTCAATCCGAACAAGAACCAAAAAAAAAAAAAAAAACATGATTTAAAAATGTGAATTTTGATTTTAAACACCCATTTCTTGTTTAGGACACATCCTGCTCTGTATTTAAGCATGTATTAGTGTTTCTCCTTCAAGTCAAGTCAAGTCACCTTTATTTATATAGAGCTTTAAAAAAAAAAAAAAAAAAAGGATTGTGTCAAAGCAACTGAACAACATTAATTAGGAAAACAGTGAATCCAGTGATGTCATCATTCAGCTCAGTTCAGTTTAAATAGTATCTGCGCAATCAAGTGAATGATATCCCTGTAAATTAAGTGTCCTCAACTAAGCAAGCCAGAGGCGACAGAGGCAAATAACCAAAACTCTATTGGTGACAGAATGGAAAACAGGCTCAGTCGGGGGGCCAGTTCTCCTCTGGCCAGTCGAAACCAGTAGTTCAATTCCAGGCTGCAGCAAAGTCAAATTGTGCAGAGGACTCAACTTGTTCCTATGGTCTTGTCCTGGTGGTCATCTGAGACAAGGTCTTTACAGGGGATCTGTATCTGGGGCTCATCTAGTTGTCTTAAAGGGCTGTAGAGGTCCTTTCTAGGTGCTAATCCACCATCTTGTCTGGATACAGACTGGATCTGGGTGACTGCAGTGACCCTCTGATCTGGATACAGACTGGATCTGGTGGCTACCCCAACCCAGGATTATATGTGTATTTTTATAGCTTTGTGAGACTCTGTAACCCACCTCAAGGTTCCTTTCCAGTTGCTTTTCCTTGGCACTTGCTCTCTTCTCCACTTTATGCATCTGTATTTCCTATTTGCTTGTGTTTGGTTTGAGCAGTAGAGGCCTGTAAGAGGTCTTTCAAGTAAAAGGAGTCTTCATATGTCCCCAATTGGAGGAGTTTGGTTAGGGGCTCGCCCCAAGCTAACTGAACTTTGCCTCTTTCTGTTCCTCACTCTAATACTTCCTTCAGCGAGGGGGCCGGGGGGCTGGGAGAGGGCCACTGGAAAACAGCCCGCGGCTCTACAGCTGATAATTTCACCAAATTTGCATCTTTTACAGGCAGTTATAGGGACTCTGCCTCTGAGGCCCACGGCGAATATTACACAGTCATATTCAGTCTCTTCCACTGTCATCCCCATCTCCCTCGCGCTCTTTCAGACTTGCCCCACGGGAGGTTCTCATCCTCTCTCGTCCTCACCCACCTACCCACTCTCACCATGAGCATGCGTGTTTGCGAATGCCTGTGGCATCTTGGTACTTCGTCTGGCATCTGGCATGTTTTAAAGGGGGAAAAGAGAAGACAAACACCTTAGTCACAAACTACAGCAGCATACACACACACTTGCATATGAAGTGATGTTTTGAGATATCAGTGATGTCATCCTTCCCTACTGATGTTTAAAGACTCTAACTTCCTCTCATCTGATGGACAGCTTCCTGTTCTTATTACAGTTACACAGTGCAGTTGTGCTTATGACATTGTGTAAGTTAACTGACATCTGTGCTAAAGGTAAGTTATTATGTTATTACATTTGTAAAGTTATTTAGATCATGCTCTTCTAGATGGATGTACCACTTCTGTGGCAGCTCCATTTAATAAGTGCAAAGACTGGATATAACTTAAGCAGGCTTGTAAGTAATTTGTTTATTTCATGGTAATGCATGTAAGGTTTGAGTTTCATTATTTTAATTGTTATTGTATATTAATTGTAACATTTATTTAAGCTCCATAGACTTGCATTGTAAGTGCATCAGTGAGAACGCATGCAGAAACCGGTTTGAAAACAATAATTTTAAGTGCTGCACAAAATTAAATCAAAAGGCTCTTTTTTAAAAAAAAATGCATATGAATCCTGCAAAATGATTGCTCGTTCTCCTAGTTTTAAAATCTTTGTAAGTGTTTAATTGTCTTCAAAGATCAAAGTTGTGCATCTTTGACTAAGTTTGCCAAGGACCGCATTAGCTGGGACGTTTTATTATGTTTAAGTAGGTTAAGTACTGCCCAATTTAAGCTCTAAGACTGGGCACATTTAAAATAGCTGTAATGAGAATTCTCGCAATTTACTGGAACAAAGGAGTCATTAGCTGCCATTGTGGCCATCATCGAATGCCGTCACCTTGTTAAAGAGTAAAAAGTATGTCTCATTTAAAGCCACAAGTTCAAATAGAACTATAAATGCTCTAAGATGGGTCACCAAACAACCACATTTCCAGGGCATGTGATAAGACTGATGCCAAACAAGAGCTTTATGTTGTTTGAAAGAACAATCTCAGCATGTCCAATTGTTTAAATGTGATTATAGTTGTACAGATGAATGTGAATGAGGAATGATTTTGCATGCATAATGACGGCCTCAGGCTAGGTTTAGCAAACGTTAGTATCATGCGAATAATACGTCTTCTGTAAACAGGCTGCATGAGAGATAGAAGACTATGACATCCATTTTCACTAATTAGTCCATTGTGTCAACTGATAATTTAAAGGTGAAGTGTGTAATTTTTGAGCCACTTGTGGCACTAATATGAATTGCAAAAATGTCTATTCCTGTTGCTCAAATGCCAGATCTTGGTGTTACAAATTATTCAGGGAAAACTTGAAGTTGAAGAAAGTTTAATTTAATTAAATTTTATTTCATTTTATTTTATTGTATTATTTTTAGACCTTGGCATTTTTTTAACTATTGATATGCACACTTGAAATAATAATAATAATAATAATAATAATAATAATAATAATAATAATAATAATTATTATTATTATTATTATTATTATTATTATTATTATTATTATTTCAAGTGTTATGTATACTTGGGTTTGTTTGTTTGTATTCATTGATATGTAGAACTTGATTTTTATTTATTTTTTTTATTTGTTTATTTATTGTAGACCATTTATTTTTTTATTTATATGTCAATATGTATTTATTTATTTTAATTTATATGTAGGTCTTTTTTTTTTTTTTTTTTTTGCTATGCAGAATTATTTATTTATTTATTTATTTATTTATTTATTTATTTATTTTATTTTATTTTATTTTATTTTATTTTATTTTATTTTATTTTATTATCATTTCCCGATCCCATTCTCGATCCCATTCTCTACTCTCTTTTCCAGTTGTTTCTAGTCTTCATTGGTCAGACAAAACAGATGAACAGTCCCACCCTAAACTCAAGCCATTGGTTTGCCAATTTTTTTTACATTCAAGCAAATATAGTTCAGTTTCCAATAAATTGTTTCAGACTATAATGGGGTTACCCAACAAACCCCACGTTGAGCGAATGTGTTCTGTGTATCGAACTGCAGAAACTCGGACCCTGTCTTGAACACTGTGGCCCATTTAAGTCACTTGATTCATTAGATGCTTTCGGCAACAGAACACAGTTGAGAGAGAGGGGACAAAGAAAAAAAATGACATGTCATCGTGAAGCTCCTTTAAAATTTACTAAAACTTAACAGAGAGTGCAGTGACTGGACAAAAATGTTCTGGTGCCTCCCCTGAACTTGCCCCCAAGTTTCAATAAAATATGTGTTTCTTTATTTGCCAATAAATTTGATATTCTTTATATAGATAACCATTTGATGTTTGACTGGAGCTCATGTTTTGTGGACATACTGTTGTACAGTAAATCCTGTTTGAAATTATGACAGTTGGTTTAGCTGCATTAGACACAAGTTAGTTAAAACTCTCACTATATGAATATTTCAGAATATACCAGTGGATCATTTGCCTTTCCAGAGAAAGTAAACAGACTCATGCATCTGTTTATTTATTATTATTATTATTATTATTATTATTATTATTATTATAGAGAACTCTTTGTGCTCAGGTTACACCCTCAGAAACAAACTGGAACACAACTGAACCGATCACTTAGCCTAGCAGTGAGACATAAACAATCTGCTAATGTTTTGTGAAAAAGCACACTTAAAACCGTACATGACTGGAAATATTTAATATTTAATAAGTCTGGCCATTAATGACTAAATATAAATTTCTGTGTCAATGCTAGTAATGTCACAAGATCCAAACATATTACTAAATATTCCCTTGTCTGCCTTTCTCTCACTGTCCAAAAGTAATGTTTATACGAAAGAGTTTTTATTGACATCATGGCCTGATGATTATGTCAATGGCGTGTATTTCCACAGGCTGAGTTTGCGTTTCGGACCCTGTAAAACCATGTTTGTGTACAATGTTATGTCTGTTTACTTTCTCTGGAAAGCCAAATGATACACTGGCTAACTGACATGCTAAAATATTCATATAGTCTCGGAGCAAAAACTGTGGTGCACAGTATGTCATGCAGTGTGGTCATCCAGTAATGCAGGTGTTTGGCCAATAAAAATTTGAGTTCTGGCATCAAAGTAATATCAACATTGAGCGTGTTTGCAGGGCTGGTGAGGAGATCCCAGACGGTGGTTATCCAACAGTAGCCAAAGGTCTCGATAAATCTCACTTACAGGTACAAACAACTCAGTCACTTCATAAAACGTGAATTTAGAGGTGCTGTTAGATGAGTCATGAACTTCAAAACCATTAAAAAACAAAAAATGGTTACATTTCTCCCTCAAAAGGCATATTAAGAAAATATAAAAATTATATTACAAATGCTGTTTAAATATATGACGATGATATTTAATGATATGAGAGGATGAACATTACAATCCTGCCTCTATAGTCAGTCTCATCTTTCACTAGTGTACAGAAGTAAAACAGATATTCTGAACCAGAAAGCAAGAGTGTCAGTTTGTTGTTTCTTCTGTCAGGTTCAGTGCTGGGGAAAGTTGCTTTTAAAAGTAATGCAATACAACATTGTGTTACTCCATGAAAAATTTACTAATTGGCTAACGATTGCGTCATAACCACTCGACTCTCTGTCGCATTACCGTACAGACAGGAGGAGAAGCTCGCAGGCAATTAACTTAATGTGGCGTACTGGCGTTACATTTTAAAATACTATACAAAATAATTAATCAGAATACTTACTCCTGCTCACTTACGCCAAAGAACTCCCCGCTCAAGCTCGCCGTCTCTGCAAGATTAACGATGCCAGTTTGCACGCACAGCTACTAGAAGATTTACATCTGTCAGACAGGTTGCTGACGTCGTCAAGCTTCGTTTGAGTCTGCGTGTCAGAAACGGTGCTAAAAAGTGCTATAAATAGCTAAAAATGGGCTTCACTTGTCTCAATTGAATTCCAATGGGGTGGCTGTGTCCATTTATTTTACTCTCTATGCTCACTCCCAATTTCTGTCAAGTGTAAATGTTGCTTTTTTCAAAACTAATGGCAGATGAAGTGGTGGCACGAGTTTTCTGCCATGTAAAGTATTGTATGCTCTTGCATTTTACTTTATTTCAGGTCCAACTTTGCTTAAAGCGAGGAAGTGTTTAATTATATATATTCCAGGATTTCTGCTCCGTCCTTATAAAACATAAAGTATCATAAATGGACTTGTTGAAAACAAAAGGGTCACACATTGTTCTGTTTGAAACGTAATGCCAGTGCAATTTGGGATGTCAATGAGTGAACGGCTGGCATAGAAATGTGAAATATATCTAGTAAAACAATTGCGAGCGAACATTTTTATTCTGGCTCAGGAAAAGCAAGAGAATAAGCATGACCTTGTATGTGGGTTGTTTTGTATGTGTTATGTCCGTACGACCTCACCCAACTTCCCATGTTCAGGTCGGCCGATACTCATTTTGCGTTGTTCTTCATTAAATCTCTCAATTACATACACATGTTTCTGAACGCTGTTATTGGCATCTGTCACCACTGTCATGCGTCTGGTATTAGCTGCAGTCATGCACTTGAGCGGGGTGCATTCTGGGTATGGTTCTCTGTGGTGAATGCTGAACTATTGTTCACTGTTATTTCCACAGCCAGGCCACATTTTTTAATTGTTTTTTACAGTTGAATTGGGAATATTGATTTATTTTCTTTGCCTACACTAATTGTGTACAAGCTTCAGATGGAAACCTAGCAGAAGTATTTTATCAACTGTATCATAGTAATTACATGTAGAAGATTGGTCAGAAATTTGGAGGGAAAGATTAGCATTTACAGAGGAAAAGGACTAATCCTTTAACACCAAGGCTATCAAACCTTCAAGGTTTGTCTTGATATCTTGGTTTGTAAAATTATATTAATATTATTTTTAATTCTCTTTTTAAATTATGTGAAATTTGTTTTCCAAATGTCTGCAAAGCAAGTTTGTAAGTGAACACCTCTTATTAATGTAAACATATATTTACTATAATTAAAGTTACTGAATAATTGATTACAATTCTACTCTATTTAAGTACAGTTTTCAAATGCTAAGAGAGCAATGTAGACTTATAGACCAATGTCGTTTTTAAGGGTGTATAATTTCACTACAGTTATAATTTTATCAAATAATTCAGCTGCACTAAAAGAAATTGCTATACAATTCCACAAATAATTTCCAAAAGACAGCAAATAACACTGAATTAAGCAGGAAGTTTCAAAGTATACAGATTTTTATTTTTATTTTTTTTTAATAATCTTTGTTTTACTCTTTGTTTTAAAATCTAAAAATAAATGTTACAGTGTATGTTTTTGAACATCTGTTAATAATGTACATATATTTTACTATAATTATAGCAAAAGTGAATGCAATTTACAGTGATGCTTGTCTTGTGAAGAAACCCCCTTAAACTAAGATGGATTGTATTTATTTATTGCATGCAAAGCCCACTTAATTAAATAGAATTTGTATCTGCATAAGGATGCATGATTGTGCATTAGTAATACACTTTTTATACTGAAGTCTTGCTGGCCTAAGTTGTATCAAAGTAAGTCTTCCAGTCTGACCAGTTGACATTTGCCTAAAACTATGACAATGGTCCAACATAAATACAGAAGCTTGGTTTAAGCTGCAGTACAGCCCTGCATGACACTTTGTAAATGACATGGTCATATCGGCTCCCAGAGACAATGGCCTCTTAATTTCAGAGGACCTGGCTGATAAGCTGTGGAAGCTAAATTACCCAGCAGAAGCTCATTTTAAATGTGAACATGACAGAAGACAGGGGTATGGGTATCTACGGCTGGAGAAAATGTATGTTCAGCAGAAGTACTCCCTCCGTTGTAGAGACCGTCAAGTTTTAAATGTCTTCCTCTCCGTAACGACGTTATTCAGTAGCACGTCATTTGCTGCCAGTGACATTTTCTTTGAAGTCATAAAGGCTGGCACAGTCATAAAAGCGCTGAGAGTGACAATTTTCAGCATGCCCTGTGAATTATATCTTTTATTTAAGGTCTCGATTAACTGGTGTCACATTTTTCCCTGAACTAATCAATTTTCATGAGATGAGCCACATATAATTCTGGAAAATGTTGGAGACCCTCTTGCACACGGCTGCCAGTCAAGGGATAGAACCAAAGTGAGGTTATTTTCCACAGTGGCGTTTGAGATACTGTTCCACTGTAATATAAAATCACTAGTACGTTTAGTTTGGCTCTGTCCATAATGCAATATAAAAAGCTCTTATTGAGTTCATGGGCTCGTAACTACATAGATATGTTTTGTTTATTAGTTCGTTTATTTGCTTTTCACGTTTTTGCCAGTATGCAGCCATTTACTGGCAGTTTATTAGGACATGGACTTGATTTTAAAAGTCAACTGGTTGAGGCAGAAAAAAATGCAACTAGCAAATTTTAATTTTTCCCTTTTTTATTTTTTTTCTGCTTCCTTTAAGAAGTTTAGAAAAAGAGTATGATAATATACTATTCCATTGTTGTTGTTGTTTTAATTGACTCCACTTTATGCAAGTTTTTAAGTCTTTGCATTGAGTCAAGAGGTGAATATGTGATGATTAAGTCTTTTGTTACACATTGTGTGGACAAAATAATATTATTAGATTCACAGTCCTTGCCTTGACATGACCCTTGTCTGGATCCTGAAGGTGGTTTGATAATTGGTGACCGCTGGTTTAGCTGTTTAGCTAGACTCAACTTAAAACAGTTATCGTTGCACATGAATCCTTGTGCATGTTTCTTGTTCACAGCTGTACCGTATTCTAACATGAGATCCAATATGAAGATTTTATCATAAATGACACTGTAAATAAGCTTGAAAAATTAACTATACATTGAAGAGGCCGTAATTCACATATTCGACTCCACAATGAAACCTTCTGACATTTTTTACTATTTAAAAGCGGCAGAGAATCACTTTAAATAAAGTACAGAGACAGTAAGTACCTTTCATTAAATCAGGGACTTTAAGCTTGAAGAATCTCAGACTCTCTGAAATGCATTTTTGAGTTAATAAGTCTATCTTGGTAAAAGTTATGACGTCGTCTGATATGATCAACCATGAAGTACATTACAAAGGTAATGTGAGTGCAGGAACGGGCTCTCTTAGAAGAGTGTATATTTTCATTATCAAAAACATTGAGCCATTTATCCCAAGAAGTCAGAATAATCATTAATAGGCCGGAATTTATGATGCCAGATCCTCAACTAATGTGAAAGACTCCAGGTGTTACTAATAGCTGTGCAGAAATGTGTGGCGGGTCTACAGCTAAAATGGAGGTAATAGAGGCGCTCTTAATCTCCGCAGATGAAGAGCCATATCACTGACACGTTGATTGGATTTTGAGGACCTTAACCGAGGACTACAGGAAAGTGTGTTTAAATGGCGATGAATGGGGTGACTTTTAAAGTCATGTGTTTTTTGCGCTGAGAAACACATTAAACCTATTTTTAAATGATTTAGTGTTGTCGGAAGCGTGGCTAACAGTGGTAGTTTATCGAATGGTGTCTGGAGTTCAAATCCAACTTTGGTCATTTCCTGGTCCCATCCAAAGAGTGGTGTTTTTCTATACCGACAAAGAATTTAAAAACTGTCATTCATGGAGATTTTCAGTAACTCTCTTTCTGATTACATGGTTATTTTGGTAGGTGGTGACAAGTGACCTTCATTATGAGTGAGTCTTAATGAGTGAAATGAAACATTCACGTTTCCTTCAAAAATATGCATTTAGGAACAAAAGAAGTGACTGTCTTTGTGAGTGAATCACCGAATCATTCCAGAAACGTAATCGGTTAGTTCTAAAAAGTAGATTCAAGAAGAGTAAAATTTAGTCACTGTGTCTGAAATCTCAGACATTTGGTGAAAAACTTCACAACCATAAAAAAAAAAAAAAAAAAAAAAAAAAAAGAAAAAAAATCTATCATGGTATATGTTTGTAGCACAGATGAGATTACATTGAACTGAATCGATTTCTCCAAAAACAAGGATTAATTTAGGATTTTAATAATTGCCTGTCTTTATATTCAAATAACTGAATTGTTCCCAAAACACAACTGAGTCACTAAAAAAGTTGGGTTCATTTGGGAACAAAACCTAGATAGCCCAAGTAAAGAAAAAAAAGTTTAATTTATAGGTTTGAAATGAACAAATTATCCTGAAACCACTGGATGACACTTAATCCTCTAAAAGGGGTTCAAAACAGTTCAGCACATGCATTTTTAATAGAATATAGAAATAAAGGATTATTAAATTAACAAAATGGCATGTTTCTGTAAAAATACATTTAACCAAGAGATTGTAAAATTATTATATTTTATATGGTATAGATGATAACCATGAAGTACACAGTTGCACTTATTCCCCACTTGACAAGAGGTCACATTTTTTACATGGTCCCATGATTAAATCACAATTATTCAACTTATCATGCATTTATTGTTGATTAAGAGTTTGAAAAGGTGTGGATAAATCAATGTAGGTCACCAGTTTATGTTTGGTATGAGATTAATGAAGTTTATTGAAAACTGATCTTGCAGGACATCATTTTTGCATGGCCATGGAATTGTTTTCTAAGGGTAAACTAAAATGATTTGTTTAAAGGCAATATATGCATGTTTTATTCATTGAATTGCATTGCAATATTTAAACAGCTACTTCACTCAGACATAGAAATTGAGCTGTTTTAAATTCTTCTTTTATATTCCACAGAAAACAACAGCATTTGGATTTCCACTGCCATGCAGGTGAGTAAATAATGAGAATATCTATTTCTATTTAAGCACCAACTATGACTCAAGACTACTGAAACTGTTTGAGAGTACCACCGACAAACGTAATGGCTCAACAACAAAGGCCTTGAATATTAGAATGAGGCAGATAGATCTCGTGCACCTGTGGCAGGAGAACCATCACGAGTCGTAATCAGACCTTCTCTGTGAGGAAAGTCACGGGGACAGTTTTGGAAAACTCAAACGAGATGAAAGGGAACACAGCGGCTCAGGATCAAACGCCTGGGCTCTAGTCTCTGCCTGTGTTTGTACTAGAAATGCATATATACTGCATAGCATTTAGATCTGGAGCCTTTGTAGAGTTGGAGGCCACAGACACGACTCTTATTATGCACTAGTGCAGCAACAAACCTGCCCCTTCTTCCATCCGCCTCTAATCCTCAAAGGCGAAGCTGAGACCAAAGGCAAATTCAAATAAAAATAGACACAACACAGAGGCGTACAGGAGCACGCATTGTTTGTGTTCATAATACATTAAGTGCCATGCCTGTATAGATGAAGGGATTGTGGGTAATTTATCTGAATGAATTTCTCTTTAATCAGTTCTAGAAGTGGGAGGAAATACTATAATTTAGACATAGAAATAAGTATGATTAATCACCTTTATTTATGTGCAGTACTGTTAGTTTGGTGTCAGTAGGCGCTTATGCTCACCAAGGCTGCATTTATTTGATCAAAAATATAATAAAAAGAGTAAAACTGCGAAATATTATTACAATTATAAATTACAATTAATAGGGTTCAAATGTCTGAGACTATGTAGTTTTATTTAATTGCATTTGTCCAAATGATTTTGGGTCGGTGGGTATTAAGTGTAAAGATTTCAATCTTCCATTGAAGAACATGCTGTGAGAACATGATCGTCAGTTTCTCACACTCACTAAAGCTGCATTTATTTGAGGATAGAATAGTATATACAGTAAGAAATATAAATATTCAAATGTAAAAATAGCTGTTTCATTTTTGAATATATTTTTACTAAATGTAATTTATTTGTGTGATGCAAAGCTGAATTTTCAACATCATTACTCCAATCTTCAGTGTCACGATCCTTCACGAACCATTCTTATATGATGATTTTTTATGCTCAAGAAACATTTATTATTAGTATCAATGTTAAAAAAAAAGTTGTGCTGCATAATATTTTGTGGAAAGTATGATGCATTTTTTTTTTTTTTATTATTTAATGAATAGAAAGTTCAGGAGAACAGCGTTAATTTGAAATATGAATCTTTTGTAACATTCTTCACTGACGCGTTTGATCAGTTTAATAAATACCTGCTGAATAAAAGTATTAATACCCTTGAAAATCTATTTTCCCAGTGTGCATTATCTGTTTAATTCCTTTGAATTAAAATGTACCAAATTCCTGTCAGTTTAAATTCAACTTCTGGGATAGAATGTGGCCAAATTCGCAGTTATGAACTAAAACAATTTTGGCCAACTCTGACTACCGGGTATGCAGAATATTTCCAGCTACTGCGAACATTCCCTGTCCCTGTATGGCTTGGTGGTTTAATCATGGTGGTATCATTCGGTTCATGCCTGCCATGCAAAATGTGTCTGACAGGGTGTATTAGGTGTCTATGCAGGTATCTTCTGAATAGACAGCAAATTCACACCTCGCTGGAGAGCAAATGAGGCCTACCTTCATTGAATTACTGCTAGCATAAGCACCTGATGTAACTTTGTTCCAGATCGCAGTTTCCTGTATCTTCGGGCGAGAGTGTCTGTGGAAACAACAATGGAATGTTTCTGTACTTTTTCAGTGTTAAAGATGCCCCGTCACCACAGGAAGTCGAGCGTAGCTGGCGAATGAAATAAATGATGGCATGGCTTACCTGTCGGGAAGAGTGATTCGGTGCGTCGGACTGTTGCATTCGGAGCGGTGACAGGCAGGCCCATCATGCTCTAGTAATGGGGTCAAACAGGAAGACGTGGATTTGATGCCCGGTAAGGCCACAGGGCTGCACCTTCGCTGAGCGGTGCGAGCGGCCCGATGGAGTCAACCTGACCTGTTTATTTCCGTGTTTTTCTGCTTCGCTGCAAACCAGTAATGATCGTCACACTGTTTGATTGACAGTGGCTCTCTCCCCTCGCTCACTCCTGGATCTAACTTGAAAGTGGTTGATGGTGGACGAATTGTGCCTGTTGACCCATCGCCATGCCCCGCCAAGGGTTCCATTTACTTCCCCTGACAGGCAAATGATAAGTTGCGGCCTACCTCACGCTCAGGAGAACACACTGCCGTCTGAGACAGAACCGATTCCACAGACTTTAATTAGCCTTTCAGTTTTACTTCACTGAACAAGTTCAAAAAGCTAATGATGTTTACATACATGATCTACAAGTCTAAACAACCTGCCTGTTTTCAATTACGAGCTTTGAACATCCATATTTACACCTTGAGAAAACCAAGCGATAATCAAGAATAGAAATATTGAACTCTTATTCTAGAGCAGTTCTCAGTTTAGTTATGTTACATATATTAGGGTCGGAATATCTGAGAACACACTGTAAATGTGAGATTTTGTTCCATTTAATCTGGGAAATTCTGAACGAATTTTTAAGGGGAAAAAATACAGTTAAATATAATTGTAAACATATTATTATACAGATATATATTTAAAAAAAAAATATATATATATATATCTATATATATATATATATATATATATATATATATATATATATATATATATATATATATATATATATATATATATCTATATATATATATATATATATATATATCTATATATATATATATATATATATATATATATATATATATATATATATATATATATATTCTTCCTGAAGCAAAAATAGTGTTGCAAAATAATAGTGTTAAAGTCATTTAAATAAATTTCAAATATGAATGATTTCTTTAAGTAAAATATTAAGTATATAAGTATATTTGTCAAATTTTTAATTTTAAAGTTCATAGTTTTTTATATGTTAAAAAGCAAAAAAAAAAATGTTTGTTTAAAAAATGAGACTTGTGGTCTCAGATATTTGGACCCCATTCTTTAAAGACATGTCATTTTTATAATTATAATTATTTATTTATTGTGCATCCAAAGCCTTGCTGAATAAATGTATACATTTCTTTCCAAATACGAATAAACTAACTGTATTAACCCCAGACTTTTAGTATGTATTCTAAGACATAAATATTTCCATTTGTAACAACCAGTTTGCATTCTTGCCGCCATAAATAATGAAAGGGCTCTTTTATACCAGTAACAGTTTACGTTTGAGTTGATGTAACTTTTTATTTCGCAATACTACAGAATGGCTGCTACTAATAAGATTTTTCGCAGCTATAATATATCAGTTTAAAAATGAACAGCAGTCTTGTATTTGGCAAGAATTATGGTAAACCATAATGGTTTAAGGGGCAATTCACCAAGAACTGCACAGAAGTCCAGCACATTACATTTCCAGAAGGACTTCTAAAATTGTATTTGGTCTAGCCCACCCCCCACCCCTTTCCTGGGGAAGTTGATGGGATCTTGGCTATAACTCAGACTGCATAATCATTTGGAAAGAAATTTAACAACCCTGTGTTGTGTGTGCCGGCCGGACAGCCTGAGAGTTTGGGTTCCAGACTTCACATTGTTCCCAGCAAGTACTTTATTATTAAGGTTACCTTGTGCTTTCCTGCAAATGAGACTGACAAATATGGGTCAGGCGGCTTTATTCATTCAGGAAGAGTGAAAAGCTTTTGCAAAATGAAAGGTAATTTGTTCGACTGTTATGGCCATAGATGCTTCTGAACAAAACCTCAATGAATCAAGCAGCTGGTCAAGAAGTTATTAAATTAAAGAGTCTGCTATGTAAACGTGACTTTAAAACCTTAATGATTTACATAAACCATGTCAAGTTATTTGCCATATGTAGAAATGAAGTGAAATTGAGTGCTCAGTTTATAATTCCTGCAGATAGAGTCAGTTTAAAAATGAAATGAAAATAAAATAAAACATTCAATTCAATGTTTTTTCTGACTTTTGGAGCTCACTTTATATTCATGCGAATCATATAGAGTTGTGGTTATAAATGGCTCTTAGGAAAATGACACGGCCAGGGAAAAACCACCAGATCTAAAGGAAGATCACAGCGTTCTCTCTTTGTAAGATCAAAAAAGATGTCCAACATGCTGAGTTACTTTTTCTTAAAAGAAACGCCTTGGGCAAGTTCTTCTTTAAGGATCCAAAACAGATAGATGTTTCAGAATAAATCGGCCTCAGCAGCAGCTTTGCATCACCAAGTTCAGTCATTCCACAAACCCGCGAACTCACGAAACCACCTGAACAATCTTACACCTCCATTTCAATTATAGAAGTGGATGATTAGCAGCTGTCTGACAGGAAGGACTCCGCCAGATCTCTGTGGCTGCGAGCGGATCATGGTGATAGCTGTGGTGCTGGATGTGTGCTAACTTGCAGAGGCACAGATGCTTGGGCCTTAAATAGCATTATATGCTAATTAATCTGTCCAGTGGCTGTCACTGTCAGTCTCACTGCTGGCACTGTGAGCCTTCACTAGCGGCGTGCCAAGATGATGTGGTGGTCTTTTGAGTTTTCAGTTCTTCTAATGTTGTATTCAGTGTTGGGCAAGTTACTTTTAAAAAGTAATTAGTTACAGTTACTAGTTACTTCTTCCAAAAAGTAACTAAATTAGTAACTCAGTTACAAATTTTTAAAGTAACTAGTTACTTAAGAAAGTAACTATTGCGTTACTTTCAAGTAAAATTAAATTTTAAATGCTCAAACGTGACCCCACCTCTACCCCTCTTTAAAGGAACTTAAAATACGTGTGCATGTTCAATTATTTATGATAAATCTGAATATTATAATGAAATGGACACTTAATACAATACATTATTAACAGAAACATGAAACATTGTACACACATCTAAAAAAAAAAAGTTGCTGTGGGACAAAGTGAGACTAGCCTCCAATCAAATGGCATGTATGTAGATATTATGTTTATATAGTGGATCAATGCAAATAACACGATAGATTTTTGGGAACTTTTGATATTTCCTTTTATTGTTTCTTTAATTTCTTGAAGGAAAAAGTAATGTATATACTTCTATTTAGAGAAGGCTACTTTTGGATTATTTGGGCTCGTCGCCATACCTGTCTCTCGTTGACTGACTGGCTTGTGTTGTTCGTTGTGTGTCCTGTCCTGTCCGATGATGGGTCGTTCGCGAATGAGCGTTAGTGATGATGGATCGACTCGTTCGCGAATGAGCTTTTGATGAGTCGTTCGCGATTCGCGAATGAGCCGACTCTAAGAGCCGGCTTTTTTAGTTGAACTTCGGGAGCTGGCTCGCATATCTGAAGAGCCAACTCTATTTTTTCAAATTTAGCCTATAGAAATTAAATACTTATGTAATAAAAATTGAAATATTATAGTCAAAGTCATTTAAAGAGCCGTTTGTGAGCCAAAGAGCCGGCTCTTTTCAGTGAGCTGAGTCAAAAGAGCCGAATTCCCATCACTACTATGCGTGCTTTCGAAAACCCGCCCAACTCTACCTCTGATTGGCTTACAATGAAATTTTACTCTACCTCAGCCAATCGTCAGCATTTATGCGCTTGTCTCGTGCTCTGCCCACTAACCAAGGAAGAACAGTAAAAAAAAGTATTTGCCTCTCGCTCAGAGATCTAGTTGGTCTGATGAAAAAAAAAAACAGCTTCATCATCAGTTATAGTAACGCGCCGCATTTTTTGGCAGTAACGGTAACGGCGTTATTAAGATGAGAAGAGTAATCAATTAGATTACTCGTTACTGGAAAAAGTAATGCCGTTAGTAACGCCGTTATTTATAACGCCGTTATTCCCATCACTGGTTGTATTTAGGTCTCAGTGTGAACTACATTTTATTTTGTATTGTGAATTAAATTTAGTTCAATTGTTATGTGAAATAAAACAAACTGAGAAGAAACCCAAACGATGGTTTGTCGAATTGGAAGAGTGAAATCACCTTGAAGGGGTTTATTTTGCAATAATGACTAGCCAAGTGAACATGATTCTGCTTACTGCTGCTGTCTTGCTAACTACTTACCAAATGAATACATGGACATGCAATTTGATTTGATTTGGGTTTAATCTAATTTATTTTGTGTGTGGAAAAATTAAACATTAAACAGAATTTTTTGTTTTGGGTGGTTGCCAGGGTGTTCAAAGGGATTAGTATGTTGCTATGTGGTTGCTAGGGTGTTGCTTCGTGGGTAAAAGTGTTCTGGGTGGTTGCTAGGGTGTTACTTTTTTTATTTTTTATTAATCAAGTATTTATTGACAAAAATAAAGTTTACAACTCATAATTAAATGTAAAAAGCAACACTATTGGAAAGTAGATAAAGACTAAGTTAACGCAAAATAATAGACTCATTCCAACATGTCAAACACTTACGCTGTGTCTTTTTTACAAAAGATTCTGTTGCAGCTGAATTACATGAGCAAAAAATCTTCAGCCAACAGAACACTTTCAAACATTACATTTCAAAATTAAATTCTTAAAGTAAACAGTTAGTAATAAAATAGGGGGGGAAATGAATCAATTAGCAATGGCATACATAAATACAAAAAAATAACTAAATTTCAAGTACAGTTATTGAAATCAAAAGTTTAAAAACACTGCATAGTTTTATTTTATGTATTTTTATAAATAAGATATAGACAAATCCTCATTAAAGTTACAAAAGATATTCAGTCAAGATAAGTGATAATTTATTTATGTTTATACATTGCACAAGTTCTTCCCCTTCTTGTGTTTAAATTGTTTAAAAACACAAGAAATGAGAACACAGAAATTTGTTTTATCTTAAACCTGGTTCTTTGAAATTTAGAAGTGATTCTCGATACCCAACCATATTACTAGCGTTGTTGCTGTGGTGTTGTTAAGTGGTGGCTACATGGTTCTAAATTAAGTGGCTTAGGGTGCCCTGGGTGGTTGCTATGGTGTTTCTATGCAGTCACTAAAGTATTCTGAATATTTAGGACGTTGCTATGTGGTTGCTTGGGTGTTGCTAAGTGGGTTAGGTAGTTCTTACTGACTAAAGTCAAAAAAAAAAAAAAAAAGTAATACTTTTAAATGAATATTCAATAAATAAAAAAATGTTTTGTTTGTTGGTTATTTACTATATGTAAATACTAAATTATAAATGTGTTTAATGGGAGGATGGTATCTAGAAAGCAAGTGTTCACCCTGCTGCAAGCACTCTCAGAAGCTGCCAACGGAGAGTTTAGCTCTTCTGTCCAAAGGTAATGTACTGTAGAAAAGGAAGTTAGCAAATCCTGCTCTCTGTGTTTGACTGTTCCTTAATACCTACACAATAACCCCGTGGGGTATACTCGGGCACAAAGTTGTTTCGCTTATGAAAAAGCAAAGCAGTCCCCGAGGGCTCCTCATCACATAAACACATGCCTGTGCCCCCCGGGAACAACTCCCAATCATCAGGGGTCTCAAACATGACAGCCAATCACAGCCACCCTATTTTCACACTCCGCCTCTTGTTTTCTCACTGTGTGGGTTCAAGAGACAACAGCTGAGGAATCTTTTGAGTTGTTTTTTCTGTCTAACTTGAGTCTGTTTATTTTTTAGTAATACAATGAAATATAAGGCACATATGATGCAAGTGTGCAAAAAAAATAAGCTACATTTTAAATATTTGTATATAAATCCATTTTATTGCTAAAAGCTTGATCTTTTATAGTTAATGTTGTCTTGGATGTTTCTTAGGAGAAAAGCTTAAGAGTACAGAGCTTAAAGTGAATGTAGTAATCATACAGCATAGCAAAATAAATATTTGAGTTAATGTTCCCTCAAAAAAAAAATAAAAAAAAATTTGATGCTGTTCATATATGTTCAATTATTATATATATTTTTTTTTTAAAAGCTTTGAAAAATCATATTTTACAATGCACTTTATACTAGCAATTCATTTTGGCTTAATGTTGGGAATACCTTTTCAACTGTCTGTCATTAGCATTACATTTAGTACATTCTCATGAAATTGCACCACAAAATGAACTGTACTGTAACTGTAATAGACAGTTATGTGACCATAAACCTCCCACAATGTTGACACCAAGTCAAAGAACTTTGCTATGTATCTGCGCTATAGCACTAAATATTGCTCTTCCTTCCCTCTTTTTCTCTCTCTCCTTTCTCAGGTTTAGCTGCTGGACTGTACTGCCACTTTATTACCTTTTTTGGCAGATGAGAATGCAGAGTTATTAATAATTTTGTCTGTGTGTTACAGATGTTCCACAAATGAACAGGGCTGTGTTGAGTTCTCATGACACCGGGGCGCCTCAGGTGCTGAGCGCAGACCCAGATCTGTCTCCCTCCCCCTCCAGCGTTGTCTCAACCCTCTGGAAATGAATGAAACAGGAAGAGCTGAGGTGAGGACAGGAAAACAGAAACACCCACACCTCCTTAACTCCTGAATGACTGAGAAAAAGATGGATTGGGAGTGAGGTCAGGATAGAGTTGTGTGGTTGACCACATCCTTCCTCTCCGTCTATTCAAGTTTTCAAAATCTTCCTAACATTTGTTCTTTAAGTAAATCTGTGATCATTGAAGTTTCATTCATGCACTTGGAAAATACTTTTATCCAAAACTAACATATTTGAGGTAAAACTTTTGCATTCTATGAATTACCTGGGAATTGAATCCATAACCTTGGCCTATATATATATATATATATATATATATATATATATATATATATATATATATATATATATATATATATATATATATATATATATATATATATATATATGATTTTAAATAAATATACATTTCTGAAAGCAGATAATGGTGTTGCAAAATTATAGTGTTGAAGTTGATGTAAATTAAAGTTCATGAACCAAACAATGGTGTAAAATAATACATTCTGGTAAAAAAAAAAAAAAAGAAAAAAAAAAGTGGGGAAATAGAGCTTTAATCTCAATTTCCTTTTCAATATGTAATTTTATTTTAATTTTTACACTAATTTTAGTGTAAATTTTTTGGTTAAAAAAGTTAATGGGGAACTTTACATAAAATCTTCTGTAAAAATCTGAAAGTTATGCATATCTAAAAAAAAAAAAAAAAAAAAAAAAAAAAAAACATTATTAATATGTATTATGTATACATGTAACCATGTGTGTGTATACTTACCCAACTATATTGTGGAAATTACAATTAAACAGGAACTTGTAAAATGTTGTATTTTTCACACGCTTGAATAATAAATGAATAAAACATTTATCCCTGTGAAAGGGCATGGTGAAAGGTGAGAAGGATGGAGAAACAGAGAGATGGAGAGAAAGTGCTAACTAGTCAAAGTAAGAAAAGCATTGAAAGACATAAAATATGACTTTTCCATGAGGGCTATTGTGTATGTGTGGGAATTCAGGCCCAGCTGTAGCACACATGACTGAAGAGACTCTTATCCCAGGCCTCATGTTTCACAATGACCTCCACTTCCGTTCTGCCCCGCGCTGCCCAGTTCAATCCTGCGCCAAGCTGTAGCCGCTGTAAAAAAGGCCTTTCTGAGAAACTCAGACCCATGAAGAGGTGCTGGTGTGTCAAACATCTGTTTTATCCATTACGGTGAGACTGCAGCCCTGCAGAGTACAGAAGACACAGAGAAGCATCCATAAATCTTTGGCCTCTGGTGGAAACATATTTTCCACACACTCCTCCTCCTCCCTCGTTCTCTCGCTAGCACTCTGTCTTCATCCCACATGCCTCCATACTTGAATCTAAAGGGCTGCAGGGACACACATGCAGGGATCTGCAGCAGCAAAACAACCAAAAACCATTGATTTTTAACAGGAGTTGGTGATTTTTAATGACATTATGATGATTTAATTTTTTAGTGATTTTTAATGACATGTTTATGATATGCATATTTGTTGAGAAATGCAATGAAGTTGATAAACTTTATACACATATGTAATATTGTATAAATATTTTATATCAATTGAATGTTGTGAAGTTATTGCAAAATCTTAAAATACATACAATATGTTATGTAAAAAAATATATTGAAATATATGTATTATATGTTTTATGTATATATATATATATATATATATTGAAAGCATTTGGAGATTAAACTGCATAATTCTGAATGTTTTTATTTCTTTAATCATTTTTTTTTTTGTTTCCATTCTTATAGTGACATTTATAATTGGTGTGTGTGTATATAAATATATATAAATATCACTCTGAATTTGATAAAAGTACTTGCACAATATCATCTTTTAACAAAATTGAGAGTGAGATTTATTTTGCTACATATAAAAAATGGAAATTCTCTCAATAACACGAATAAATTGCATTTAAAAATAAATTCAAATAGAACACAGTTATTTTTAATTGTAATAATATCTCACAATCTTATAGTTTCTGTGTGTTTTGTTAAAATCCGACTGTCTCCTGGGTCGTATCTCTAAAGTAGATTAATATAATAAATCATGCATTTTTATGGACGGTGTGTCTCTCTCCAGTTTGTTGTTATTGTAAGATGGTTGAAGACATCAGGCTAAAATCCATGTTTGCATTGATATAAAGCTCTTAATTGTTTCTAGAGCATCAAATGCCTTTTCTGACATTCTCTTTTATCTGCCAGTGTAGACAGTACTATATTGAAGGCATATGGATATAGAAGACAGGCCAAATAAAGGACAAAAAGTCCAAGATTTGTTAAATATTTCATAGTAACTAGATTATTCATTTACAAAAAGACATTCATTTTCCTCCTCTATAATGGTGTGCTCATTTAAAATGAAGAGTGTGAGCTCCAACTTTTGAAAAATTCAAATATTTGCATCAATTTTTAAAAGGGGTTTATATCTAATGAATTTAGATTTAATTTGGCATGGCATAAAATCCATTTGT
Organism: Carassius gibelio; assembly: GCF_023724105.1. NCBI lineage: Eukaryota > Metazoa > Chordata > Actinopteri > Cypriniformes > Cyprinidae > Carassius > Carassius gibelio. The sequence continues at coordinate 23,293,704 of NC_068382.1, forward strand.
ACCGCTTTTAATTAAGAATGCAGTCCGTGCAATTAGAATTATGGGTAGAGCCTTCATCAGCAGGTCCTGGGAGAACCGCAGTCGAAAAAATTATGTTAATGCTTTACACTGAAAACACTTCGAATGGAGGGCAGCTTTTTTTCTCATCTCTTGCAGACAATGAGGTGCTGCCGAAAGCTTCCTCCTAAGCCTCTTTCCAAAAGCCACATTTCAAGCGTGTTTCTTCTTTTGTTTACAACAAGCCGGCATGTGGAACATATGTCTGATGTGTGTTTGGATCTGGGTTCGCGTGTGACGTTAATGTGTGTTTAAGTGTTGTTTTACAAAATGCAATGACACTGAGGCTGAGTGCTGTGTTATTTATAAAGGGCTGAGCAGCTCTTCAAGGCCTTGGCTCTCTTAATCTTGGAGAAGGAATAAAGAACTTTTAAGCCAAGAGAGAAAATACTGCTGTTTGCACCACGCTGTGAGAGTCATTATTACACATAATTCTAGACAGTCCAGCCCATTTTAACCATAATAAAGTTTCAGAGCAAACTTCAGTCAACATATGTTCCTTGACTTGTCACGTGACATAATTTATATATATATTATATATATATATATATATATATATATATATATATATATATATATATATATATATATATATATATATTTTTTTTTTTTTTTTTTTTTTTTTTTTTTTTTTTTTTTTTTTTTTTTTTTTTTTTTGCCAATTTGTGATGGTATGGCATAAGGTCAATTAAGTGAATAGTTATTTTAGTTTAAATACACACAGAGTCTACTGCAAAGAGAACAATCTCAGTAACTATTTCTGCATGTTTCAACATGTTCCATCAATGCCAAGTTACCGTATTTATAAGTGAGTCTTTGAAACATTCATTCAACCGATTTGTTCAATTCTGTCTACCCAGGAATGAAACTAGTTGAGTCATTGAATCATTCACTCAAATTATTAATTTGTTCAAAACCGATTCGTATATGAATGGTGAATGACTACAGCATGTTCCTTGGAGTTTGATTCTGTAACTATTTTCATTGTGGAGCAAAAACTGGCAATAATGTGTCAGAAATGTTACTCAACGTTAACTTCTGGTTTATTAAAGTGTTGCATAATCAATATCAGACAATTACGCTGTTGTTTTGAATATATGATATACAGAAAAACAGCACTTAATTGATATTGCTTTATTATCCAGTAAAATGACCACATTTTACCTCTCAGCGTTACCTTCTTTCACATTGTTTGATGGTCATAAATTGCTAAATTATTATTTTATTTTTTAAAGACCTTGCATAAACCTTCAGTGTAACTGAAGTCTTTCATCTGTTGTAACAAAACGCTGTTTATGAATGCACATAAACCAACGATGGACTTCAGACCTCCACACAAACTTTGACATCAAGCACACGTTAATTTTGCCTTCATGCATGTTGATAGAAGCTGCGAATGAATTGATTTTAATTCTTTCAGCACATTCTCTTGTAGCCTAAAATATGAAACTGTACTGAGTTATCCGATCTGATCCGACATTTAAGATTACTTTTTATATCATAATTAATTCAGGTATGCTGCCTTCTTAGGGATCAAGTGAAATCTATTTTTATGACTTGACTTGAATAGCTCTATGACTGTATGGATTGTGTGAGGGACAGCAAATGTTAAAATATTAGCTATATGTAGGGATCATAATATGCATAAAGACTTTGGATGTGGAATATTCCTACTTTATTTCTCCTCCTTTAACTTCTGGTGGATAATGTAATAATCACACTATTCAATTTCCCATATTTCTGTAGATCTTCTCTAAACAGGTTTATTTCATGTAATATAGGAATTATGATTAATCGATCCAGTTTTAAGCTTAAACTTCATGTTTATCATTGACTTCTTGTGTGCCACCATGCCTGTGTGACATCATCCTTTCCAAGTTTCGTTTTCTTGCACTTCCAAGTAGGAAGTTGCAAATTCTGTCTTTCCAAGCCCAAATCTTGCATTATGGCTCATAAAATGTGACCTTTTTTGATTAAAAAAGAACTACACCTGAATGAAGTTCCTTTTCTATATGTGAAAGTCATCTCTACAGTAGAGTGGCTTAATCCTCCCAGCATGACAGCAGCCCATTTTCCCTTCTTTTCTCTGCTGCGCTGTAGGTGGCTTCCAACTTTTGATTCATGGCTTTAATGGGAATGGCATCTGGCTGGATCTCCTCTCCCTCCTGAGCACCCACGCCAAACTGACATGCAGGAACACTCTTCCTATTTCCATTAAAGTGCATTTAACCTCTACACATGCATATGGTGAGTTTAAAAACCACAGTATTCACTCCCTTAAAACACACACTGATGTAGGCTTGATGTTTCTCAGAAGTGTAGAGCTGCGTTGTATGTTTGGGGGCTTGAGCGAATATACAGGTTTGCTCTGGGAAACATGGTTTTCATTGGCAGCACTTGAGAAATAAATATGCGGAAACCTAAAAGAGTCCAGTGAATATGCATTAAAAAGTAATGTGAGTGCCCTCTTGTGCATTCTGTGGGGAAATTAGCTCCAGGGTTTAATATGAAGTCAGAGTACTAGAGTATTACTAGACCATTATCAAGACATTCTCAACACTCACTCTGTCATTTCCTACGAGACTAATTTGTCTCTTTAAAATGGGTCGCATAAAAATGTACATTGTGCAGGTTGGATTATTAAATGGATGTGGAGAGAATGAATTGTCTGATTGTTAGATTTTCTTATAAAGCACTTTGCAGTAATATACTATGGTGTTACGTCAACTTAAACATGTCTGGAAAAATTATACTGCAATCAAACAAGAAATATTTTAATATGAAGAAATATAGTGTTCCTGCAGCTCGAATGGTAGAGCATTGCATTATCAAGCGTTACCAAGCGTTATCAAGGTTGGGGGTTCTATTCCCCGGGAACACATGATACAGTAGGTACAAATTGATAGCCTAAATGCACTGTAAGTTGCTTTGGATAGAAGAGGTTTTTTTTATTTTATTTTTTATTTCATTTTTTTTTTATGTTTATGTTTAAAAATTATTAATTATTTGAAGCCATGCACCTTAAAAGTGTAAAAACAGTGACAAGTTCAATATCATTGTTTGTTTGGAAGCCCCTACGTAGCAACAGTAGTTAGTTTTATTGAATATTCATTAACCCAAATAATCTGTTTATTATTTGTGGTTGATGGCTCGATCAGACTGATAAGCTTATGAATAAACAATCGATCAATCGATCTGACCAAGCTTGATCATAATTGAATTTTGAATGGATTAAAAAAAAAAGAGTAGTACTCAAATAATACAGTCAACAGGAAAAGAAATAAATATGTAAACACTTGAATTTGAGTATTTTTACAGTCAGGTTCAAAAATACTTCACTTTACATCTTACGAATGCATCATGCATCATAGTTAAATTAGAGTTCCTAGTTTCCAAGTTGGAAGTCTTACTGGCATTTTATTGCACTTCCAAGTAGAAAGTTAAAAGCCCAAATATTTCATTATGGCACCGAAAAAAAGTGTCACTTTTGATTGAAACAAAGTTCCTTTTCATCCTATGAAAGTCATCTCAAATGGCAGAAATGGCACTTATACTTGCACAATTTAGGGTTCATGTAGGCTACTGTATGGAAAACTTTCAGAATTTGAACTTTTTGAATTAGGATTTATGTAAATCAGTGGATGTAAACCTACTTGTGACTCAAGCAATGACGTGAGTTTGAGGCATTGCTATCTGTTTTAGGGTTGTCACTAATGATTATTTTGGTAATCGAGTAATCAGTCGATTATTCTGATGATTAATTAGAACATTTTTGGTTTGTAATAAAAATAGACTTAAGTGAACAATAGACTTATGAATACTATATTATTTCTAAATTGTTTTCATTTTTCATGCAATCTTATTAAGCAGTCTAATAATGGTTTTCATCGAATCTCGTCTGTGGAATTTGCAATTTATATTATTTTGCCGGTTAACTGACATGGTCAAAATGCAGAAGATATTTTTATTGTTTTTTTTTTATTATTATTTTTTTTAATTTAATTTTTTTTTTTTTGAATAATCTAGTACTCAGATTTAATCGAGGAATCATGACAGCCCTAATTTTGTTTGTTTGACCAATGTCAGGTGGGTGGGGGGGCAATTCTGCTAATTAACAGTACTCTGTATGCAGCATACAGTATATCAAACAAATCACTTGAAAACGCTCTTTCCCTGATTTGGCAACTATGGATAACCAGAAGTTAGCAGCTGTCTTGTAGCATTCCTATAACTGGATTGATAGCCAAAGTGCATCATTGTGATCTTTAAATCCGTCTCTCTGGTTCTATATGATAAATGTCAACAAAGGATTACAGATTCAAAGCCCGTCTATGTGAAAGAGACTTTAGAAGCGACGCTTTTCCCGGGAGAGTGCTAAAACTCCACAGACAAATGTAAAATATTTACTGTGCATAAGCAACTAACACAATTTCTCTGTTTTTCTCATTTCGATCAAATTGACACATTTGGAATTCCTTTTACTCTAATGAATGCTTTCAATTTCTCTTACTGCATGAAATTGCCTCACGCAAAGAAAAGATTTAATTCGTTTGAGTAACAGAGTAACAGAGTAATAATGCTTGTGACATTGCACTGTGGGAGAAGGACCACATATTGATTGTGGATTGAACTAATAGTTCATTTTATCAGTCCTGACTGTCCCCATTCTTCCACATGCTAAATAATGAATAAGGCCATCCGTCAATGTTTCAAGGTATTTATTGCGGTTTCGCTTTAGCTTATATAAACCAGCAGAGGCTTTAGTTTAAAACCGCTGGCAAAATTGCTGTGAGTATTCCATGAAGCTCTGGCAGGGTGTCCAATGAATAGCCCTGTTCATCATTTTGTCTGAATTATTTGATTTAATTCACTTAGTATTTATATTCGTATGTAATATGTAATCCAGCAGAGGCCTGCAAAATAGATTTAGTGTTGGGTAACAGTGTTTCCAGGTGAAAAAACACTAGGATGTAATGGTACAAATTGAAATTGAGCTCCAATATAGTAGAGAGCATGTAAAATATGAAAATATTAAAGTGCTTATATTATTTTTGCTATGAATTATTAATGCATTACTATGTTGCATATTATTTTTTCACTTTTTATTTATGCACCAGGTTTTTATATTTCCTGGCATATAGTTCCAATGAACTGTTTTACTTGGCAGAATAAATATTTATTCTGATGATTAATTTTTATAAAAGTAGTATATTGAACATAATTTGGTTGTTACACTTGTTTTTATAACAGTATAATATATGATAGGCTGTAACCTGCAGTGATTTAAAGAATCCTTATATATGGTAAAATCACAGTATGATGGAGACTTGAATGGCTTATTAATTTATTGTAATATATTATATGTATTATTATGTAATTCATATAATATTACAATTATACAGTACAATTCCCCCAGCCCGGTCACACTGCAATACATTATCCTGTGCGATTCTATTAAAGTGTTTTTTATTAGGTGAGATAATGTCCAGTTTGGTAAGTTTTTGGTTAAGTTTTGGTCAGTCAACTGATTTATCTGAATTCAGCTTTAGGGAAGTTGTCTCTGAACAATCTGTTCCCATTGTAAACTACCAATGCACTACAGTCCATCAAGAGATTCATCATTTATTCGAAGTTCCCCAATGCTTAATGTACCTGAAAAACATATTCTTGGATCACTGTTTGAGCACTAAATAATTTCGCTGATCAATATTACTGGTAATATGACATAGAATAAGGTGCGGTCAAGGGCTTGAATATTTCATCAGATATGGTTGGAGAAAATGTTCAATAGATGTTTTAAAAGTAATCTTCATGCACTTACTGTATGAGTAAAAATGCTTTTACTCCACATAGCCCATTAACGTGAGTGAATTATGGATTTTTTTTTTTATTTTTTGGATTCTGAACATGTGAGTGTAATCAAGTAGAAATATTACATATATTATACAGGGGTACATAGAGAATTAATGGACATTTTGCCTCATCATCACTACAGGATGAGATGGCCAAGGCTTTCCCAAGGGATCCTGATCATACTGAGAATTTTCTCTATATCTTTTAACTTGGGTTAGAATTTAAAGGAAGAATTCATCAAAAAATGAAACCGATGTCATTATTCCTCACCCTCAAAATAAATATATAAAATAAAATAAAATGAAGGGCAGTTAATTAAAATTAATTTTGAATGGCATGAGGCTATGGGAATGAATAATCTCAACATTTTCTCTTTTGGCTGAACTGTTTCTTTCTGGAAAGCTTATGCAGCTCTTCTAAAATATGTCAATGTAGACTGACCCTAAACGTACCTGATCATTGTGGGGACTGGATTATTAACCCCACTGAGTTTCAGAATGCCAGAATAATTTTTTCTTCGGTTGAGGTCCAGTGGGCTGAGATCCGGACAGGTTTACACTCTTATGAATTCTGTCTTAATGGCATTTTAAATTTTGCATATGGAAAATATTTAGGCAATTTTGTCAATTGTGGCTGTTCAAGTAACTTCCAAATCTTGATTCATTAGATTTTCGACCTGCACCTTGAATGCTTCAGCAGACAGGACCTTGTTTGTGGCATTCATTACATGACAAATTCAGATTGTTTAGTAAACAGCAAAACCTTGACAGGAAATGACAAATAACTTTAAACCAACATAAAAGTGAATTTTGTAATGCTTAATTTGATGCAATTTCACATTAAATGCCCAAATGCCCTAGAAAACAAACATAATTACATCCAGGCCTGAACACACAAATCTCAAGAATTTCAAAGCAATGCTTTCCCCTGTAATGTTTCTGTTAGAGATATATGAACTTGAGTTATTTTTTACCTGATTTTCATACATTTCTTAAAGGGGACATTGGATGCCCTTTTCCCACAAGTTAGTATGATTTTTAGGGTCTTCATGAAATGTCTGCAACATTCTTTGGTCAGAATGTCTCAAGGGTCATGACGTGCGGTGACATGCTGCCAAGATGGCGACGGCCAATTTGAGCTTCAAAAATGCTCTTCAGAAAACTACGGGTGATGTCACAGACACTACGTCCATGTTGAAAGCATTTGTATCGGAAAAAACGTTCATTACTCAAAGATTTTCAAATCAGACATTGACAAGGAACTCTGCTGGTGAAAGTTAGGGAAGGCACTACAACTGACCAATGCATTAATCTTAGAAGCAAAAATTTATGAAAGAATGGATAGATGGATCAATATATTACATGCCTATCAATATACAACATCAATATACAACATGCCAATGTATAAAAAAAAAATTAACGATAGCATTTTGTATTCGTGGATGCGGACATTTTTTTTTCTGTTTGAAAACAGATGAAACTCATGAATAGAGAAATAGAAGTTCAATGCAACGCAATACAATTAACAAGGGCATGCCCTGTACGAAATAGTTCGTACAGGGCATGTGGGTATATGTAAAAAGTGGGTATATGTAAAAAGAAGCTTCGAATTTCATTGGTCATGTGATTTTGATACAACTAATCAAACATCGATAAAAAAGTTTATCTGAAAATTGTTGTTGAAAAATGTTTTTGACATGCCTCAGATCTTTGGTGGCACTGCTAACATCACTACTATGAACATTTTTGTATTGAAAAGGACTGCAAAAAGATTCTTAAAAAATGTCTCCCTTTACTTTGTGGATTTAAAACAGAATGGCTTTTAATTGAAAAGCAAAAGCTGAGATCAATGTCATGAAATTCTCTCTCTTTGTCTTTGTTGCCACCCAAAGAGTAACAGCAGAGACCGAAGACTTGTTATTGCCATCAGTCGTTCCGAAGGAGGCCCCAATCATCAAAATGACAGCACTGCAAGAGGTGCGATCCTGAGAAAAAGCTGAGAGAGAGGAAGTGTGTTTGGGCTGGAAATACACACACTGAAGTCTCTGTCCTCCCAGGAGAGTCTTCTCACATAATCTTAGAATTAATTATATTTGGAATACTTAAAATAAGTAAGGTGAGGGTGTTGTGTTGGAGGCACCCGCTTCTTTCCTAATGAACCCATACCTTGCTTTTCTCAGCGTGTCCTTGGACTGTCATCTCCAACCTTTTGAGTCTGTATCTGATTATCCAGGCAGCAATTAATCATAATTAAGCAAGTCAGAGTCTTGGAGCAATGGAGGCGAGGTGGCAGAGGATCTGGCATACCTCCTGATCAGCTTCCCATTTTGGCAAGCCTGTACTTCGCTTGGTTCCATGATAAAGCCGGTGGTGGGGAGCAGAAAGGGACATATGTGTGTGTGTGGGGTGGGGATTTGGACAGGCCCGTGGCTAACTCTCGTCCTCCTCACCTCCTTTTTGGTCCCTATGGACCACTTTGAAGCGTTGGCTATGTTGAGTTCCTGAGCGAATTCCCTTTGTCTTCCAAAGCACCATAACAAATGACTCTTAGACCTGCAGGGGTGTATGAATTTGGACAGAATGTACAACCCACCCACCCCGCCTCCTCCCACACCCATTTTTTTTTCACCCAAGTATGTCTATGAACAGATTTTTGGGCTAAAGTCATACATAGAACTACCGAGGAATCCTCTAGAAATCACGATTACAAAGTAGAAGCTAATTACTAATGTTCGTAATTGGGCTAAGGGATTTGAACAATAAGTATCAAACTTTACATGCATGAGTGCTGCGGACATAAATTATATCCAAAATTGGCTGGTTTATTGAGGAGTGGTGTGCCATTACTTCTCTGTGTATTTATGTAATTTTGTTCATAAAATGTGCCAGAAATATATCTGTAGAAGGGATCCAAGCCATATCTAGTAACCAGAATATAATAGACACTTGAGAGGGACTCGTTTGAGTAAGAAACCACATAGCAACATGCTAAAATCATTCGGAATACCTTAACAACTGTTTAAAAATGCCCTGGCAAGCAGCATTTTTTGGCATCAAGCTGTGACCCTGAACATTTTGTACAGCAAATATGAAATTAATATTTATTTTGAGATTAAATTTGCATAGGATGTAAGAAATTTATAAAACTGTGTTATTACTGTTAACTAAAACTATTAAAAAAAAAAGTTTTTGGTATTTAAAAATCAAGTTACAATAAAATAAACATATCACATGAAAATAATAATAATAATAATAATAATAATAATAATTTCTAGACTAAAATGTACAAAACTAAAAATAATAAATAAATAAATGCTTTATATCAACTTTAAATATGAAAAAGCAAATAACAAAATTACTTAAACATTATATATATACACATATACAAAATATTAATAAATACTATAATAGTATATTGAATGGAAATGACTGTGAATTATCTAACTTAGACTGAATTCCCAAAATTCTAAATATAAAAAATATTATCCTCAATCTGTAGAATGATCATGGTAACAAATCATTTCCCTGTGTATCTCATCACTCATCTACTGTCTTGTGGCTTTCTTGTGATTTCCAGATGGTTTGTATTTTGCTGGTCAAAAGGTCTGCGATCGGAGGCCTAGACTCATAGCCCTTCAATGTATTTTTCTTTTTTTCTTTTAGCAGGCAGTTTATTATTAGAAAGTGCTTTCATTGCATCAGTAGGATGTTGTGCTGTGCGTGTGATGAAGGGAGAACAGAGATTAATTCAGGGGTCAGCCGTATCTGAAGCCCTGCCGGGTAGAGGCTGAAGTCTTGCCAGGCCCTGACAAAGGTCAGTGTTGGTCAGTTCTCACTCTCTTTTTTTGCTCCTGCCTTCAGCAATGAATTTCGTCACGCCTTTTCAATTGCAATGTTTTCACAAAATCCCCATCCATTCTCTGGACCAGGGTGTGAATTATGGGGGGTTTGGGGGTCTGACCTCCCTAATTAAAGCTGGAACCTTCCCAAGCAGATAAAACAAAAGATTTGGGGCATCATATATATATATATATATATATATATATATATATATATATATATATATATATATATATATATATATATATATATATATGACAAACCAAAAGTGATCTGAATGTTAAGCATGTGGCTATGTAGATGCCAGGGTGTTATGGGAGGTTGTCAGGGTGTTGCTATGTGGCTGTTAAAATGTTCTGAATATTAAGTGAGATGCTATGTGGTTGCAAGTGTGTTTCTAAGTGGGTTAGGGTGTTCTTAGAGGTTGTCAGGGAGTTGCTATGTCGCTAGGTGCTTTTTAACATTTAAATACGCTGTTGCTAGGGTATTATGTGTGGTTGCTAGGGCTTTGTAGTTGCTAAGTTGCTTACTTGCAAAAGAGCCTATCCTCTCCTCTATGATATTCTGGTCTCCTCCTGGTTTGGGTTCCTCTAATGTAAATGCAATGCTTGCCTTTGCCAACAACACATAATAATCACACAAAATAATAATAATAGGACAAAAAAAAAAAAACAGTCCATTATCATCAGAGGTTTTTTAAATTTTACAGCAGTTAGTTTCACTGTCTGGAATTGGATCAGTTCATCCATCAGAATGTAATCGTACATAAAATGCATTGCATAACCGCCACCGTTTCTCTGTCACGACTAATCGTGTTGCAGCGTCTGCCATGGCGTTGTTGCTTGTAAAGACATGAGTGATTATGTCGTGTTGTCTCTAGCGCTGCCTCTCTGATGGATCGCTGGGCTCGTCTCTTGATTTTCACGGCCGTTTTCCTTCGATGTGCTCCTGATGGTGTCCGCCTACAGGGATGGTTTCACCACATCATCGCCCAGGTTTGATTGTCCTCTGACTAACCTGACCGCAGGACGACTTTGTTCTTACAAAGAGGACACCAAATTAACAACGAGCTGTTTCACAGCCCGCGCCTCTGATCTTAATGAGGGATGACCTGGAGAAATATAACATAATTATCCTGATTATTACAATCTTTTTAGCCAGAGAATATAAAAGGCTCATTATTGTTCTTTTTGAATTGTTCATTACGATTATTTTCAAGCCTGCAGCCTTTTCAGGCCATAAGTGTATAAGGAGAGACAGAAAAGGAAGAGGAAAAAAAAAGATATTTGATTGGTTAATACCCAGCAGTAGAGTGAGCTTAGAGAACTTGAGCCCAAAACTGCAGCTATCCTTGCTTCCCTCGACCCCAATTCTGTCTGTCTGAATATCCCCCGGCTTTCTTGAATAATTTTTCTTATATATTTTGTCTTGAGTAGGGACTCTGATCTATTGGAGGTTCCTGTTAGGGACCTTTTTAACATATTTAAATATATATGATTTGTTAAAAGGGCAAAGCTGAATGTGGCGCTTATACGGGAGGTCGGAGCACACTTTTATATATATATATTTGTATATTTATATATATAATGAAAAAAAAAATGCTGAAGAAAGCTGCATTTATTTATTCAAAATGCAGTTAAACAGTGATATTGTTAAATATTATTAAATGAAATGTTTTCTATTTTAATATATCTTAAAATGTAATTTATTCCTGTGATGCAAAGCCAAACTTTCAGCATCATTACTCCAGTCTTCAGTGTCACGTGATCCTTCAGAAAAGCTGATTTGATGCTCAGGAAACCATGATTCATTTTATATAGAAAAAAAAAGTGAGTTTACATGTATTTACTTTACTTGTGATCAATTCAATGCATTCTGCTGAATAAGTTTATAAAAAATAAATAAATAAAAAATGTATTATAACAAGAAATAAGGATTATTTTACATTATTTGTCATTTATGATGTGTTATATTTCCTTTAAAACCATTCTGAATGTTTGATTATTGTTAGTGTTGCATTGAATAACCAGGGGAACCATTTTGTCCCTTTTGGTTAAAACTGCCACAGCAGCGAAAATATGTCAGCACAGCATCGGGTCTAGATTGGCCATTACTGAGTGTCAGCTTAATTTGTGGTTTGAGTGATATGTGTAATTATATCTGTCAGTCCATCCTGACGTGCTGTCACCTGTGTGACAGTCCACATAAGCAGACTGCTATTGTCCTTAGTGTATTGTGATAAAGGTTTGATTTAGAGTCTCGCTGCAGCATAATGAATTTACACATGACTACAAAATACAGACATGTGTGATCAAGTCTATAAACAAATATAGTTCTAGTTCACCCCAAAATTTAAATTTGCTAAAAAACGTGCTCACCCTCAAACTCATGAGTTTGTTTCTTCATCTGAGTACATTTTCAAATATAGTGCAATAATTGCATACACAATAAGTGTTGTAAATATTTTGTAAAAATATTCTAAAGTGATTTAAAAAAATAAATAAAAATAAAATACATTATGCTTTTATTTTTATTCTTAGATAAATTTAATTGAACGTCTTTATTCTGACGCCATCAGAAGGTCATTTAAAGAAAATACAAAGGCAAATAAATCTGACACAATAATAAGTAAAAAATAAACCCTGCACATAACAGTGTTGGTTTGATGGGGCTTTGAGCTCTGCGGGACGGCTGCTCATATTGTGCTGAGAGGGAGTCTGTTTGGATTACTGTACAGTTGTCCTGAAAAACAAATGGGGTTTCCAGCAGCTACGCTGCATGCTAAGCTACACCACTATTGAAATCTGCACTAGCTGTTTTGCCCTGGTGCCAAAAGAAATCAAGTTTTGCCCACATGGCAGGCTATGAAAGACTATGAACTATGGGAGAAACCTACTGTGACATGTGTCACCTGCATACGAGATCAAATGTGCACACATTCAAAAGAATTTCTCCAGGTTGATTTATCGACAGGGGAAAAAACACAGTGATGAGACTGACTCAATCATGATTACTTTGATGTTGGAAAGGGATGAACCATCATAGGCTGAATAGAAGTACAATTATTCTTCTCTGCCCCTTTCTCTATCTCTCTCTCTCTCTTTCTCTAATGGGTTTAGCATTCATGCTTTATAATGGCTTAAACAGTTGGAATATAGCACAGGCATGTTATTTATTCACTATTTTTAGTCAAACACACTCTACACCTCTTTATCACGATTCGTTTTTTTAGTTTCTTTACCCTTGAACTTGTACAGCGAAGGAGTTTACTTTCTAGACATCTAAGAATCTGATACTTTTTGCACATACACCTTTAGTTTTTTGTCATTTGTTATTGTTCTTTTTTCTTTCTTTTTTTTTCTTTTTTTGAAAAAAAAAACTGCATTATTTTGTTGAAACGCTTTTCTCTTTTTTTTTTTTTTTTTGCTTTTTTTTTTTATCAAACAAACCGATTCACAAAAATGCATCAAATTTCCATTACTTATTGTTATTGGTTGTAATCAGTGTTTTCATTTTATATTATTTCTTAATATTTAAATACTATATTTTAATATTATTTATTCCTTTCCTTTATTATACTTATAATTATTTTTTATTTAATTTTTATTTTAAATAATTTTAATGTTAGTTTGTTGTAGTAATTTACTTATAAGTTTTTTAATAGTTTTAGCTTTAGTAACAATAGCAAAACTAGACTGAGTTGTTTGTAAGCATTTTAAAATTGACATCAATTAGCTAGTGGCTATTTTATTATTATACAGCTAGTATGACATTCTTGTGTGTGCTCATCTTAAAAACATAATCATTCAACATAAACGCAAAGAGAAGTGAAAAGATATCAATTAGCAAGGCTTACATTAAGTTTGTTTTACACTTAAACATGAGGTTTAGTCCTGAAAGCATTACCTTAGGCTTATTGTGAGAGGAAGAGGTCATTTGGAAAGCGAGAAATGTGAGTTTTCGCACATTTCTTGTGTGGCTTCTCGAAGCTGCTTCAGATCAATAGCATGTACTTGCTAGAGGTTAACGTCAGGTCTGCTCTCTTTAAAAGCCATAAAACTGAAACTAAACAAGCCTCTGAAAGCTCTAACCGCTGTTTCGCCCTCCTCCAACCCGACGCTTCCAGGTGTTCTCGGGATCTAGCAGTAATTGCAATCACATCAGTCCAGCCATAAAAAGCAGGCCTATGTAATGAAGCTGGTCTTAATAAGGTGCTTATGTTTTATTCTGGCCTATTAGAGGCACTGAGACCATCTTTGAGAGCAGAATGACTTTTACAGCTCTCTCCTCTACCTGCTGTTTGGCAGAGGTTGGAGAGACGGCATGCAGGCCAACACTTTCTGACAAGGTTAACACCCACAGACATTTCCTGTAGGTCTGGGGAGAGCAGCTGCTTTTTACCTGACACCCACTTCTGCTCTAACTTTCATGATCCTCGCTGGACAATGAATTTGGCTAACCAGAACCAGACGTCCCGTTGCTGCTCGCCACAGCTCTAGATGCCCCATTGAAACACTGACCATTAGTGCGGGGACAACGGCATGGTCAAAACATATATATATATATATATATATATATATATATATATATATATATATATATATTTGGCCACAGCCAAATTCCATCATACACTGCAATGTGCAAGCTCTGTAACGTCTTTTTAAGAACTTAAATTCAACACATTACAAATACAGCACCTAAAAAGTAAAAACATTTAAAAAATCAAGATTTTTTTTTACCATTCTTTATAAAGTCACATTGAGGTCCTGAAAAGTCCCACATAAATAAATAAAATAATTTTATTTCATAATTAAAAAATATATATATATATATATTTATTATTTACTTATATACATTTCTAATATATTTTATACTACTATAACTACTATAACTCGAGATCTGTTAATAAAATAGCATAATAGTCTTTTTGTTTTAATGTACATAAATGTAAATTTTTGTGTATATGTGTGCACTTTGAATGTGGGAGCAAATTATTTAGTTTTACGGCTGTATAATGACAATATCACTTTTAAAAGGAACTTCCCCTTTACCGATCAATGTTACACAATGATATAAAAGTATTATGTAGAAATGAGCCATGTATGTATTTCAGATAGTCTATTCTAAGGTCATCATTTACATAGGAGGAAAGTTGAAATCTCGTATTCAACACCTCGAGATTGATATTCTGAATGATTTATTAGTATGCTAACACTCTTTCCTCCAGAGGTGTGTGTGTGTGTGTGTGTGTGTGTGTGTGTGTGTGTAAGCGCTGAGGCGTTGGGGAGTTCGTCTGACACTCGGGGGCCCAGACCCCAAACTCTGGTTCATGTCTTAACAGCAGGCAGAGCAGCAGGTCAGGCCACCGATGGGAGGCAGTCCTGGGCCATACCTCCACAGACCAGAAGCCCATACAAATCTCTGAACGTTCGTCAAATGTCAGTTCTGTGGCCTTGGACTTACACGGCCGCTCTGACATACAGATTTACCCAGAGCTGCTTACATTGGCCTGACCCAGACCTTCTGAGAACCCAAAACCAAATCTAAATGTGAATTAATGCTGTATTTTTTGAAGGCCGTATCTACACTAATGCTTGCAAGTCATACTGAAAGATCAATCTGGTGACAGCCTTAAACATTAATAATGGTCTCTTTACCTTGGATCATTCTCTGTAGATGGTTTTAAAAGATTCATGTTTGCTTCTGCAGACTATCACAGGAGCATCTCAATGACACCGTCAGTAAATCCACAAAAGCCTGTTTGTGGTTTCCTCATGTCAAATTCAAAATACTCCAGTTCATCTTCTCTCCTTGAGATATTCACTATCGTTTCCACATGCCACATCAGTCTTGCCTTTCCTTTTTCCTTTTTTAAAATAAAATGTTTTTATATATTTGAAGCCCATTCCCTCAGGTTATAAGAGCAGAAGGCATATCTTCATGATATGTAAAAAAATCACACACACACACGCACGCACGCACACGCACACACACACACACGCACGCACGCTCCTTCTTAACTCCTGCAAAACCATTAAAAATCATTCTGATCCTAAACTTGTGTGTGTGTGTGTGTGTGTGTATGTAATCTCTATTTATTTCTATTTATAAATAAATACCATTCTTTTGAACTTTCAATACATCAGAAATCCAAAAATAATAAATAAAATAAGCAAAAATATAAGAGAGCACTACTGATTTCAACATTGATAATAACAGCATATTGAATTGATTTCTGAAGGATCACGTGACACTGGAGACTGGAGTAGTCATGCTAAAAATTCAGTATTACATCACAGGAATAAATTACATTTTAAAACATATTTAAACAGAAAACTGTTATTTTAAATAGTAATAATATTTCACAATATTACTGTTTTTGCTGTTTACAGAAGATACTTTTTAATTCAAAAACAAGATAATTTCCAACCCTATACTTTTTTTATATAGTCTATATATCTATAATTAGGAACAATGACTCCTTCAAACGTACTACAATAATCATTAAAGTTTTAGAATTGCTAAATCCCTGCATGCAATAAAAAATTGGCAATGCATGGCTGGATATGGGTCACAGCACATGGCTCTAGAACCCATGAGCTGGATGCTGGCTGATGTGAGGTGTTGATCATCCGTTCGGTCAAGACGGTAATTGACTCGACACCAGAACCACTGAGCTGACCCCTGCGTCTCGTTCTATTTTTCTTCCTGGGGACATCAGAACCTTTCCTTTGCAGTTATCGGAGGCTTTGAAATCCAGACTCAAAAGTGGAAGTGGATCCCAGCAGGAACACGGCCCATCTATCTGCCCCAGAGGAGACGTACTGCCACAGGGTCTAGAGATGAGCCTTTGCCCGTCCGCTCTCTGTTCCTGGTAGGTGTTCGCTGATGATAAATATTTCATTTCCTTGCAAAACAAATAGCTACACATCATTCCTTCTCTGAGCTTTGTTGTCGACTGTGACGCGGCGGGTAGTTTGTGATGGTTGCAGGGAATGCAGCAGAGAAAAATGGCTTGTTGAGAACAATCATAACTCAGCACGTCACAGAAAAATACCTGACCGCAGCGGTCAGAGTCCCTCATTGGGAAGTGTTGTGACAGGGAGTTTGTGCCTGTTTGAGGCCTGATGGATAACTCAAATCTGCAGTGCAGTCAAAAAGCAAGCGGTTTTATATTGAGTGCAGAATTACCGTGATACCACAACTCCCATCTCTATTTCAGCTAAATGCAGGCTAGTGGAGGAACATGATATGTTGAGAGTTTCCGAAATCACTTCCCTTTGCCATGTTGGTTCCATGTGCACTGCATGCATTAAACATGTACTGTTGTTAACTTATGAAGCCATTCCTACATGATCTGGACCTTTTATTGAACCTAATGTATGAGGGAAAAAATGGTGTGCAGACTATTTTCTCTCAGAAACTGGTAGTAAGTTTCAAAAATATCTGGTAACACGTTAAATTAAATGTCAAATGTTGATTATAGTTTAATAATTTTATATTATTAATATAATTCCAAATATTAATATTATGAATATACATTGTATTTAAAATAATAGTTGTCATATACTTTAATAAATAATTAAACCCTAACCCTAACCATGATTAATGATAAAATAACAATGACATGAATACAAACAGTTAATTTAGATGTTGTCACATGAAGTGCATTTTGCACGTTTTGTAAAGTGTAAATATGTCCATTCATTAAGAAATATTTCAGGGTATTTTATTATTATGTTTTTTATATGTTTTTTGTATATATATATATATATATATATATATATATATATATATATATATATATATATTGTTTTAATGAGTGAACATTTAAAAGGTGTTTCATGTTTTCTTTTGTGTTGTCCCTTTAAATTACAAAGGCCACTTCTTGGTGACATCATCATCATCATCATCATCCAGGAAGTGACATCACTTTTGGAAGGACAACAGCAGCAAAGACATAAGTGAGTAGTAGCAGTGAATTGTTTGAATTGTGATGTTTTGTGGTGTTAGTTGGTTTGTCTCTGAAGCATCTCGTCCTGTTTGTTAAAATAATAGAAATCAATTTGACATTGTCAGTTTTTACCTCATGTTAGCTGGCTGTGAATCCCTCGCTGAGCAATGGAAATTTCTTGTTATGTGTAAACTGTAAAGACATATTAAAAATTATTCAGTTGAATCAGGACAAATCTGGTAAACACTTTTATAAAAATGCTTCTTTAAATTACAACACAACAGTTCTTTTTGCAGACAGTATTTTGCATTTACTCAATGCTACATTGCAGTTAAGGTATGCAAGTTTTGGCAGATTTTGTGTTTTGTTTGAGTTTTGGTTACTGCTGTAATTGTGTTGAATTAAGGGATTTCTCACGCAATTAACAATATCTTTGCTAACAGCAGTGCAGTGATACATTGTTTTACTTGCTCATCCAATACAATATATATAAAAAAATATATATATATAATAATAAAAAATCACAGTTAGCTGAAAGAGTTAAATTTGATTTTTATTTCAGTAGGTTTATTTTTATGCAAATTATTTAAATTGAAAACATATTTCCGCCAAGGAATACAACAATAAAAATAAAAAGATAATTGTGATTAATTTTATCACGCAATTCTGACTTTTTTCAGACTTCAGAATTGTAAGATATAAACTCAGAACTGTGAAAACTCAGAACTGTATCACAGTATCACACATATATATATATATATATATATATATATATATATATATATATATATATATATATATATATATATATATATATATATATATAACAAAAAAACTAATTTAAAGATCTAACTTGCCATTTTCAAGATATTAATGAATTATTAATTCCATGGTGAAAATATAGTTTGTTTGAAGGGACTTGTTCTAGTCTTGTTGTACGAACCATAAGTATTTTTTTTTATTTATTTATTTTTTTTTTTTGAGCGCATTCAATTTCAAAAGTTACAAAGACAGTTTGCAATGTTCTTCAGCACAGGAACATGATTTGAAAATCAAGAAAATCTAATAACATTTTTCAATATTTGAGAGCCTTTTTTCAGTAATGCATCAAACAGGAATGAGCAGTATAATGAAAATCTGCCATCATAAGTTTATCACAGTCACAGATCATGATTATGTCAACATGTAGTCATAGCACTCGCCATACTTCAAACTATAGTTGACGTATGAAGCTAACTGAGGGTGGCAATGGTATATCCCCCACGACGGCTGCTAAAGATTTGTTCCTGGCTGTATTTCATCAAGAGCTGCTCATTAATTACTACTTTTTTTTTTTTGCATGCTTTAGTGTGTGTGAGGTGAGTGTCCCTTTAAACTTGTCAGTTAATGAGCACTTCTCTCTCACACACTCCTATGCCTGTGTATAATCACAAAGATGAGAGACCATCCGAACGTCAGCATTACTTATTACAAGACTTCTTTTCATCCAGACCTTCCGTCTGATACTCGCTAGCAATTCAAGGAGGTATAACCTGGCAGTTACTTTTCTCCTCCTCCAAATTCTCACAGTTTCCTTGCTAATTCTCTCTGCAGTCACAGGCCCCTGCCTTAGTGCTTTTGAAGTCCTAACCTTTTAAACTCACCGTGCAATGGTAAGGAGAAATTAGACAAATGCTTCTGAGTGTGTGAATAAGATTGAGACAGGCAGCTGAAGGAAAGTTGTATTTCTCAGACAAATAAATATCTGTGTTCCAAAAATATCAGAATTGTTCTATTCCCAGCAGGGCCGTGCACAGACCTTTTGAGGGGCATGTGCTGAAACTGAAAAAGGGCACCCCCTCCCTTTTTTTATATCAATTATATATATTCTCTTTTTTAGCTATTCTGTTTGGTTTCATAAGCTAATTTGTATTATTTGGTTAACATTTTTATGAATGACATTGAGAAGAGGGGAAGGTGAGCAATGAGTCAAGTATTTTGGACTAACTTTTTTGAAATATAATTTAAGTAATTATGTCCAACACTACGGTACAACTCAATTCCAGATTATAAGAAACTATAGCCATACCGTTACTATAACATAGCTATCCAACATGTTTCCGCCTACCTGGCAAAAATTTGATACTGTGGTGGACCAGGGATGTTGGTTTCTTGAAGGTCTCCTATTCACTACACTTTCCCTAAAATAAGCCAGCAATGAAAAAATAAATAAAAATAGTGTGAAAAGTACAGTTGCAGTGAAAAGCATTTCTGAAGGATCACGTGACACTGAAGAGTACTAACTGCAGTAATGATGCTGAAAATTCAGCTTTGATCACAAAAATAAATTACATTTTAAAATATATTCAAATAGAAAACAGTTATTTAAAATTGTAAAAATATTACACTATAAAATATAAAGATTTCACAGTGATCTTCTGTAAAAAAAAATTTGTTACTACTACATTACTGTAGTAAAACCATGTTTTACTACTTTTTATACAGAGAGTATACGGAGAGTATACCATAACATGATTATCCTAAATGTTAAAAAATTAACTGTATCAGCAATCATAAATCAAAGAAGAAATTTCTTAGAAATATAGTTATCTAGGTGACGAGGATCACTCGTCGCTTTGTTTAAGTTCCAGTTCGAAACAGCGCGGGGGCGCACCTGTTATGATTTTCCGATGGTAAAAACAAAGTATATGTTGTTGTTATCAATATATCGTTTTTGACCAGCGAATGCGTGTAAATGTTATTTATTTTTTTTGTCCGTCATTAAAACGGCGACGGCGCCTGCCGCTGCCGGCACATTACATTTTCATCTACAGGTGACAAACTAGTTTTTTTAGCTATATAGACGGAGCGCTCAGTTTTTCCTGTGGTAAAATGCATTTGGCCAAAATCGCATTTTATAAAAGATGAAATGCTACTATATGCCCAGGCTATTTAAGTGTTGGCTATGTATTGGCTATGACTAGATGGCAAATGCTAGCCCTCTCTCTCAGGCGACGTCCCACATGTCTCAGTCAGTCAGACAGACATCCAATAAATAAAATATGAGCCTTTATAGACATAGTGTTTAGTAGTACTTATTCAAAAAACAAGATATTTATTTACCCTTCGCAAAACTGTTCAGCTCAGCTGGTGTCTACTGTGCGGCTGCTGTGGAACTTCAGTTGATTCAATGAATATAGAGGGGGCGGAGTTATCAGCTTACTGACAGCTTGAGGATCGAATTAGATTTACACAAGCTCGTTTTAAGAACTTTCATTTGCTAAATATTTGTAAAACAAACATACAGACGTAAATGGTGACCAATAGCATTAAAAAAAAAAAAAAAAAAACACCAAAAAAAGGGCACTTCGGAGTGTAAGGGCAAAAAGGGCATGTGCTCTGCACAGGTTGAGCCCTACCTGTGCACGTGCCTGATTCCCAGGCCTGTTCTTGGGATCAACAGGTTAAATAACTTGTCTAAATCATCTTTATTATATTTTATGAAGGTTATGTTTATATCATCTGATCTGCTTTGCTGCTTTTGTTGTAATAGGCTTTCACTTAATCCGGTTCCTGCCATGTGCCTTTACCTCCCAAATATGCATGTCATGATCGAATCACTTCCCAGCAAAGCCGTCATTAAAATGAATTTATGCACTTTGGAATTGGATGTGATCCCTGATGCACTGGATGTAGGTAGCCCAGTTCTCTGGCTCAGCCCTGGATGTTTTCGATTCTGCGGGTTGACCAGGCTTCCCCACATTTCAATCGCTCTGCTCCCAATTCTGAAGCCCACATTGACTGGGGCCTGGGGATATCCAGTCCCAAATTAAGAGGCACTACTGGTCTGGCGTTCCTCGCTTGTTAAGAGTCTGAAGCCAGACTTCAAACTCTCAGATGCAGGGACTAGCTCCATGAGTTCAAACATATATTCTCTTTACATAAAACCGCTGTGTTCCCATCAGTGTTGGGGAGAAACAATCTAAAAGTAGAGATGCTACTGACTTCACTGCATTTTTCATGAGAGCAGCTGTTTTCAAAAGAGAGCAAGGTTGTTGTTTTTTTTCTTTCTTTTTTAATAAAAGTAAATTGTTAATATATTATTTTTAATAAATGAATGCTTAATTCATATGGATTTATTTTTGTATGTTATTACACCATTTAGACCTAAGCAAACTGAAGTTATAATCAAGCATACTCTCTCAGTTTCATTTAAGTGACTTATTTTGCTCAGGTTAAAAATATGATTCATTTGAATTTATTACATTAATTACTGTGTTTTGTAGTTGTAGTAATGTATGTCTTACAGTAAGTTTAATGCAGCTGCCCTAATTTTGGTCAAATAAATATTATTCTGATTGCAATAATTAAATTAAATAATGAACTTCTGATTAATTATTAAACCACAAAGAAAAAAAAAAAAATTATTTATTTATTTATTTATTTATTTATTTATTTATTTATTTATTTATTTATTTATTTATTTATATTAACTATTCTATTTTGCTACAAATGGAAAATAAGTGTGTTATATATATATATATATATATATATATATATATATATATATATATATATATATATATATATATATATATATATATATATATATATATACATTACATATACATATACATAAATGGCATAAAATGGGAAATCATAAAGAATTTTTGTGGGGTTTAGCAGTGGATGCCATTTAATGATCTGTCCAACATGCATTAGAAGGTTACAAAACATATTACCCCCTTAATATTTACTTTTTATTACAAACGTCTAGCACATCCTACTTTCTCAAAGCATTAGCTTTACTAGTTGAACTACTTCAAATAATGTAGTAATGCACCTTGTAGCTTGGCAGCCTGCCGTTTTCAAAGTAATATCTAGCGCCGGTTCCCATGCACGTCTGATAGCAGAGCCAGATGCAATCAGAAGTGGCACTCAGCAAATACGTCTGACCTTACACCTGTAAGTGTCCACCTTTGTTGTAGAGAATGACAAGATCTCTGTAGGACTTCCTCTTTAGTTTCCCTTTCATTTGACAGTGCAGCATTAACTCCTTGTTCCTCTCTCTCTCCTCCTTCCTCCCTCACTGTATGCTTCAGGCAATTACAGCAATGTTGCATTTGTCAATCACATTCAGATGTGCATGGTTTCCTAAAATAATTATCAGGTGAGTGGCATCTCGTTGCCTGGAGTACCAGTCTGGTGAAGGCAAGCCCCAGAGTATTAATTACTGTGTGCAGAAATTTGCAGAGAAGCAAGTCTTTTAATGGTAGAACTGACGCAACATGATTGTTCTGATTTTTTTTTTTCTACTAACATGACAATCATCGCCGTCCCTGTGGTCATCAGCATAGATTAGCTGGAACCGTCAGGGGAGACCATTACCAAGCTGTGTTCCATTTGATAAAAATTAAGCACACATTGCCAGATTTCTGTTTGTTGCTTTTCAAAACAAGACCTGCTTTTCAAAAAAGGGAAAAAAGGCTGAGAAAACACCCCAAAAGTCAACATTTCTAATAAACATGGACTCCTGCCAGAGAGCTCGAGTGTAGTGCTATTTACCGGGGTGAAGGAGCTACATTTCTGGAGAATTGCGCTGGAAAGGAATCTCTCAGGAAAGCAATCTTCAAATAGCAGCATAAAGGATGCGTTTATTCTAAAGGGCATTTTCCTGCAGGTGATGTGTGTGCATGCAGAGGAAAGCCACATCATCTTGGCCTGGGAAAATGGGGAATGAGAAAAAGAGAGAGAGAGCACAGGTGACATTTTCACACAGCTGAACTAGCTGGTTATTGTAGTTGTTGTATGTGGTTCATTCTTGCCCTGGATCACAGATGATCTGCTCACATTTTCTTCATCTTATTCCTTTCAGCAAGGGTTCTGAAGGCATTTCAGCTCTTGTCTGCACATGAATAACTCTACGGCTTCATATGATCTAAACCAGGAGACTCTAAGGGGATGCTGGATGTTTGAAACCAAAATCTTACAAAATAAGATTTAGAGGCTGTCAGATAACTAATATTAACTTTTGTTTAATTAAATATTACATATTATTTTGCCATTTTACATATATATATATATATATATATATATATATATATATATATATATATATATATATATATATATATATATATATATATATATATATTTTTTTTTTTTTTATATATATAAAATAATATTTATTATTCATATTATTTCTATAGTTTTATATATTTATTATTATTATTATTATTATTATTATTATTATTATTATTATTATTATTATTATTAATTATCAATCATATTGTAAGTTGCAAAAATGAGAATTACAAAAAAAAAAAAAAAAATACCAACAATTACTGAATCTGATATATAGTTATATCATTAATTGACATGAAAATAATGTAATTAGGCAAAAAAATAAAACAATAAATAGGCTTGATTTTTTTATGCATTTCTGGGTTTAAAACGAGTCAGCAGCATCAGATAAACCACCTAGTTTATGTATTTGTTAGAGCTGCGAAGTGATTTAAATTTCCCACCTGTATCCATTACAGCATTAGCAGTGTGGGAGTTCTCATGTCTTCTGTGTGTTAAACGCTTCAGTATAGGAGTAGGGCCACGGCACACACCTCCCAATCAGATTTCCGCTCCACTTTTCACACTCCACAATTGTGCGCGTTAAAACAGCACACACTGCCATGTTACATATTGCTTCCAGCTCCACACCCTGCTTTATTGTGCTTCGCTGATGAAGTAGGTTAATGGCAGCCTTTGAAAGGTGATTCTAATGCGCACATTCTCTGAACGCAAATGTCCGTTCAAAGAGCGCCGCTACCTTTACTTCAAGCTTACAAATGCACACTTGAGTGCATATAAAGAGGGAGTGATTCAAGGAGAAAGAGTGTTGAGGGGAGCGAGTCGAGCTCATTAACATCCCTGTAGCGGCAAACGCTTTCTCTCTCTGTCCACAGAGCTGAATTCTAGCTTCAGATGAGCCAGGCCTGCTGGGAGTTCAGCTGCCAGTTTAATTAGTGTTCAGTAATTTCAATAATGAGTGACAATTCATTGGGGCTTTTAGGTTGGTCTCCTCGTCAGAGGCGAATCAATAATCTGCTGTTTTCCTCCCTCCTTTTCTTTCAAGACTAAAAAGTGGCACGTAACTTCCATCAGAGGGGGAGAAGGAAAATGAAAGACAGCAGCGGGTCCCAGAGAAATGCTGGAGACAATTTGCCTGTAATGGCAGATGCTAGCCTTTCCTCCGCCTTTTGTTTTGATGTTATTGGATGAAAAGGCATGTCTTTAGCAGCGAGCGTTGGGCTGGAGCGTGAAAACAATTTGCCCTGGCTGTAGAGGGAGTGATGTGGGTAAGTGAGAGGAGGTTCGGGGATTATAGATAATCCCCCGCTCCGCACCTTCAAGCGGAGAGGAAGCACTGGAGCTAATTTTCACCGCGCACACGCACCTCGTAGCCGGGCCGCCATTCCATCCCGCAGTGACATTCGTAATTGATAATAGGATTTTCAACTCAAGCAGAGTTGAAATGTTATTATTAAAGCATATCATGCTAGAATGAAGAAGGAAAAGTAAAAGACGTTTGACTGGAGTGCTTGAAAAGTTTACTTACAAATCACTTTGTCACTGAAAAATAAGTTCCATGATCTGGATGTGTTTTAGAAACATATACCTGAGTGTTCTTCAACTGCAGTCCCAGGGTATGATATTTGATATTGTCCATATATTTGATATTTTAAATATATATGATATTTGTTCATGAATGACAACATTCTCATGTGATGCATATAAATACACTATTGGACATTATTAGTTGTACTGAATGTTTGAAAGGAGCCCATAGTTGAAGAAACCCATCTGCTTTTCATAAAATGTATTATTCCGGCAATGTCAAACTTAAATATGAATGTGCACCTGTGAATTATATTCAATGCATATTTAGCATGGATGCAAAACCCTGCTAATTGTTTGTATGAGAGTGTGTGTATTGCCTGTACATCTCGAGTCAGCATGCTTCTGCATACCATTATGCCAATGATGTGCAATTAGAGCCGCACATGCCAGGACTGGCAGACGGCCTGTTCCTCTTCCTACAGACCCCGCTGTGAACTCCTGAACCTGTGAGGAGCGTGGTCTACCACAGCCTCTGGGCCTGAGAGAAAAACAGGAAGAGTGGAAAATGATGCCTGAGGCAATGTTACATTCTAAGCAGTGATGCGGTGTAGTTTGTCATTTAACAGTTTAAAAAAATATATCCTTATCCATGGTAATAATATACTGTACAAATCATAAACCTGAAATAGGCATCTAAATGTCTACTGAACTGCACTGGTTTCATGTCCTCAGAAGCCAATAATTCAATCAACAACAATATTATAATCCGCACAAATAACGTTTAGTGTTGAGTTTTTTCTTTTTGTTTAATGTATTTACCGTTTGGGTTTCTTTAACTTTGTTATCTGCACCAGTTGAGAACCGCTGCTGCCAATAAATGTTTCCTTACATCAGTGTGAGAGATGTTGTGAGGCAGTTCTGGGAATAAAGAAGCAACTCTCTCCGAAAGCAGCTTGCCTTTAGCATGTGTGATTCACAGCAGTAAGGACAGCGTTAATGCAGCTGTATTCATTATTCATTGTAAATTTATATTTGGCATAATTACGAAGCAGTGTATGTCGGTGCGGTCTGTGTGAAGCAGCTCTGATGGGGAAGATAAATGGTGAGGCTCGGGCTCTTAATGAGAAAAGAGGTCATCTGTAGGGTGCGCAGCGCTGCCACAACTGTAGCTCGCCTTCATCCCCAGGTACCACACGAGCGCCAACACGTAATTAGACAAAAGAGGAAAAGAGAAGCATTCAATATCTTAATGAGGTACAGTATGATATCAAAACTTTATTTTTTTTTTAATTTTTTTTTTATTGTGATATATTGCACACTTTTAAGAGTACAGCATCATGTTGGCTTACCTTTACAACATTTTTATTTATTTTTTATTTTAACCTTGAAGTCAAGTAACAACATTTGGGGAGCCAAATATTGTTATCGTGGTTGGTTTGGCATATGCCTTAGATTCTATGTGAACAATAAATCGGTCAAACATATTTACATTTACATTTACAAATAAGAACAATAGAAGTAATCAAGCCAAGAAAAGCAATAATATTTAAGTGCAATGACATTTTATTATTATTATTATTATTATTATTATTATTTGATAATAAATAAAAATCAAGTAAATATTTAAATTTGAACAATCTGAAATGTCACTTATAATTAAGTTTAATTAATGTATATAAATATGAATAATATAATTAAATGTCCTAACAATAATTAATATTATGTGTTAAACATATTCATTTTATTTCTGCATTTTAATATATGTTCACTTTAACTGTTTAAAATGTATTATATCATGAAAAGCCATAGTGAAGCCAGAAGTGACTGTGAATTTGCTAAATAGTTATCGGTCCATTGGTTAACAGTATTCAGCCATCTGTATGTTGTGTCACGTGATGTCACGGCTTGACTTTTTTGTGCATGAATTTCATGTTTATGATTTGAAGTTAGACTCTGAAGTTGACTAATTTAAGCAGACGCATGAAATACACGTCTCCATGAAACTGTCTCTTATGGGACATTAAAGTGCAAAAACATTTACACATATATTTCCCAGCTCAAACAACCGGTCAGACCTTCAGTGGAATGTGAGAGAAATACTAACCTCCATAATGCTCTTCAGCATATCACAGTCTTGTATATAATCCTCATTAAAAATGCAGCTCACAGCCAGAGGGCCTTTCTGCGGCTGTATGAAGCCTGCTGGGGAGACCTCGCTTCAGGGAATAGCTCCGCCCGAGACAGTCTGATATCAGCGGGAAAACCTCCACGCGTTTGTGCAACACAACCCTCCTAATATAACTTTTCCTGACACGTAATGGGGGAGCGTTCCCTGATGGCCCATTTATTTATATTAAAAACGTCATTCAGGTTCGCTGTCTTAATTGATTTCATTTCTTCCCGTGAATCATTTGCCCCCATATGTTTCCACTCCAATAATCTAAATGATTATGTTTATTTATTTATTTTATTATTATTAATACTTGTTGTCAATTCTGATTTGCTTTCAGCTGTACCTTACACCCCACTTCCCTGCTCTCAGTCTCTTTTCAAACTGTCATATTACAGGAGAACTGGAGTCTCTGATAAGGCAGCAATGGGGTGTAGAAGAAAAAAACGAAGAATAAACGTCCCCGGTTATTATGCACTCCCGGGGGACTCGTGTGTTTGGTGTAATGTGCGTGTGAGAGCGATACTCATATTTACATGTGTCACGCATCCCCTCATTCCCTCTGTCAGGAGAATTGTCAGCCATATTGCTGTGGCACTTGGCGTGAAATGCTCAGCAACAAGTGCTGATGACTGACTATCACACTCGCACTAACGCGCTTTACAGCTATTCGCTTGCTGATTACAGACTTAACAATGGTAAACATTCATACATGAAACAGCCTCATGTGGTTGCTGCCGATTTTAGTAGCATTTCCATTTCTTTACGTAGAGAAATATTGATGTACATCGAAGATGATTGCAGACAATCATGTGTTCTTACAAAACAGATCTGAATTGGATTTAGCTCATACACAATACAAAAGCTTCAAAAGTTTGCTCACCAAATCTGCATTTATTCAATTTAGAAAATAATAAAAAACAGCAATATTGTAAAATACTATTACAATTTACAGATTAAACTGCATGTGCAGATTAAAATGCATGTGCTCTTCCAGAAAGCAGCAGCTGTAGCAACTGCATTGCAATGCATAACAATAGTAACTATTTTTTTAATCATATTGCCATTCCAGGCATTTCACATTACAAATATGCCCCAAGAGGCCTATGTTACAGTGGATTTTCCATGGTTAAAAGACGTGGTTATGCATAACGCAAAGCTTGCTTTATTCTGCTATGCCAATGCTCAACGTGTGGCGCTGCAGTATGAATATGGTTGCTGATTTATTGCAGCTAATGCTCAAGTTCAAGTCAATTGTAAATGTATACAGTGTTTATGTTGGAGTAGGATTAGAACCACGAGCATGTATGGCTAAAACATGAGCCACAGCTGAGCAACTTTGGAGAGCTTGAATGATAAAGCCAAAAAAGAGAGCAGGAAATTCATCATTTGATCTTTTTGTCTCCCTTTTTTCTCTCCCATAGGTATAAGGAAATATCAGGTTACCAAGTACTCTATCAGACTTTCTCGAAATGGACAAAAAAAGAGAAAACATATGGTTTTTCTGATGACTTACACAGTGTTTCATATATTTTGTGCTGTTCCTATTGATGGAAAATTGTAGTAAATAACCTTGCCATGTATCTATTAAACTGCAGATTTACAACTGTTAAGTATCAGCTAACGTGTTAACCAGGTGTGTGCATGTTATTGTTTTAAATCTGAACCAGTTTTAAATCACCGTTCCATGTCCAAGGTTGAGAAGGGAAATTCCCAGATAGCCTTTGTCTCTTCTATCAGCAGCTGAAGGATGTTAGTTATGTTTTTAAAAGCACAGAGGATACCTGTATCTCATCCCATGCCTTCCTCCCACAACTTTTTCCATTTCCACTTGTTCTCATTCCCTTAATCTTATTTTGTCTCTCTCCCATCCCTCTTTTATGGATTCCCACTGTCTGTAGGCATTTCCTCTCACTGGCTCCATGTGAAGGAGGATAAATCCTGTGTTTCTCGCAGAAGCCGCCATGCATCCTGGCGATGTTGGTGGCCATTGACAGCAGAGTGTTGTCAGGGGATATTAAATTCCAACAGCGGGCCCATTTCATATATTATTAGACGGGCTATCAGTTGATCAGTTTCATGCACCTCTCCTTCGAACTCTACCAACATGTGTCCATTGTGTTTCATAGATCGGTGACAACAAATTTATGTTGCTAAGGTCCAGAAAGTAAACCTCACCAAAATACATCTCACCAACCACCCTTCTACAATGTCCACAGAGATAATATGGAATTTACATGTTTGGGTCTTTCATAATTGCTTCCAGATTTTGGTCTTCCCCCAGAATATTCCTGAGCTAAGCCACATTTTCTCACGATGCTGGCAGCCAAGAAGATCTCCAACCTTGCTGTGGTTATTCACTGCTGCTTGTCAAACATCCTCCGGCCAACCACAGTCATTTGTTTTCATGTTAACCATGCCTGAGAGAGATGAGTGGGATTAAACCCTTATGAAAATTAACCATGGTTTTACTACAAATAAAACCAAAAAATCCATGGTTACTATAGTTAAACCATGGTAAACACAAATTAACCATGGTTTTGATAAATTAACCATAGTTCAACCATGGTACTTGTAGTAAATCTGTGGTTATACAAATGGTAGTCAACACGCCAAAAAACCATGGGTTACTACAGTTTTACTATAATAAAACCATGGTTATTTTCCGTAAGGGAAGCTCACCATGGAGGGAAGGAGAGCTCTGTTATTTGGACATTTAGACATGCATTGTCATGGGATGTTGGTAACTTCAACTTTGACATCTTCAATTTATCAAGTGATGCTTAAATTGGAATGACAGCATTAGTATCTAGTTTCATTCTACCAACCTACTTAAATTGAACATGATGTTTATTTATTATTAAGGCTCTTTTCCAAAACCTTTTTATTTATTTTGTAAGATCTATGTTGTTTAATGGTTACGGGGAGGGGGTAAACTATTTACATTTATTTTTATTACAATTATTATTAATATTTAAGTATTTATTATTTTTTATTATTATTTTTAACCATCTGAGGTCTAAGGGGTTTTTGGGGGCCTGGAGAAGTTGTGACATGCCCTGACTTTTATGCATTTTTCAGTTGCTTATAAACATATACATGGCTAAAGTCTGAAAACACTGTATTCATTACAAACTGGGCTACAATAATATGTAAATAAACATGTATGTACATTATTTTGCTTTTGAGAAAACATTGTTTATGCGTAGTTACTGTTCTGGGTACTGTACTGTTTTTCTTCATAAAGGATTACATTCATGTAGTGGCATGTCTTTATTAAATTGATGTAGTTTTATTGACTACTTTCATTTTTTTATTTTTTTTTTATTCTAAATACATTTATATGTTACCTAAAGTTTATATTTATTTTGATTACAATCATTTATTGATTTATTTTTATATACAGTAGCTTGAGTCAGAGTCAGAGTAGCTTTATTGTCATTCCAGCTCTATACAGTAGGGGCGGCAGTGGCTCAGTGGTTCATGTAGGTTGTCTACAAACCGGAAGGTTGGTGGTTCAATCCCCGGCTCCACCTGACCAAGTGTCGAGGTGTCCTTGAGCAAGACACCTAACCCCAGCTGCTCCCGACGAGCTGGATGGCGCCTTGTATGGCAGACACCGCCGTCGGTGTGTGAATGTATGTGTGAATGGGTGAATGTGAGGCAAATTGTAAAGCGCTTTGGATGGCCATGTGGTCTGTTGAAAGCGCTATATAAATGCAGTCCATTTACCATTTACCATACAGTTAGTATACAGTGAAACGAGACATAGACAAAAAAAAAAAAAAAAAAACACAGGACTGCTAAGAACTACACAGGACATACATAAATCATTAAATAGGATAAGTGAAGGTTAAATAAGAACTAAGATGACTATTAAAAAAATTATCCAATGCATTCTGGGATTGTGATTCTTATAAAGGAAATATGCAGTGCTGGCATATTATGTTCACTAGGTTTTTGAACGAGCTTAAGTTTAAATTAATATCAATTACACCACATGCTGCAAACTAATACGTCCTTACACTCATTTTCCATTAGCGTCTCAGTGTCAGTTCCTGGTGCACGCTATAAACGAATGCAGCAATATTAGTGTTGCCTGTTGACCTTGCAGTTTCTGTATGAATATGTATATGTGCTTATGTCTTACGATGCAGTTCCCAAGGAGGAAGGGATGCTGACCCCTCTCCTACAGTAGCTAGATTACAACTGGATTTCAGTTTCTCCTCTCGCACATCTCATTACACAGATGTGAAGCTCCGAACGGGGTTATAAAAACCCTGGCATGTCTACAGGACTGTAGGCGAACATGAGAAACATTAATTCAGAAAACATGTCCTGCCTCTTATAACACACAGCAGCAGAATGTAGACCCATCAGCTCCAATAAGGTGCCACTGCCACAGGTTTTATAAATGAACCGGATGCTGTGTCCCTCGGTACAGCAGAGCAAACCAACTCCAGTGGATTAAACCTTAATTAATCTATCATCTCTCCTTCCCCTCACTCTTTTTAATACACATGAGCATCTTCACTCCGGAATCCTCACTATGGTAAATTATGTGTGTTTATAGATCAGCACGTTCCTTCTCTGACATTAATGCTACGGTGTTTATCCCCTTATTGGCTGCCTGTGACCCCTGTTGACTGGGAACTAGTAAAGTTTGCTTCACAAGTGAGTGACATGTCTAGAGATCCCGGGGGGATCTGATTGGTAGATGCCCACCCTGTCTCAGCTCTGATTGGCCCTGGGTGGTCCGTGTCCCTCATTTGCATGCAAATGTCTCCACATTGTCTGATCAGATAACGGTCTAGTCTGGAGACGCCCAGAGCTGCCAATCTTACAGATTGGATTAGATCGAAGAGGGCTGAGGGTTGGCTTGTTCTGGTTGGTTAGCGTGCCCTCCGGGATGCTCAGGATGGCAGTGGCGCCCCCACAGAGCAACACTTCAGTCTCCATTTCCTACTTTCAGCCTGTCCTCACCCCATTCCACCTGCCCTGCTACCCCTCTTGTTATGAGCCTAACACCAGCAGGCAGTGTATTAATATGTAGGAGATCAAGAGATTATTGATTAGAATCACTTGCTTAATATCCCCTTGTCTGTCATTCAGTATGCCAAGGCTTCTTTCATGATTTTTTCACCCTCTTTAGGTGTCACTCTATTTAAATATGCATGGCCTAGCTTGCTTTGTGCCCCTACTGCTGAATATCTAATTAAACTGTCAAAAGAAATACAATTTGCCCTTAAGGGTTATTACGAGAGGGGTCAGCTAGCACTGATCAGACACGCTCGGGCCGAGAGGGTAATTACCTATAAGCAAGCAGTGTTTACCTTTCTCCTCTACCTGTGGCCGGTGTAAGGGAGCCCAAATGAGCCTTGGTGAGCTCCCGGCTGCCTTTGAAGCCTTGTCACGCCACCCCAAATCATCCTGATCCAGAAGAAAGACTGAGAACTTGAGAGTCTATGACAACATAATCAGCAATTATAGCTGGGAAATGGGGAGAAGCAAGATTTTTATCTCATTAAAAGGAGATGTTTCTCCACCCCCCACCCCAACCCCTCGTCAATCCTCGCCTCTCCCACACTCATACCCTGTCACTTGTGCTTTCTTTTGAATTCAAATGATTTGGCTTTAAAGGTGAGAGAGATTTAATTCAGGAGACTAGAGCATGAGCCAATTAGCAGAGTTCGCTCACTAAAATATGAATGACATTTGCTCTGGCGGAGCCCTAATGGAGGGAGGCATTAGTGTTATCATGCCTCTGTCACCTTATTTCACGTCATTATTGTTGCCTTAGTTCTTCTGTCAAATTACGACCACTAATTTCAGTTCATATTTTACGAGGCCTGTTAGCAAGTGTCTTTAAAGAGCTTCCAAAAATGACCCGGTGTGGCAAAACTTAAATGGGAACCACCCATCGAGCCATATCATCAGAGAGAAAGTTAAACCCTTACGTTTTTGGACAATTTACTGTATCTCTTGCACGACTCTTTACCTCTCTCACATAAAGAGCGAAGACTTTTAATTCGCCTTTTTATGTGACTTGTTAATGTGGTCTTTTAGGGCACTCTTAATACCTTCAAAATTTGTAGAATATCACGATAAATCAAGGCCTTGCCCATCTAATGATAATTTATCTCACCCATTATTTTTTATTCTCTTGCCACATTATGGCACCTAGTTAAACTTCTCTCTCCATGACCTTTATGAGTGCGCTACAAAAGTTAGTTCTCAGAAAAGTTGATCTTTCGAATGGCGAGTGTCAAACTTCAAGAGGATTGGTTACCCCGACTAAAATGTTCCATTTTCTACAGTGAAGCCGTGCAGCCAAAATCAGTATGAAACTCTCCTAGCTGTATTACTGTATCATTTGGAGGAAACGTGTGAGTAATTTGATTTACAGAGTAACTTTGGATCTGGAGGTAATTTAAAAGTATGTAAAAGCATAGTAACTTCATTATGTGGCTTTGAGCTGTGACACTGTATCACATAACAGGTTTTCTATAAAGCAGCACAGGTGTAGTTTATAGTATTTCGGCCACACGTGGAATAATTAGGTGAGGTGATATTTCTCTTTACGGCTAAGCAGATAAAGCAGCATTGCAGGAATGGATTTTGACGTACAGGAAACAGCAATCATAGTATAATAGGGTAAAAACTAGATTTGCATTTCCTGAAGGAAATACCAGCACTTGCTAGAAGCAAAAGAACAGTGTTAACGTTTAAGTGCGATTAGGGTTTTTTTAGGCTTTGGCATAAAATCTACACATTTATATATTTTCTCATATTTTATGGATTCTTTTGATGTTTTGAGCAACAAGATTTCATGGCAAAATGGTACTATTACAAACTGGTTATTTCTTACAAATTTGTAAGATTTGTAAAAATCAACATATGTTTTTTTAGCAAAGAAGCATGAAGGCCCACCCCCTAAACCTTACCATCAGGGCATATTGTACGAAAACATACAAATGACATTGTGCAAATTCACACATATTAGCCACCATTGCGCCAAACATAAAATAGTCAAGCTGTCATGGGTGTTTGTTAAGTTAGGTATAATGTACATCTAGCCAGTTGTTATCACAGAATAACCTCGACGAGAAACAGAGAGGTCTTGTATCACCCCGAAGATACATTATCCCACTTACCACACGGCTACTTGCCACATGAGTAAACAACTAGACAAAATGTTGATTTGAGTTTAAATATTGGAACGCAAAGTTCTGTGAACATAGCAGTTGGGAGCGGCAAGTTCAAACTAGACAGATATTTAAGGGAAATGGTACAGTCACACCACTTATTAAATAATTATGGAAATAAAAGATTTAAGACTGAAATGTTTTAAAATCTTACCAGTTTTGATAAATATCTTATAATCCATTACAGTGTACAAAACAATCATAGCAAATGGCAGCAGCTGAAATGAGAGAGTGAGTCCACGATACAAGGACGACATAATTTTCAGTCGAGTTTTACATTTTTATTAGCTAAAAAAATGAAAAGCTTCCACCAGGAAAAAAACAGTTGATAGCAAGAGTATAGTGTTGACTTCAGGTATCTGGATGAGCTTGAATTTTTAGGTTTTACCGGTTGTTATCGAGGGATTACATACCTCAGAATGTTATATGTTTTTTTGACCAATCAGAATGAAGTATTCCACAGAGCAGTGTAATAATTCTGAATGTTTTCCAGGTTGTTTATATATGGTTTCTAAAATGTTGTGAGTGTTTTATTCTGTATTTGCTAGGTGATTGCTCATGGTTATTTGGTGGTTCCTCATGATTGCTCCAACCTGGTCTCACAGGATTCCGTGAAATGTCCACGGGCCCTTAACTCAAAATCCGTGAAGTCATCATGGAAATACCCCAAATTCCGTGACGCTGCCACGTATATAACTCCAATGCAAGTGTCACAGGCCGGAGCGGACCACCAATTCAACGGGTCTCGCTCCTCCCTCTAACTTCCACCTCGAGGAGGTCCCACAACACCCCAATGAATGGACGGACAACCAAGTTTAAAATGTAACAATTTTATTTGTTTAAAAGTTTGGGGAAAGGGGTAAGGAAACTTTAAAACTAATGATGACTCGAACTATTCTTTATCCACAAATACGGATTCCAGTCTCAAGAACACTCCTCTTCAGCCCTTCCTCGACAACACTCCACTTCAGCCCTTAATTTCCCGCCAACTCCACTCCAGGTAAGTTTAAAGCAAGAGCTAGGCAGTTGACGTGCAGGGGTTCTAGCTCTCAGGTAAATACAGAGTTCAATACACAGGTGAGTATTCACAGGGCTAAGCTGTTAGCGTGCAGGGGTTCTAGCTCTCAAGTAAGTACAGTGTTCCATACACAGGTAAGTATTCAAAGGGCTGGGCTGTTAGCGTGCAGGGGTTCTAGCTCTCAAGTAAGTACAGTGTTCAATACACAGGTGGGTATTCACAGGGCTGGGCTTGTTAATGTGAAGAGGTTCTTGCTCTTAGGTAAGTACAGCGTTCAATACAAAGGTAAGTATTCACAGGGCTGGGCTGTTGGCGTGCAGAGGTTCTAGCTCTCAGGGAAGTACAGTGTTCGATACACAGGTGGATATTCACAGGGCTAAGCTGTTAATGTGCAGAGGTTCTAGCTCTCAGGTAAGTACAGCGTTCAATACACAGGTAAGTATTCACAGGGCTAGGCTGTTAATGTGCAGAGGTTCTAGCTCTCAGGTATGTACAGCGTTCAATACACAGGTAAGTATTCACAGGGCTGGGCTGTTAGCGTGCAGGGGTTCTAGCTCTCAGGTAAATACAGTGTTCGACACACAGGTGGGTATTCACAGGGCTGAGCTGTTAGCGTGCAGGGGTTCTAGCTCTCAATGTAAGTACAGTGTTCCATACACAGGTAAGTATTCACAGGGCTGAGCTGTTAGCGTGCAGGGGTTCTAGCTCTCAATGTAAGTACAGTGTTCCATACACAGGTGGGTATTCACAGGGCTGGGCTGTTAGCGTGCAGGGGTTCTAGCTCTCAATGTAAATACAGTGTTCCATACACAGGTGGGTATTCACAGGGCTGGGCTGTTAGCGTGCAGGGGTTCTAGCTCTCAGGTAAGTACAGTGTTCGATACACAGGTAAGTATTCACAGGGCTGAGCTGTTAGCGTGCAGGGGTTCTAGCTCTCAATGTAAGTACAGGGTTCAATACACAGGTGAGTATTCACGGGGCTGGGCAGTTAATGCGCTACTCACCACTGAAGATATTCAGAGGTCTGTATTCCAAGCAGATACGGGTTTAGTCGATGACTGACGGCTGGTGGGCCTTACAGTTGAAACTGCAAACAATACTGGGCTTCCCGCCCAGCTTGACAAGGGGGCACACGGGGGAGGATCGGCTGTTGTCCTTCGCTTCCCTCGTCAAATAAACAGCACAGACGACACGCACAAGGCCGGTGGTTGCCGACAGGGCCAAGGACACAACGTCACATGGATAAAAAAGGATAAGGCTTTGATTTAAAAGCTTACAGGGATTGCTGCGTGGGCAACGACATCCAACCTCCTCCAGAGGCGCCTCCAACACGTCCGAGCTCCAGCTTACTTAAGGTAAAGACTGTGGTTGCCACCAATACACTACTCCTCTCCGTCAGGCCTCTTCCTACGACCAGGGACACAACCACGGACAAACACCACACACCACAAAGGCACTACAATTCTTCTCGTGTGTACACTTCAATATAGCAGCACTCACCACACTCCACACACTCCGTGAAAGAAGATCGGTGGTGTATTCCCGTTTCGGGCTCAGAGTCCTGACAGGGCGGGTCAGATGGACAAAGGCAGGAGGGCAGACCACAGCAGGCAGATATATCGTACACCGGAGTCTCTCCGTCTTTCCCAGCGATCTCCAACGCAAGGCACTACTATCAACACTGAGTAAACACACAAGCACTGAGGATTATCAGATCAACACAAGAGGGGGGGGGGATTTTCCACTGCTACGGAGAGATATGCAGTCGGAATCCTTTCTTAAAGGCGGTTAGTCTCCCTCCACATCCGTCATTCACTCTCCACAATATACAAGAAATGTTCGTCAAGTCTTCACCCACCAGTGCACAGTGTTGTCCTCTCCCAACACGATTTCAATGATCTCCTTCACTCAGGGGCCTTCCAAACGTAGGATCGCTCCTTCAACTCAATCCACAATAAGAGGTAAACACAACATACAAAAGGTCGATCACTTAACTTCCTCCGCACTTCCAATATCCATTTTCCTTGGATTCTCCGTTGCAGCCCGTAAATCGCAACATCCACGCCACACCAGCCACTTCCGTATCCCGTGGAACAACAGCAGAACAAAAACCTCCTCCTGTTCATAAACCAGCCCCTTTTATATCACTGCATCCTTCCCGATCCTCCAATCGGTTTCCAACACGTCCTCTTCCCACACCTGACATGTATTTTGGATAATTTCCCCGCCTTGGGCCAACCGGAACAGAACTTATGTTTCACTTAAATTGGTCCGGGCGGAAATATTTCCCACACTACAGTTCCGCCCGGATTAGTCACCCAGTGACATCCTCCCCCGCCAAATCGTTCTAGTCCCTAGAACGTGGTTGTTCAACCCAATCCCCATACCTCTCGGGGGGCCGTCCTTGGTTCTCTCGTTGGGACCGTCTAGGTGGTGATCCGGGGTCCAGTCCCCTTGGTTCAGCCTCTGGGAGCCTCGGAACTATGGCCCATGCTTGCAACGGCGGAGCGCACACAGTCGGAGCTGGTAATGCCTCTAGGGGAGGTCTAGGGTAGTTCGGGCATGGCCGAATCAAGTTGCGATGTAATACCCGTTCTGGTCCAGCCTTCCCCTCAGGTCGAAGTACATAGACCGGCTGCCCCAGCCGCTGCTGGTGCTGCACCACATATGGAACAGACTCCCAACGATCACTCAACTTCCCTTTCCCCTGTCGCCGGTTGTCCCGTACCAGCACTCTCTCTCCTGGTAACAACGGGGCTTCTCTGGCCGTCCGATCATATATCTGTTTGTTCTTAATTGCGGCAGCATTTATCCTCCCCGAGACTTGCTCATAGGCAGAGTGAAGGCGCTGGTGGTGGCATCTTACCCACTCGGTCAAACTCAAGGTCTCTTCCAACGTGGCCACCCCCAATACCAAGTCTGTCGGCAACCGCACATGTCTCCCGAACATCAGGTAGGTCGGAGCGTACCCCGTAGTGCTGTGGACGCTGTTGTTATAGGCCTGGACCAGTGCAGGAAGGTTACTCACCCAATCGTTCTGACGTTCCTGGTCCAGCGTACCCGACGACAATCGGCCTCTATCCTTTCCCATTCTTGTCTTTCTGCCGGTGGTAGGGTCTTCTTAGGCCTAGCCTGAAACAACTCCTCCCAGCAGTCTGCAATTACGTTCATCCCCAACAGGGCTTTTTGGATTCCCAGGCAATGATCTCGGACAATAACGACCCCCTTCTGGGGCACAGTGATTCCATTAATCTCCAAATCTGTAACTAGATATCCGACATAGGGGATCTCCAGTCCATTAGCCCCCCGTAAGGTCAGCCAGGGTGCTTCTGTTCCCTGTACCTGGCTACCCTGAAACAGCTCCTTGGACAGGCTCTCTGAGACTAAGGTGACTTGAGACCCAGTGTCTACCAGACATCGTATCTTCACCCCACGGATCCGTACCTCTACCACTGGGCTATGCCCGATCAGCTGATTCCTGGGGGCGCTCATCCAATTTGGGTCACTCACAGAGGTCCCAGCCACTTGACCCACAGTGGCCGGCCGACCTAAAAATCCCCTTCGGAACCCCGTCGAGAGCCGCATTGGCGACTATAATGCCCTGGCTCACCACACCGATTACAAATGGGGCGTCCCTGTTCGTCCCACTGAAAACGGGCCCGGGCTTCCCGTACTGGACGTCTCTCCAGACCTCCTCTTCCCTCGGAATGCGACCGCTCCCGTGACATTGGTGGTAAGCGTTGGGGGCCTCGTCGCATCTCTTCTAGGAGGGTTTTAGATAACTCTGCCATCTGCTCTCGGACATCCTTCAAGAGCTCAGAACGTAAGGCCTGTTTCCAATCCCCTGTTCCAGAGGCAGCTGCCACTTCTCCACTCACTGCCGCACACACTGGGGAATCCACCACTCCCACCTGATCCGCTTCTAGGGCCAGAGCCTCGGCTCTCAGGTCTTCAAACGTCATAGCTGGGTCTCTACGAAATTGAACACGTAGACTCTGACGAACTGGGCCCTCTCGCAGCCCCAACAGGAACTGGTCTCGTAAGAGAGTCTCCCCCTCTCCCAAGCCATGGTCCCGCTTACCTCGCAGCCTGATGAACTGCTCCCGCAACCTTAGTGTGAAGGCCCTTAAGGATTGTTGCTGCCCTTGCTTGCAATTGAAAAACTGGGCCCGAAGGACCGCTACTGGGGTTGCATCCCCATATATTCCTGTGAGGAAGTCCAACACATCTTGTGCAGTAGCTCGGACTGTCTCTGGGGCAGCCTGGACTTCCCGTTGGGCCTCCCCCTCTAGGGAATTTATCACAAACTGCAGTTTCTGGGGGGCGCTCAATCCTTGAATCCCAGCCAGATATTCGACCTGGGCTTTCCATTCCGACAGCCGTATCTCTGATCCCGGCCCTCCATACTTCGGTGCCCAGGGGGCTCCCAAGAAAATGGGCATGACTCGGGGTGGGGCCTCAGGCACTGCCTCGTCCGCCATTGGGGAGCCGCGGTCGCTCAACTCGAGGTGGAACCCTGCCGACTACGCCAAAAATCTGTCACAGGCCGGAGCGGACCACCAATTCAACGGGTCTCGCTCCTCCCTCTAACTTCCACCTCGAGGAGGTCCCACAACACCCCAATGAATGGACGGACAACCAAGTTTAAAATGTAACAATTTTATTTGTTTAAAAGTTTGGGGAAAGGGGTAAGGAAACTTTAAAACTAATGATGACTCGAACTATTCTTTATCCACAAATACGGATTCCAGTCTCAAGAACACTCCTCTTCAGCCCTTCCTCGACAACACTCCACTTCAGCCCTTAATTTCCCGCCAACTCCACTCCAGGTAAGTTTAAAGCAAGAGCTAGGCAGTTGACGTGCAGGGGTTCTAGCTCTCAGGTAAATACAGAGTTCAATACACAGGTGAGTATTCACAGGGCTAAGCTGTTAGCGTGCAGGGGTTCTAGCTCTCAAGTAAGTACAGTGTTCCATACACAGGTAAGTATTCAAAGGGCTGGGCTGTTAGCGTGCAGGGGTTCTAGCTCTCAAGTAAGTACAGTGTTCAATACACAGGTGGGTATTCACAGGGCTGGGCTTGTTAATGTGAAGAGGTTCTTGCTCTTAGGTAAGTACAGCGTTCAATACAAAGGTAAGTATTCACAGGGCTGGGCTGTTGGCGTGCAGAGGTTCTAGCTCTCAGGGAAGTACAGTGTTCGATACACAGGTGGATATTCACAGGGCTAAGCTGTTAATGTGCAGAGGTTCTAGCTCTCAGGTAAGTACAGCGTTCAATACACAGGTAAGTATTCACAGGGCTAGGCTGTTAATGTGCAGAGGTTCTAGCTCTCAGGTATGTACAGCGTTCAATACACAGGTAAGTATTCACAGGGCTGGGCTGTTAGCGTGCAGGGGTTCTAGCTCTCAGGTAAATACAGTGTTCGACACACAGGTGGGTATTCACAGGGCTGAGCTGTTAGCGTGCAGGGGTTCTAGCTCTCAATGTAAGTACAGTGTTCCATACACAGGTAAGTATTCACAGGGCTGAGCTGTTAGCGTGCAGGGGTTCTAGCTCTCAATGTAAGTACAGTGTTCCATACACAGGTGGGTATTCACAGGGCTGGGCTGTTAGCGTGCAGGGGTTCTAGCTCTCAATGTAAATACAGTGTTCCATACACAGGTGGGTATTCACAGGGCTGGGCTGTTAGCGTGCAGGGGTTCTAGCTCTCAGGTAAGTACAGTGTTCGATACACAGGTAAGTATTCACAGGGCTGAGCTGTTAGCGTGCAGGGGTTCTAGCTCTCAATGTAAGTACAGGGTTCAATACACAGGTGAGTATTCACGGGGCTGGGCAGTTAATGCGCTACTCACCACTG
Source organism: Carassius gibelio (assembly GCF_023724105.1). Classification (NCBI taxonomy): domain Eukaryota; kingdom Metazoa; phylum Chordata; class Actinopteri; order Cypriniformes; family Cyprinidae; genus Carassius; species Carassius gibelio. Next base: position 23,335,249 of record NC_068382.1, read on the forward strand.
AAGATATTCAGAGGTCTGTATTCCAAGCAGATACGGGTTTAGTCGATGACTGACGGCTGGTGGGCCTTACAGTTGAAACTGCAAACAATACTGGGCTTCCCGCCCAGCTTGACAAGGGGGCACACGGGGGAGGATCGGCTGTTGTCCTTCGCTTCCCTCGTCAAATAAACAGCACAGACGACACGCACAAGGCCGGTGGTTGCCGACAGGGCCAAGGACACAACGTCACATGGATAAAAAAGGATAAGGCTTTGATTTAAAAGCTTACAGGGATTGCTGCGTGGGCAACGACATCCAACCTCCTCCAGAGGCGCCTCCAACACGTCCGAGCTCCAGCTTACTTAAGGTAAAGACTGTGGTTGCCACCAATACACTACTCCTCTCCGTCAGGCCTCTTCCTACGACCAGGGACACAACCACGGACAAACACCACACACCACAAAGGCACTACAATTCTTCTCGTGTGTACACTTCAATATAGCAGCACTCACCACACTCCACACACTCCGTGAAAGAAGATCGGTGGTGTATTCCCGTTTCGGGCTCAGAGTCCTGACAGGGCGGGTCAGATGGACAAAGGCAGGAGGGCAGACCACAGCAGGCAGATATATCGTACACCGGAGTCTCTCCGTCTTTCCCAGCGATCTCCAACGCAAGGCACTACTATCAACACTGAGTAAACACACAAGCACTGAGGATTATCAGATCAACACAAGAGGGGGGGGGGATTTTCCACTGCTACGGAGAGATATGCAGTCGGAATCCTTTCTTAAAGGCGGTTAGTCTCCCTCCACATCCGTCATTCACTCTCCACAATATACAAGAAATGTTCGTCAAGTCTTCACCCACCAGTGCACAGTGTTGTCCTCTCCCAACACGATTTCAATGATCTCCTTCACTCAGGGGCCTTCCAAACGTAGGATCGCTCCTTCAACTCAATCCACAATAAGAGGTAAACACAACATACAAAAGGTCGATCACTTAACTTCCTCCGCACTTCCAATATCCATTTTCCTTGGATTCTCCGTTGCAGCCCGTAAATCGCAACATCCACGCCACACCAGCCACTTCCGTATCCCGTGGAACAACAGCAGAACAAAAACCTCCTCCTGTTCATAAACCAGCCCCTTTTATATCACTGCATCCTTCCCGATCCTCCAATCGGTTTCCAACACGTCCTCTTCCCACACCTGACATGTATTTTGGATAATTTCCCCGCCTTGGGCCAACCGGAACAGAACTTATGTTTCACTTAAATTGGTCCGGGCGGAAATATTTCCCACACTACAGTTCCGCCCGGATTAGTCACCCAGTGACACAAGTCAATGACACTGACCTTCCGTGGTCCAGACACGGATACCCGTTTCAGTGACTAAGTACAGAACGCGCTCAACAGACGCGCTTTCTCATTTGGAAACGCAACATTTGACGTGTTTGTTTCTTTTCCAACATCATATGCCATAATGACGTAACCTGACTGTTCATTCTTGCAAGGTTATTTCTCATGGTTGCTAGGTGATTTATTGTGTTTACAAGGTGATTGCTTGATGGTTGCTTGGTGCTTGCTAATCAAAAAAAAAAACCTTCCAAGCCTCTATTATATTCTAGAGGTGGCCTTCATTGTAAGCCAGTGTTAGTTTTGATGTGTAGTGAAGTAAATTTTTATTTTAAATTGTATCGATTAGAAAATAAATATCACTTCTTATCAACAAACTGCGTGATTTTGAAAATATCATTCATGTCTGTAGCACAAACTTCTGTCATCATTTACACACCGTCCTGAATAAGTTTGATTTTCTTCTGACAGTCAAAGGGCCCAGTGTTGTTTGAATCCCATAGATCTTCAAATCTTCTTTGGTGTTTACAGAAGAAAGAAAGAAAGGTTTGAAATGACATGAAGGTGAAATTATGACCGACTTTTCATGTTTAGGTGAACTATCCATTTAATAGAAAAAATAAATAGAGTAAAACATGGACAAATACGCTTGCCACAAATAGCTTGCTGTCATTTGGATTCAACTCTACAATATGCAGGTAATTCAGCAAGTAATATGCAATTTTTTGCAGATGTCAAGATTTGAACTGTAAAAAAAAACTGAGCTTTTCACATTTCCCTTGACATCAAAATGGCATGATGTCATTGCATATTAACATGACTAATGACTATGTTTAAGCCCAGTTGACATGATTTATCTTTTCCTGGAATGCTATTCATATAAGACTTTGGGTATGTGAGGAATGGAATAAAGACACTTAACATTTATGTGTCATTATGGATTCCAGCTCCATCAGTGACAAAAGAGCAAAAATACCTTTGATTGCTGGTGTGCTTAACAGAACTAATGGCCCCCAGAACGCCCTATTTAGAGGTGCTTAATTTGGCATAAAGAAACTTAAAACAGTTTTTTCTCTCAGCCTGACATGAATTAAAGCCAAACGATAGCAGAGAGCAGAAAGGCACCTGCCATGTCTGCCCCTCTGTTCTCGCTCTCATGCCTCATCATCTAATGATGAATGAATGTCGTATTGTTACCAAACAACATTCATCATGACTCAAGTAGTGTGAGAAATCTTTAAATAGATGTTGATCTGCAGAGGGGGGCGGGATGTGGAAAGAAAGCAATGATTTCCTCTTGTTTCCACCAGCCCCTCAGAAGCTGAGCTGAAGTTTATTGGGACTCGCCGCTATTGTGTCATCTCTTGAGAGGGCCGGTGACATTCATTGGCTCCCGCTGAGGTTATTTACAGGGGATTTGGTGACAGTGAAACATGCCTTTGCCATCCCTGCACGAGCACAGTCCGACATGTTTTTAAGAGATGGGTGAGGCGAAGAGGTACATGTGCCACCTGAGACTACAGAAGCAGACAGAAAAGTGAGACTAATGACCATGGGCTCCAAACTCAATAAAACCCTATTTTTGACTCATACAAAGTCTGCTATGAAATGTACTGTAGACTTTTTTTTTTTTTCCATGCAGATTTTTTGCTCACACTGCCAAAGAATAATTTTCTTAATTGGTATTTCTACCCTTTTTTTTTTTTTTTTTTAGAAATATCCTAGAAACACCAGTATATAACCTGTATATAGTGCTTTCCTAAGCAATATAAATCACTTTTAATTTTAATAAAGAAATTTAAATAAAATGTAGATAATAATAGAATTAATAAATACTTTCTTACTCAATTGGCAATTTAATATATATATATATATATATATTCTTACGCCTTTGTTAATTATTTTTTAATTATAAATTCACTTTGAATTTTTTATAAATACATTTAAATTTAAATAAATGTAAGCAAAAGTATTTGAAAATAATAAAGCTTAATGTTTCAGAGAATAGATCTATTATTTCTTACTCTTTTAGCAATTATGTCACAATTTAAAGTCACTTAAAATGTTTATAAATAAATGTAGGTAAAATTGTTTCATGCTCAGCTGGTATTTATTGTTATTATTATTATTGTTAAAATTGTTTATTATTATTATTATTATTATTATTATTATTATTATTATTATTTTGTTTTTGTCCAAAACATAGATAGATAGATAGATAGATAGATAGATAGATAGATAGATAGATAGATAGATTGATTGATTGATTAATTCACTGTTAGTTTATGTTTACTGACTTCCTTTAAATAATGTTAGCAGATATAACTTTTGGTTATAGTATTGTAGTAGTAAATGTTAGAATGATCAACATTGTATTTTTTTTGTTTGTTTGTTTGTTTTATAAGCATTTTACATTATTAGTTAAAGTCTTACTAATTTATCTTTAAAGATGGTTAAAGAAATACAAGGAAAACAAGACAAAACACACAATAAGAAAAGGCCGTTTTTTGTTGTGCAGTAAATATGACTGAACATGATTTAAACTGGAAAGCCACGCTAATTTATTGAATCATTGTTATTCCAGGGTGATTATTCATGTTTATTGCATCACTTTGTTCATTTATTCTTGTTTTATAGGGGGTGGGGTCTGTAAATATCACATTTCATCTGAAACAATGCTTTGGTAAACGTCCAAAAGCACTCCATTCCATCTGTGAAAAACAATTTTCTTCACATTATGAAGCTTTGTGTCATGGATCATTTTCTGACACCTCAAAATAAGACTTCAAACAAGCCTGCGAGGCGTTTCCTGTCTGCGTCTCCCCCTTGTCAGGTTCAGATTTCCTCATTGGAGAGTTCCAGTCTATCAGTCCATTATACATGGTAGCGCTGGAAAAATAGGATTACGCGAAAAGATTGTGAGCTTTATCCCAAGACCAATTTTATCTGGCTGGCAGATAAACTATCGTAGCCTGGAGAGCAAAGGGAGCTAATGGGAGGGAGGAAAAAGAGAACTTGGACATGAGGAGTCACTTGGCTGAGGTTTGAAAGGTCACGGGTTTAGCGCTCTGTGCTAATGCTAACAGAAACTCATTTCAGACAGCAGGCCGTTTGGCTCCAGGGCTGTGAACTATGCAGTGGATTGCGATCCTAGTTTTGTACGCAATTAGAAGTGTAGACTTTGTAAGTCTTTGGCAATATGTCAAACTCGTGTCATAGAGTAGACTGATATGTCAGATGCTATGTACAGTGTTAAAAACTATCAAGCTGCGGTTATTTTCACTGATAATGATCAAACGCTGACCCATAAAAACCCTTGCCCTGTGTTATTTTATGAACTGCTGTAAAAGTCACTCCTTCTGTGTAGTACATTCAAGTCTCTATAATACATTAGAAAAAAAAAAAATATATATATATATAATGTATATATATATATATATATATATATATATATATATATATATATATATATATATATATATATATATATATGTGTATATGTGTATATGTGTATATATATATATATGTGTATATGTGTATATATATATATATATATATATATATATATATATATATATATATATATATATATATATATATATATATATATATATATATATATATATAAAGAATATTGGGGTATTTTTTACAAGGAATTATGATTTCAGTATTTCTTCTTCAAAAGGTTATAATGCAATGTGTTACTTGCTGATTTTTATTTTTACAATTAATGTATCAATTTGTGAGTGAAAATGGTTTCTACTCAATTAATTTCTTTAATATAATAATATTATAATAATATAATATTACTTTCTAAATTTATAAGATGTCCTTGTATTTTCATTATCACTTTTCATCCTGTTGATTTCCTTATATTCCTTGTTCTAGTTACTAAAGCCCCTTTCACACTGCCATTCCGGCAAATACAGGGGTAAAGCGTGCCTGTAATTGTTCCCTGGTCGCTAGATTTTTTACTTTCACACTGCCAGTGATGACCCGGTATATGTGCGTGCTTTCACACACAACCTTTGAAGATCCCGTAACGACACGTGACATCAGCGCGTGACATTTAATGTAAGAGTCGACAACGCTTGGCACGTTATACTTTCACTGAAGCAAGCAAACGATCTCGGCGTCAGCGCGGAAAGTGAGGATCTAACTGATCTCTGCTTCATTACAGTTTGCACATATGTTTTCGTCACGAATGTTGATCTTCCTTCAAAACAGCCGGTAAAAGAGTCGCGCCATAACGCGCGTCATCACTTCTATACGGAATTAGATCTGGCTTTTGTTCACACAGCGCTCGTTCCGGATCGATTACCGCAATGTTACTAGGTCCCCGACCCGGGTACAATTCGGTAATCAATTCCAGGACGTGGTTGCTTTCACACAGAAGGCGACCAGGCAATGTTACGGGAATATTGCGGGTCCGACGTGCAGTGTGAAAGGGGCTTTAATGACATCACATTCCAGGAAGTGACATTACTTTGGAGGGAAAACAACAGCACCAAGGTCAGTAAGCATTAGCAATGGATTTGATTATTATCTTTTTTCCTGTGGTAATAGTCGATTTGTTTCACCCTCAAACACTATCCAGTTTGATTAAAATTTCAGAAATCAATTTAATAATATCAAAAATATAATAATGCAAAGACAAATAAAGACTTTTGCTGTTTATTAGCTGTATACCATTTTATTTTTTACACGTTTCCTTTAAAATAAATTGGACATTTTAAATTATCTTATTTTAAAGGTTCTGCGTAACAGGAATGACCCATATGTGTACTTGTATGTAGTTTTATAGTTTTGCACCTCTAATAAGCAGATATGTTGCATCAGTGTGAAAGAGAGAGAGAGAGAGAGAGATGGGGTCGTATGAATCTAGGCCATTCGTTAATGGTAGAGTCACCAGTAGGCCGCGGCTTCACTCTGCCGCCTATCCAGACATTAAAAAGAATTTCAGATATACTCCATTTCTTTGAGGATGTACTTCCTTTGAGATGGGGCTCCTTTTGAGCATATCCAAAGTGTTTTTCTGGTACATGGACAACTCCACAATAATTTAAGCCACAGTACACATATGCATACTGACCAGGATCAGCCGATTGAACTCGAGACCTTTTTACCTTTTTGATTTGATATCAGTCTATGGTAAACTGGCAACATTTTAACTGTAACAATAGTTGTTTAGCTAATGTTGCAATTTTGAGCAATGCAGTGTTGTTTAAAAGAAACATTAGCTATATTATTTTGAAAATTATCACTAGCTAAAAGTATTGATACTAATACGATTTTTCAGTATTGTAACAGTAGCTCAGCTGTTTTCAGGAACATCTGCACTTTAAACATCTCCAACCTATGAAACAAAAAATATTGAAATATGTTGAAATATGCCTTTCTACTTTCAAAGAAAAATTCACATTCAATTCAATGTGTTGTTCGCTGTTTCCATGTAATTCTTTTTTAAATCTACTAGCAATTACCGAGTGAAAATTGTTTTTTTGATCTTTTTTTAAATAAATCTTTTAAAGCAACAACTAATGCAACACTGTTACTTTTTGCTTTCCTACAAAGTCTGTCTTATGTCAAATCGAAAAAAAACTAATTTTGGCTCATTTGGATGAATTATCTGTGTCATAAGCAGTCATCCCATTTCTTTTTAGCGAGTTAATGCTACTGTTCATCACTATTTTCAACTCAGTATTACAAATGAGTTTACATTAATGAGACTTGTAGTGTTTTTAGTTGCAGTTTGTGTAAATGCATCAGTTGCCATAACTGTATTTGAGATTTTTGTGCCAGATAAATATTAATGTGAAAATTCAATACTTCATCTGATGGTTATATAATAAGATATCAGTTTAGCTTGTTAGTTTGCTTGTAGCATAGCAGACTAGATTTTTAGAAGTGTCACTCAGTTTATGAGTAGCTTGAAGCTTTCAAAGCTCCCCTTTTCTTTTAGCAAATGAGCATCTGACGCTAATTCATCGCCATATTCTTTAGTGATGCTATCATGCGTGTATCAGGCAAATGTGACTCGCTCGTGCTGAATATCTGCCTCCGCAGCATGCGCCGCTAACTGCACCATATTGCGGAGAGGCAGGCAGCCCATCACGGACGTAACTGTGATTGACAGTAAGTGTGCATATGTGTCCAATCTGCTCATCGGGATACGTGCTATCGTCATGATCTTTATTTATGTGTTCTGCTGTCGGCACAGTGCGAGCTAACTGCCCATTCCACACTAAATTAATTAGTTTGGCAGCCAGCCTGTGATGGAAAATTGGATCCAATATGGTATTTCCAGGGTGTTTCAATGTGGCATTCACTGGAGGGTGAGACAGACTTCAGATATGTGGGTCACACGGATTACATTTCTTTAAAACACGTAGCAAATCATTTTCTACATGCATCCATATTATGAAACAGATTTCAACCGTGCAATTAGCAAACATCGACTTCTCTTTATAAAAATAACAGTCATAACCTTGGAAGCACGTGGTGGCTTTGAACAAACACCTATGCTGGCAGGGGTTCAAACTTGTGTTCCTCTTGAAAGGTTTTATCCAAATAAATAAATAAATAAACATCCTGGGAGAAAGGGAGAGAGAAAAAAGGGACTATGGAAGTGCTTCCATCCCGCGTTGTTGTGTGTAAAAGAAATCCTTTGTAGTGCATGATCTTCTAATAACTTGTAGGCTAATTAATAACTTCTACACAATTATAAATTAACTTCGGATCAGGACTCCGGCTTTGCATATGATTTCCTATAATCGCTAAAGCTACTGCGAAAACATGTCTCATATCAAGCGTAACTTTCTTATTTAACACAGACAGACAGGGTTCTCATCGGGTTTAAACGTACAGCAAATTATCTCTGCTGGGACCTGGAGCGAAAGCCAAAAATCACAGCAGTAATTTTTTTTAATTTGAAATAGCATTCTTAATCGTCATTTTTGGATTCGTTTTTTTTCTTCTTCGAATGAGCTTTGATGGAATTAATCTTAATATTTTAATATTATTACCGCAGGAAGAAACGAGTACGAGGAGAGCTGTCACTAATTCAACTTGGAAAATCAGGCCTCGGTGTGTACAAAATGATCATAGGTGGCTCTGCATGCAGCTCGTTTCCAGGAAGAGAGACGCTGGATCCATAATAAAACTCCTCCGTAATTAAAGGTGTAGAGGAAGAAGACGAGAGCGGCATGACATATCGCCTGACTCCTCAAATTCCTCTGTGGCTTTTCAAAGGATACTCCTTTAATATGGAGATTATGCTTATGTACTTGTCTTCACTTGAAAGGCGTTTTCCTAATTTACTTATTAATGACATGTAAATCTATTTATACTGAGGGCCTCAACTTTGAGAAAACACGCCCGTCCTGTTCGCCGTAAAATCCGTCAGTTTGAAAACAGAGGGAGGGAGGGAAGGAGGGGTAGATGAGCCCGGCCTCCCATTCTTGTTCTGTTAAAAATTTATACAGTCCATGTTAAATTTATTAATATTGCTTTCTGTCATTCACTTTGCTGCACTCTAACTGAAATGCGACTTGACAGCAAGCACATTAAAGATGTATGTCATTGTATTCAACAAAGATTAATGAAGCTCTGTAAAAGTAGCTGTATAGGAGAGAGGGCGAGAGTGATCCGAATTTGAATTCGCTGAATTGTACAAGGCCTAGCACAGTGCAGTTTAACATGCTTGTGGGATATTTGCTCAGTGAGGAGGTTTCAGGATCGAGAGAACTAGTGGTATTTTCAACCGTAAAAAACACTGTAAAAAAAAGATAATAGCGTTGAGCTGGTGTTTGACATAGGCAACTGATTTCTAAGGCCTTCAAGCTTGTATGTAAACACAAATGCAAATGCTTGGCCAGTACATTGCAAGCGTGTGTAATTAGCTGGATATGTTTTTATTCAGGTATCAAACTATACATTGTCAATTTTAACATGCTAATAAAGATTCAAACTGTTGTTCCTTCAAGACACCCATAGAATAATATGTTTTACGCAAATATACATTATAGTGCCTCTAGTGGAAACATTGAGAATGCAATGCGTACTTGGAACACTCTGTGTAGACATTTATAGTTCTCACTAGGGCTGGGCAATACTACGATATATAACGGATGGATGATATAATTTCATATTATGCATATCATTTATTTTGTAGTGCCGGAAAATGCATCGTTTACGGCAGTACTTTTTCCATCACTTGAATTAATGCAGTCTCACATGCATTACACGCACAGGGATGCAGGCAGAAACGTGAATAGTGTGCGCATGCTCACAAAAACTTTATGATTGCATGTGTTTGTAAGCACTGCAGTTTAAAACAACTGATTTTAGGCTGTTGAAACACAAACAATAGAGCTATATGTGCACGCACTCTTTCTGTTTCTATTATATTGTCAAGTTCTGATCTATTCCTTGTGCAATTCCCCACTTGAAAAGGACAATCCCTCCACATGAAGCTTTTAACTGGATTTCACTCAATAAACAGCCATGGGAACAGTTGTTTGTCTTTTATTTACCATTCCTTGATAGCAGTAAACAGGTGAAAAACCTCAAAAGAAAATGACAAATACCAGTTATTATTTGAGTTGACAGTCAAACTAAACAATTCTTCATTCTCCTCAGATAAACACAGTACTGTCATTACAAAATACAAGGTTTCCACTTTTAAGAAGTATTTTCATAGTCAAGAATTATTCTAAGGCATCATTGTAGCCACACAACTATATATCCTTTACAAAACAAATCAATATTTAAATTTTTAGAACCTTCTTATCTTTTAACGAAGTATCTTTAGCCAAATAATTTTAGACTATACCTTTTCAACTGAATTAAGAACTTTGTTTGTTAAGATTTCTACAAAGTTAAAATTACTTTTAACAATTTCAAACACATTCTTTGTCAAACAATGAATTTGGAATTTGATTACCCCACAAACAACATTTGAAGTTACAAATACCACTGCAAAAGTCCTCTCAAAGTCAACAAGAGTTCAAGAGTTTGTGTTTGACTGCTTAAGGCAGTCTAGCCAAACATGGCCAATATGGCGCTTACCGGCTGTCCTTCACAGTATTGTGGAAGGCTTGGTCTTGCACAGTCACCTTGATGACAAAGATGGTTTCCTTGGTCTTGTGGTGCCTTAAATGCGGTCTAAAGACAACAAAGCCAGGTACTGGCATGCTCAGATCACCTGGAAGATTTGTTCCACCTGGTTCACCACTGATTGAAGGAGGAGGAGTTTCACCACTGAGGAGCTCCCAGGCAGTTTGTCAGCACATATATTATATATATATATATATATATATATATATATATATATATATATATATATATATATATATATATATATATATATATATATATATATATAATATTACAACAACTCATCATCTCATCATGTGCTAATGTGTTAACAGCCCCTTAGAAATTTTAGCATAATGTTGAAGTGAGCTGAAGAGAAGAAATAAGAGGAAGAAAAAGAAACGCCCTTTGGGAAGCAATAAAAAGATTCTTCTGGCATGCACTCCCTTAAATCATTAAACTCAAAGATTAAACACCCTCCCTACAAACAGCTGATTGTGTTTTTGCAATTAAGATTGCACTCGAAAATCAAAACAAAGCAACATTTGCTGTTTACTCAGCACAGCAAGTAACACACACCAGCAAATTTTCATATGAGAGAATAAAAAAAAAGTATTTACAAAGCTAATTTGCTCTAACACGAAGCAGCGTGAAGCAAGATGCCCGGTATGAAGAGAGAGAGAGAGAGAGAGAGAGAGAGATGGTGAGAAAGAGATCTTCAGGGCAAGAGGACCACTCTTTCCCCAGTGCAGATACATAATGCAAAGTTAGTGTTTCTAAGAAGTTTCCTCCAGATAGATGGATCTGATAGATCTAAAGCAATGGCAGTTAAACAGCTGGGCACTGTGAGAAGATCACCATGGATGGAGGTGTGAACATGTGAAGGAAAGTAAATTTAACCCAGGTGAGCATCCGGCTGAGGTCTTTAGACTTGAGCACAAATGTAGATCCATTTAGATGGGGCTTCTCACCAAATCACAGCCAAATTAATGCTTTTTATTTAGCTTGAGTCTACATTAAACAGCATGAAACATGAAAAGTGGATGTTCTGCACCAGAACGGAGGTGGTCGGATATGAAGAAAGGATACATAATCTCAGTTGAAAAAAGGAATAAAATATACAATTTTGATAAAAGATAGAGAGGATTGATTTTTTTCCTTTAAAATGGATGACTATTATATTTTTTACAGTTGCACCACATGGATGTCAAATGAAATCTGAGTGTTGGCTAAGGAAAGTGGTATAGTTTCTCCCGGAGATGTTGTTGAATTTGGCTTTAGAGCATTCAAGATATTGTGGTCAGTCTGAGGAAATATTAATCACTGTATTTTTCTGTCTCTGATCTAAAAATGCAACTGCTAAATGCTCGGTTCCCCTGCGAAGCAAATAAATTAAATATTAGTAAACTACATATTTAAATTCCTTCCCCGGGCAGGAATTTTTGTTTTTTTCTCCAGCATGTTTTGCTATTCTTGTGTACTATAATATTCACCATCCCATTTTCAAACTAATGGCTTGTTACAGCTTGGTTTTGCAATCCATTTGCTTTTCCTCCAGATTTCTTTATAAAACAAATTGCAGTGGAACTCTAAAGGGAGAAGAGAAAGGAAATTAAAACTTTCTGAGGAACACGTCATTTCACGAAAATTCACCCTTAAGCTATCAGGAATAATTTTAGTGTTTATTGAGGCACATAGCCGTCTGCACACACGGCTGATATGAGAGGAGAGAACCAGTGATATCCACCTCAAATTTCTCTTTTATTTCAATGTGGTTATGCATTTTTAATCTCAAAAGTGAATAATTATTTGTCTCAAAAATATTTATATTTGGTTTAAGCATTCATTCATATCATTTCCTTAAAGCTACAGACAGTACATTTACAGTAGCTAAAACACATTTATAATTTATAAATGTAAACAAACTTCATCTTTAATTAGATATATTGGAATCATTGAGAAATTATTAATAACTTTCTAAGCTCATAAAATGGTTCATGCAAATAGGGGCAAATCATTTCACTGAGAAGGGACGTTTTAGGCCAAACATTTACACTCATTTGTAAGAGAATGGTTTTTGTCCTTAAAAAAAAAAAAAAAAAAAAAACTTTCCTTAATTAATTTGTGCACATCTTTTTAAAATGAATATCAATCTATATTTTTTCACAGTCATATATGAGCCTTTCCTAAAATTTTAAATTTAAATTAATTTAATTGGGGTGGTGTTAGCGCAGTGGATAGTGGTGTGGGAGACCCGGGTTCGAATCCACTGTGAGACACCAATGTGTCCCTGAGCAAGACACTTAACCCCTAGTTGCTCCAGAGGCGTGTGACCTCTGACATATATATATATATATATATATATATATAGCAATTGTAAGTCGCTTTTAAGCGTCAGCTAAATGTAAATGTAATTATCAATTAAACAAACAAATGAATATGTTCTAAATAAAGATTGTTCTAGTACATTTTATACAGTATATACATATATATGTGTGTGTGTGTGTGTGTATATATATATATATATACTATTTCACAGTAATACTAGTCCACCTTTTGTAATGTTATAGTTAAATTACTGTAATTATCAATTACACATACATACAAGAAAATACTATTTAAATTTGTCTACTTCAAAATTTCATTGATTAATTGTATTACTTGCCGTTTCTATTTTTCTCTGTAATTCTGAGTGAAATTTATTCCGAAGTAAATAATATTTTATCCTCAAATGAAAAAGTGGCAATGAAAAGAAAAAATTATAAAAATAATAATTACAATAATAATTGTAATACTATCATTATGTAAAAAATACTTAATTTCCAAATTCTTTATTTTATTTTTGAATGAAATATGACCTGAACATGGTCTTGACAGGTTTCAATCATGCATCAATGATTACATATAAAGTCCAAATCTAGCATTTTATTGATTTAGTCCCTTACTACTACAAATAAACCTAAATTCTTCTTTCCTGGAGTGAAAATATAGACTATTTGATATGAATACTGAAGGGACAATGTGTTGCTTCCAAATGTGAAGGAGGTGAAACTCTGAGAAAGAGAGAGAGAGAGAGAGAGAGAGAGGGAGGGAGGGAGAGAGGGAAGGTCTCAGCAGCGTCAGTGTGAAAGCACGTGTATCAGCACAAGGGAATTTGTGAATACGTAGTGAACTTTCAAATCAATTCTATGCATTAGTTATTATCAGCGGCTTTGATAGACACCAGACTTCACCAGACGTCTGCTCATTACAGGGGCATGATACTGTCTGACCAAATCTACAGAGAGACAGAAAACAAAAGCGGTTGTCTCACAGGTGAATAGGTGGGGCGGCAGTAATTATGTTTTTTTGTAATTCAGATCAGTTCAAATAAGAATGAAAACTTAACTTATAAAAAAATGGGGTGTTATTGTAATGTCAACTTACAATGTTTATTTTTATTGTGCATTTCTTAATACACAAAGTATGATGTTACTAATAAAATATGCCAATGAAAATCATGGTAATGCTATGATATTCACTAAAGTAGCATTACGTGTAATTTATATACTGTTAAAAATGTCTTTTTATATATTTGTTTTGTTTTGCAAAGGAAAATTAACCAGTGGCATCAAGGAGGGAATAATATTCATAGAGGGAACTTTTTTTTAAGCATTCCCATTCATCTAAATGGGAAATCACAATCAATGTTAAAGGACTATACAGTATATTTTTATGGTGCTGCTCAAATTAATTCACACTGAATTGCATCCACACAGAGAGTATTTTTTTTTTATTTTTTAAATAAGCCAAAGGAAACGACACACATTGCTGCAATTAGTTATGCAAATGCCTAGCTGTGATTTCCAAAAGTTTCCTTTTACAATGTGACAGGAGATGGCAGAGCATTAATGAGGAGTGAGATATATCCTCCAAGACGGCAGCATTATCTTCCAGGACAGAGGGCGCAAATTCCCTCTCTCAGGTGGATGATTAAAATCAATTAAATCACTCCAGCGATGTCAGCCTAGGGATTCTTCTAACGAATGACATTATGCTAAGAAAAAGGAGGGAGAGCGGGAGCTAGAGAAACTCTTGCGCTCTCCCCAGGCCTGTCTCAGCATCACTCTGCCCCACAAATGAGATTAAAATGTGCAGCGCAGGGATTTCAAAGGGATATTTTCCATAAGAACATGAAAAGTCCTCAGAAGCCAGTGTAAAGAGACCTGAAAGCCTCTACCGGGAAGCACTGTCAACCAACCCCCATCTCACACCGCTGCCAAAAGTTACGCGAGCACGTGCTCGTACTCCCTCTCACAGCTTGTTAAGATAGAAATAAACACAAACCCACCTGACTCGACAAACATTACCATATCCATCTCTGTCTGAGACAAACAGCCGTGACGTGGAGCCAAACAGGGCCGTGTCGAGGCCACTTCCTCCCCTTGTGTTGTTGACAGTCTTCTGATTTCCCTCCGTCACTCCGCGCTGGTGTTCTTTTGGTCCAGGATACCTCCTTCACTGTCTGTAAATGAGCAGGAGCAGAGATGACTGAGATGAATTGCTGTGTCTGTGCGATGGTTGTTTCTTCTCGACGGTTGTTGTTGCTGACAAGCAGAGATTTAGGTTAACAGAAAGGAAATGAACCGTGTTTGCATTCCTGGTCATATTGTGCATGATTCAGCATTGCAGTTTATTCCAAATTGAAGCCTTATTTTGTTTTCTAGTCATTTTGACTAAATCTTTATGACTTTTCCCACACAGGGAATAACAATTTCCCAAAAATAGTGGATCATTTTTGTAGCTTTTAGTATTTTCACCCACATTGTTGAGTTATTTGTGGATAATTTTGGCAGTGTTCTTGGCAGTAATTTTTTACAAATCCCTACAATTTCCAACCAACCCATTTCAGCTACATGCCTCGATTCAGCTATGTAACGTCCACTTTTAGGATCCAATTAGTTACCATTTGATAAAGTCAAGTGCCCTACTTTTTCTTATCACCCAGTTTTACTTGATTGTGTATGTAAAATGGGTTTTTGGGCCTCAAGGTCAACATGACATTTCATAGTGAAGTTGCAAATCAAAGTAGTGTCAGATCTTTTCTTCCATATTGTGAACATTGGTGCTGCTTCTTTCTTTAGGTTGTTGTGTGGATGGAGGCCGATCTGAATGCAAGCTTGAGACTGACGTTAAAGAGATTGGGTTTAAGCAAAGTTAATGCTTTGAGAATTTCGGGAGATTTCACCAGAAAGAAGTTGATTTCACCAAAATACTATAGTACATTTTGATTCAAATTTAATTTTCATTTAATTTCAACATAGACTATTCAATTTCATATTACTTTCTTTCCCATTAGCCAATTCTGATATGCTTTATTTGACTTGAAAGAATAATCATGGCGTGTCACACTTTTGACCAATTCAACAAGTTAGTAGCATTTGCAAAGGCAAAGCATCATTGTTATTATTGCTCAACACACTTTTTGGCTAGTACCTCATCCCACAACATTTGTGCATGTTGAAGAGAGAAAGTCAGACTTCCCAAATTTTTTCCCAGCATTTGGAAAAAATTCCATGCATTTCCCATGCATCTTATTTGTAGAGTCCTGAGGAAGCCTTAGGCTGTTTAACAACCACAAAGCATTGTACGAACATCTTAGCAACACTCCTGACAAATGGACAAATCTCATGCACTTGCAAGAAACCTTAGATGATCCTGGGGATTGATTCTTTTGAATTGAACTAGTAAGCAACACCTTGAACTGAAACCACCTGAAACAGTTATGCATGTGCAAGCAGCCCTCAGGCTCAGACAATGTAAAAATCTAGTTGTAACACATATTATTTGAGTTAAAGCTTTCGTAAAGCACCATGTGCAGCATAGCCGCTGAGATTTATAGACTGTTAGTTTAAATTGGCAGAAGGCAGTAAGACAGCGCCGTCATTTATGGAGAGGAGGAGAGAGAGCGCGTGCCAGGGTCTATTTCTCTGCAGTCGCGAGAATCTTTGCCCTCCTGGAATAATGTAATATATGATGTATAGAGTGCACTGAGTGATCACATTTGGACGTAGAAAGATGATAAATGTGCATTGAAACAATGTAAAACTGTCTGAACAGGGTATTGTCAGGGATTTCTGCCTGCCGCGCTTCTGCAATAACTGCCCAGATCCCTCTTTGAGCTGTTCAGATCTATTTAATGCCTTATTATCTGAAAAATATACAGCACGTATTGCCTCAAACTCTGGCAGGCCTTTGTCTCCTGACAAATTTACCTATTCTCCAATTCTGTTGATGCGTTTCAGGAGCGAGCCTCTGTCAATCCTAGTTAAAGACAGCATCCCCATCTTTCAGCTGCGCAAAGCTTTTGATATAGAGCTCGGCCGTAAAGCTTGAAAGAGAAGAAATATATTCAGTTACCCACACTCGCCTAGAAAAGCCTGTCTGAGAAATGGTGTATTGAAATGCCTAATTAACTGACGTGTCCAGTCAATTCGCTTTGCTAAACCTGCAGATCACCTCAGCTGTGGGGCCGTCCCTGGGGCTCGTTTGACATGCACACTTTTTATGGCCCCTAAGAATGATTCTAGCAGGCGAGGCTTTATGCTGGATGGAATCTCCCGACCTCCGATAAGTCCATGTATCTTCTTTTATTGGAGTATGAAGGAGAATGCCAATGACATTTTTATTCCAGCAGAATTTGAGATGGACTGTGCAAGCTCCCGCAGGGTGGGAAGAATGTGGACCAGTTGCAATTGGCACGGGAAAACCGATCCGCAAAAACGGCAAGGGATGAATCAAAAGGGGAGGGAGATTAATCTGCCATTGGGAGCTGTTACTCTTGTATTTGAGGAGTTTTGCTTCGCCTTCTGTTTTTGACAAACAAGTTCCTTTACCGTTACCTTTCTGTTTCTATTAATATTTTTGCAACATTTATTTATTTATTTTATGAGATATTTGGATGGATGGATGGATGGATGGATGTTGTAAATAGTAGTTCCCGTGATCAAAGACACACCAATTATGGAACATCTGTAATATGAAGTGAAAAGTAAGATGTAGTAAAAAAGAAATAGTGTTTTTGGCCCCTGTAAGTGTTTCAGGTTAATAAGGATATTTTTCCAGGTTTATCTGCTGTATTCTTTCCTAAATGAGAGCTTTCATTTTATATCGGAGTGCAGATCTGATTATTGCTTAAACCTTTCACCTTAAATTATCATTTTAATAGCAACATCAGTGTGGCAGGAACGTGTCATTAGTCTTGAGAGCAAAGTAGGAATCTGGTTTAATTTATTTCATCTTAAGTAAGGCGACATTACTCCGTTTGCATTCAGCCAGTGCATGATTACATGTCTAATGAAAACTATCTCAGTTGAATTTCCAAAGTAAATGCAATTTAAATATCTATTTATCTGTCTTTGAGAGTGGCTTTGAGCTATTAGTTCATGTGAACAGGTCTGGCCTGTTAATGTTCTGCCTCTCCTTGAGCTCAGACAGAGTTGGGAGGGAAGCCGTTTCCCCAACGCCACCCTCAAACTCAGCAGTAGAGATGAATAATGCAGTCCGACCAACCCCCATCTCACACACACACACACACACACGCACGCACGGCAGGGCCTGGAGCACCATGGGTTCAAGTATACGCACTTGAGGGGCACCACCAGTATCAGCGCACAATTATCTGGTGAATTTGTACACTTTATTAAAGGAGCTCCACTGGGCAAATAGTGTCACATCATAGAGACTGGCCCTTCAGAAGCATATTTAGCTAATAAGAGCAAATTAATTAGACTACAATGAGCTTAGCTGGGGGACACTGGCGGGCAGTGAGCGAGTGTGTTTGATACAAAACAGCCATGACATCTCAAATCCAACATTAGACTGATTTAGAAAGAACCTACACGCTTAGATAAAGGGTACAAAATCTGTCACTGGGACGGTATGCTTTCAAAAGGTACTAATATTTACCATATATGTATTAATATGCACCTTCAAGATACTAATAAGCATCTTTTAGGGGTTATATATATATATATATATATATATATATATATATATATATATATATATATATATAAATAACTTTAGAACAAAACCTTGTGGTTTCAAATTATGTTCAAAACTCTTTGTCGAATGCCTGGCTTTGGCATTTGATATTTGCATTAAAGATGCTTTGTGGTTTTTCTGCATCCAAAGGGTCTCGGGGGCTCTTCCAAGTGGGTTTGGACTTTACAGGCCTGGACTTTTACTTAAAACTCCTAACAAACAGAGGTAAAGATGTGATGAGGGCGATGCTCTGGGCTTAAAGGTGCCCTCTTGCCTCACCTTCATGCTTTATCATGTGAGAGTGTGCTAACCCCATCTGACAAACATACGCTGCCCATCCCATCCCGCTTACAGGCAGCTGCAGTCTTAAATCAAAGCGTGGCCACATAGCTGATGGGTGTTTGACAACGCTGAGCTCTTGTCACTGCTGAGTCGAAGTTGCCAGTCTGGTGTCCTTGCCTTATTCCCTCGTGTACAATCACTTCTTAGTCTGTCCACAGGGCACGAATGCCCTCCTCACCACCAGGATGTGCATACTGAACATGGCCCCAACAACTGCACGCTCAATGGCACACTTAATTGCAAATACACTTTGGAAACATGCCGTTTGCTGCTTATGTTTCCAAAAACTGCTACAGCCTAAAACCAAAATGAATAGTAAATCCATTTGCAATCATTAACTGAAATAATATTTAAAAAAATGTAGCTATAATATTATATACATTTTTATTCTAGCCAGTTGCCAAGGCAGCATTTCTTATTTTAATTTAATGTAATGTATAATTTAATTTTAATGTGATGCACTAAAATAACTAAAACTGAAATAAAAATATAGGGGACATATAAAAATAAACAAAAACTACTATTATGACAAAAATGCACAACTAAATTACTAAAACTTTATAATGGAGATGCAGATGAAAATGTAAAATATGAAAATAAAAATGGATTCAACATATTAATAAAAACTATAATTATATTTCAATTATACTAAAATAATACTTGATTAAATCTGAGTTACAAAAACTTAATAAAAAATTGCATTATTTTTGTTGCATATTTTACAATAAATATATTAAAGTAAATGTATAACATATGTAACATACATAACCCCCACACACACACATATATATATATATATATAGAGAGAGAGAGAGAGAGAGAGAGAGAGAGAGAGAGAGAGAGAGAGAGAGAGATTTGAAAACCCTGAAGCCTAATGGAATTACCAGACTTTTTAATACGCAACAGATATAAAATACATGCAGAAGTGATACAGGTCTGTGATACAGACTGAACGAGATTAATCAATGATTTGCTGATGGAAGATTTCAATGGACGAGACACTAAGTGATCATGCTTGTTTAAGGAGGAGTTGGGGATGGAGGAGGGTAAGTGCATATCTGTGTGACAGACTTAGTCAAATATGAGTACAGATAGAGCACATGTTATATATCTTATTTAATTGCAGTGGGAGGAGAACCAGCTCAGTGTCAGCTGATGCTGGGTGTCACGCTATGAAAGCTTGCATTAGATTAGATGTACAATTAGATGTATAGGGATAGTAGATGTACAATATCCCTGAGATTTGAAGAGTACAAGCTACTCTTTGAGTGCAGTTTATGCGGAAAGAACCATATCTGATATTAAATGACCTGCAGACCCAAATTCAGAGAAACCAAACCAAACAAGCAAACTGAATCCAGATCTGCACCAACAGCTCTAGTGACAGTGGCGAGTTCAGTGCTGCTTCTGTGTAGCGATAAAGCAAGATCCACTTTCTTACAATTTTTCAATCCATCTGGAATGGCATACGATTAATGGTCTGGCTCTGGCATGTCATTTAATCAATCCTTCTGACTCTGTGACCTTGACTCGTGTTGTAGTGGCTTTGTGAGGGAAGCAGCAGGCCTTAGTCTTCTGCGTGATTTTGTCTCCAATGAAAGATGTATTGAGCTAAGGCTGTTTCACATGCATACAGTTTTGCTCCTTTAAAAGAAATGTGGGACAATATAATGTCATTGTCTTGTCAGAGCATGAATTATTCAGACCCCTCCACCACAAAGCTTTCATTTTCTAGCGTTCACTCTCAAAAACCCGAAATCGCTTTGCCGTTTCTTCTCCTTTGTTCATGACAAACTTGCATCGAAACTTTAAATTAATTATGAAAACAAAAAATATATTTAGTTCCTTTCTGAGAATCCCGTGTACCCTAACAATGCCCTCAGTGCGCCGTTCTGTCACAAAATCAAAATGAAAGACAAATGGAAAGACTGAAGGCAGAGCGTGGAGAGTTCCTCACCAAAACTTAACCTCATCATCTCGAGAACAAAGGTGACGGCACATCAAAACAAGGACGGGACACGCCGCTGATGTATTTTTCCACTTGATGAGCATGTAAGAAAAGTCTTCTTATGACTATCAAACATATAGATATAGATATTTATTATTATTATTTTCAGTGAGACGTGGGCACGTGCGATTGAAAGTCAGCGGGGAGGAGGGGCGCCAATACATTTTTAATTTGCTCAGCAAGGACGAGGCTTTGCTGCTCAGATGTTTCCTGCGTCTCAAAGCTAACTTCAGCTGGAGCATCTCTGAAATCCCACGTGGTCCGAGGAAAACAATCAAAGTGATGAGCAAAATCCGAGCATCCAGTGTGACACTGTGAAACTCAGGCATCTTTGATGGAGGCAAATGACAGATATTCCCCAACCATTGTGTGATTTCTGTAGCACCTGTGATCCAGATGTAGTCTAGCATGGACGCAAAGCTACCCTGAGATGATTGCATAGATTGCAGCTTTAAAAAAGTTATGTTACAATGTTTTGGACAGAGAATCGAGTTACTTTTTCTCAGCACCAAAAAAAAAAAAAAAACGTTCACAGTTATCAGCGTGACTGAATCCTCTCTTGTCCGTGTTATTCAGTGAATGCATTATTATTATTGCGTTCAATTGCTATTTCTTCGAATTTGAATTCATGCAAATGCAGGAAACCAGAAATGCAAAAAAGTTTAATATTAAGTATAAATATCACTCTTTGTTTAGATGTTTTAGATTATTGTATTATTTTAACATTAGTATTATTAAAGTTAATAATACTTTAAAATGTATTATTTTTATGTTAGGGTTAGGGTTAGGGTTAGTAATCTATTAAAAGTTAAAACAGTATAAGTAATTAATGTAAGCTTCCAATACATTTTCAATGTGACCTTATATAACTAAAAGTAAATAAATACACAACTAAAACAAGTAAAACAAATACAGATTTGTTTCCCAGCATGTTTTACCTTTGCTGGTCGTCTGCTGTATTCTTATTTAGTATTCCCTCCACTTCTGCATGATTTCCATCCCAGACAACCTGTCTTCTCCTGCCCAAGTCAGCTTCAAATAATTAGCCTACAGTAATGTGAAGTCCTGTTCTTGAGCGAGGAGCAACTTGAAAGCAGCAAACATGAATCATGTATATAGCTTCATTTTAAACTGCTTTGTAGACAAACACACTTGCAAAGTCAGCTTCTGAAGAGAATGCAAATCCCCCTTCTGCTGCCCTAAGCTCGCTTTTAGTGTGCAAAAAACCAATGAGGACAGGCCTTCTTAAACAGCTCTTTAAATGTGTTGTTTCCTGTCACGCCGGGTCATTTGTTAAAGGTTACGTATTTTCTGTTTGCATGCCTTTTTTAGCCGTTCCTTTGTCATCCTGAAAAATAAATGACGCAGAGAATGATGGAGAATGTTTAAAGATTGAGGGCACTCAAGCAGCAATTAAATTTGACTCTAGGGGAAATTATCTGCAGAAATGGGCCATGGGCATGGCAAGTGGTCAAATGGCTTTTCCTTGTTCTCTTTCTGTGTACTTCTTCTGTACCACTTTGTCACACATAACTTTGTTTAAAAAAAAAAAAAAGAAGGAAAAGCATCCCACCTGAGCACCATATCAAGCCTCTCAGCATGAAATCCACTAGCGTCTCATATAAGCGTTTGGAACTTCCTTAGCATAGAGAATGACTAACCAAATGTTACACTGACAACGCTGCACTGCATCAGTTGTTGCAAATAAATAGTTCTTCTTATGATCTATGGCTCTGTCTATTAAAGCCACTTGATTTAAAAGCAGGTGATGGTGATTTAGCGGCAATCATGAAACCAGATTTACTGACTAGATGTGCATCATCATATTGTTAGATATATCGCCCATCCCTAACTATAAGTAATAGTGATGTTCGCCTTAGCAAACATCGCTAATTAAAAATTGCAGTAAAAATGTAGTTCCATTACAGGCTTTTGCACAAAACAGTATTACTCAGTGTGTGGAATTTAATTACACTAAGGCTGCTACTGTACAACATTGCTGATTTGGTTATATCTTTTATGGGCAGTCACAGCTTTTGGTGTCCGGGGTGCAAACGGCTGCTTTGGGAGTTTCGAAAGTGGGCTATGACTGTTTAACATGTGAAGGACATTTTTAATTACTATTTTGTTTTTTTGCTCACATACAAATGTTTTGTGCAGAGTGATTTGTGCATGATATCTCTAACTTTACAGTATATCCCCCTAACCGCTGTTAAATGCACAGGAGTATTATGTTATCAAGGTTGTATTTGGTACTGTAGCACATAACAAAACTGTTTTAGCAATTAAAAGTCAGGAGCTGAATTAACTTGCCTTTTTTTTCCGGAATATCAATAATCATGTGTGTGCAAGAGTTTGTGCCGATTAGAGTGAGGGCTGTTTTTATAATTGCTTTTCTCCCCGTGGCAGCAAGGGCCCAGAGGGTCAGATCTGAAGAACCAGAGCGGGTTCTCCAGGGGAACCGCATGGGACCCGCAGACGCAGATTAATTGTGTGAGGTTCTGGGGCTTTAATTTGCAGAGCAGGAAATGACTGTGTAACCTAATTAAACACTGACTTGTTTCAAATATCTGTCCAGCTGCAACCCGAACGCCGCGTCGCACAATGTCGCCGTAATTGCCTTGTATGCAATCGGAAAGTGAAAGGGTGGGATTCAGGGGGGCAACGAGGTGTGGATGGCACAGGGAAGGGGGTCTGAGCCTGATTTCCTCAAGTGATCAATTTAAGGGAAAACTCTGTTGCTCTTAACAGCAACATCTTTAGCGCAGATGGCAACCCATCACTAATTAGGATCTGCGTTTATAAATGTACGATCATCATGTGCACAGCTGGAAATCTTTCATAGGAACATCCTGGTCTGGGATTATGGGACGCCAAGAATAAAAATGTATGCAGTGGTGCATCCTAGGATACCTGTAACCGTGATCAGGTCAAATAATGTAAAGTTTAATCTTAATCTTTAATAGTTTAAACGAATAGTCAAAAATAAAAAAGACATTTCATAGTGGTCACAATAAGTAATTTTCAACATTGTTTTCCCTCTAATCTATTAATATATGGAAGTGTACTAATATTTAAATGTGTGTGTGTGTATATATATATATATATATATATATATATATATATATATATATATATATATATATATATATATATATATATATATATATATATATATATATATATATGATTATTTTTATTATATAATGATTATTCAGATATTTTTCTAAGAACTGCAAAAAAATTGGACGATATAAACTAAGAATATTTTAGATTAAAAGTCACAATTACCAATTTTATTTATTTATTTTTTTCTGCTTGCAATTGTGATTTTAATTGATAAATTTTTTGTTGTTTTGTTTCATGTTTCAATCATGTGAGTCATATAAATGACTTTTATGGTTTAATGTTTTTTTTTTTTGTTTGTTTGTTTTTTGTTTTTTTTGGGGGGCCCTCCAGATGTCAATATGAACTGTATGTAAATAGTATGAACAGCATGCATATTTGCGATGGTAAATGATTTTAATCTTCAAGTGAATTATTGCTTTAATAGCGATGGTCATACCGAGTTGTGTCTGATTATCCTCTCTGTATGTGTGATTCCAGTGTAAGCTGCCTGGCTCAGGGCTCGCCCCCAGCTGGACGCTCTAGACTGGTCCTCGGGGACACGGAAGGACTCTCTGTTCGAATCCGTATCGATCCGTGATGCTGATGAAAGAACCCACTGGTCACCTTGAGCCATGTGTATCCCGCGGCAACACTGCAGACCCCCGTGTCATTTTAGTCAGACCATGAGGCTCCAGGGCACAAGAGGTGTGTGTGTGTGTGTGTGTGTGTGAAAGAGTGAGAGAGATAGGCAGAGGTGGTGGTCTGTGAGGAAAAAACTCCATTTGTGAAGTTATACTTTGCATCTAAATTTTGTTGTTGTTAATATAATGTTCAAAACCTGTATAACACTCTGCTTCAGGAGTATTGATACGGTTCACTGAATGAATTAACTTGTTTAGTTTAGTGCCAATTCTCACTATTAACTAACTAGTAACTATGACTTTTGCCTCAATAAACTCTTATTTTTCTGCTTATAAATGTTAAGGTAGTTGCTAGCTTTAGGTATTGGGCAGAATTAAGGGATGTAGAATATGGTCATGCAGGATTAGGCATATGTAATTCATAAGTACTAATAAATAGCCAATATGCTATGAATATATATATATGTGTGGTAATAAACAACTAGTTAATAGTGAGAATTGTTCTTGAAATTCCAAAGAATGATTGTCATATGGACTACTTTTATTATTTAGTTCATTCTTTTTGAGGCCTTAAAACTTCACAATCACTATTTATTATGTCACTATATCATTATCACTATACTAATTATTATGAACAGTGTAGGTAAAAAGCAGTGTTTACCATGACTCCAAATTATTAATGCACATTTATGTATTATTACTTATTTATTTACATTTGACAAAGCACCAATGGTCAGCTTGAAACTTATACCCAAGGAATAAGGATATAGCACATTGCTTTTGCAAAAAAAAAAAAAAAAAAAAAAAACACTGATCATAAAAATGTATTGTGTGCATGCTGTTCAAAACCTATATATAATTTTTCAATATAGTTCACTATGTAGTTGACAGGATAAATAAGGACAGAGTTTTCATTGTTAGTGTGCTAATTCCTAAAATATAGCAATAAAAATTACAGCATTCATTATTTTATTTGGTATTATTGACAGTGCATAAAAAAATATTTTAAAAAGTTTGCATGAAACATTTGCAAAGAAAGAAAGAAAAGTTTGCAAAGCAATGATAGTACAAGTAATATAAGTTACACTTTGCATCTATTTGTGCAGTTGAGAAACAAAACAAAACGGTTAAAAACCTCTGAGAAGCAGAGTAGATCAGAACACCATCAGATCAGTTTTCCCAACGCCACTTCTCCAGACAGATCCCTGATCATACGCACCGAGCCGCTCTACAGAGAATAGAATTACTTTTTTCCACCAGTATCGAGTGATTTCCCAGGTTTAAACAGAGGTGCTGCGAGAAACGTGGACGATTGATCAGCGGTGATGCCTTCCATTTGAAGATCACACACAAGACAAAGGGAAGCTAAGTAGGACGGCATTGGACGCTCCCAAAACACAAGGCGGGTTAAGCAAAAAAAAAAAAAAAAAGAGTATAAATGAAAAGGAACAGAGGGAGAAGGCTTGGGAATTAAGTAAAATATAATTAATGACAGCCGTCTGAAACTTAACTGTATCAGAAATGTGTTTTAATCGTGCAAAAGTACATCAGGAGCGTGGTTGGTGGGGTAGTCGTATGGCTCTGGGCGAGTGAAGAATTAACTACCAACGCTTGAGTACAGCTGGAATATCTGCCTCCTCCCCGAACGTCATCCCAACTCTGGGAGTTTGTTGTTTGCGGCCTTATGGGAGCACAATGGAGAGGAAAATACTTAATGTGCTTCCGACTGTTGTGCCTTAAAAGAGGAAGAGATACCGAGATTGATCTTACGAGCGTAACATGGGACTCCTGTAAAGGAGTCAACGGCAAGCTATTGGACATCTGTGAGATCTCCTCTGAGATCACACACCATACTGAGGTGGAATAAGCTCCCGTCTTTGTGCTTTGTCACTATCAGGACCTCGTCCCACAACCTTGAACACACATCCCCTTGGTAAAGTCACCCGGGAAAAATTATAGAGGGAAAGATTTGTTCTCTATTCCTCGTTTTGTTGGTGTCAAGGTTTAATCTACTGCCCGATACTAGAGACTAATTTTTTAATATCTCCCCGGAGTACCAGCAGGTTAAAAGGCTTCCCAAAAATACACCACATGATCAGCAAAAAATAAAAAATTAAATTAAAAACCTAAATAGAGATCTGAACCTTCCAGATAACTTTTATACAGTTTAGATAAGATTTATTGGCTTGAAATAGTTCTTAAAATTGATATGACAATTTCTTTTGTATTTTAGGATAAAGCAGATCCAAGCATCTATAAGACGCATTTTCTAAAGAGGAACAAAATGCAACAAATCCCCCCTCACTGCTAACTGTGATGTTCCTCGCACTGAGACAGGCGGCCCAGCTGGGACTCTACCCAGGACTGGGTCTCTTTCCTGGGCACACACCCACCCCCCATTACAAATCCCACAACCCCCCCTCTGGCTCCCCAACCCCCCCACCCCCCCACCACCGTCCCAGCTGAGCTTTGCTAATCAGTATGGGGACGAGATACAAGACTTGGTTAATTCGGCCAATTAGACACAAGCATTGTTTGTGGCCAGCGACATTTTGTATTCGTGAAAATGTGTGGAGTGCAAAACGTGCCCTGGAGCAACGGGATGATAGTGCCACAGCTCCAGCCACAAGACAACAAAACACACACAGGGGTGAAGGGCCAATCTTGTTTTATGGTGTGTGTGTGTGTGTGTGTGAGAGAGAGAGAGAGAGAGAGAGAGAGAGAGAGAGAGAGAGAGATTACACTTGAATATGTGCTTTTGCTTCCTGTGATTTTCACAATATAAACTACCTGTCTATACATTAATTTATGAATAATTTGTGATTTTTAATATTTTTGAATGATGTCTCTAATGATCTGGCTTTATTTTTTATTTTATTTTTGAAATGGTAATATTGTGAAATATTATTACAATTTAATAGATCCAATTTCTATTTGAATATACAGTCAAATGTAATTTATTCATTTGATTTAAAGCTGAATTTTCAGGATAATTACTCCAGACACCAGTCTCATGTGATCCTTCAGAAATCATTCTAATATGTTATTATGATCATTGTTAATGCTTCTTAAAAAATTTTTGGGGAAATATGTTTTTCAATTTCAAAAGAGCAGTCTTTGTTTGAAATGTTTTGTAACATTATAAATGTCTTTACTGGCAGTTTTTATCAATTTAAAGTAATACTGCTGAATTAGGAATACATTTGAATAAATATTCAAAAATTTAAGACTTGTCAAATGGGGACAATTGTACAAAAAAAAAATAAAAAATAAAATAAAAAAATTTGGTAACACTTTAGAATAAGGTTCCATTAGTTAATGTTAGTTAATGTATTAATTAACATGAACAAACAATGAATAATACATTTATTACTGTATTTATTCATCTCCGTTAATGTTAGTTAATGAAAATACAGTTATTCATTGTTAGTTCATGGTAATTCACAGTGCATTAACTAATGTTAACAAGCACAACTTTTGATTTAAATAATGCATTAGTAAATGTTGAAATTAACATGAACTAAGACTTATAAATGCTGTAGAAGGATTGTTCTTGCTTAGTTCATGTTAACGAAAGTAGTTAACTAACATTAACTAATGGAACCTTATTCTAAAGTGTTACCAAAATTCTTTAAATTACCTTACTAACCTACACCTTGTAAATGGTAGTGTGTAATGATTTCAAATAAATCAATAATTAGATATTAAGCAGCATAGATATTAATAATAAATGTTTTTGATCAGCAAATTAGCATAGTAAAAACATTTCTGAAGAATTTAATAATATTCCACAGTATTGTGATTTTTACATGATCTTTGTGAGCATAAAGAGACTTAAATATATGTAATGTTATATGTATAAAAAATATTACAGACATTTAAAAAAAAAAAAAAAAAAAAAGTTTTAATGCTACAAATACCAATACCACTATGGGAACCACACAGTGATAGTGAACAGGTGTTTTGCATCATAACTATTACTATATTGTGTAATTTTGCATGCTGGAGCTCTGTACTGACCAATCAGCACTCAGGACTTGGACTCTCCATTTTCTAATTTAATTTTCTAATTTTTCCTCTCTTCTCTCTTTTGTCGGAGCGAGTTAGCGTGGCAGATGGGCAGGAGTATCAGGGATTGACTAATCCCAAATCTGCCGTCTCCTCACCACACCGAAACCAGGGGAGAGGCACGAGCCAGCTGCCACATAGACGCCTTTCATGCTCGTCTGCACACAACAGCTGCAGCAGGCCTGCCTGCTTGCTTCTAAATTATTAAACATCTTTTTAGTTTGTTCCAGATGCAGAGCCCGATGTGCTTATGGAGGCCTTTGTGCATTTTACATACCGCTCCTTTTCCCCTCCTCTCATCAGAATGCTGTTTGTAAAAGTCATTATCCCATCTGTGCCGCCAGTTTGGACAAAACAGCCCAAGACGGATCCAGCTTGCTCCTGCTTTCCAGGACAATTTGGGAATTGAGGATGACGATGATGATGATGATGATGGAGGGCTGCAGGGGTTTGGTCCACCTGTAAGCCATCTCAATCGCTGCTCTGGGGCAGCAACAGGAGTTTTGCAAGTCAGATTTCATCTTTTGTAAGGTGGCTTAAGAACGAACGAGCCTCTTTCACACACAGGTTGAAATAATCTGCTACTCGTCGAGTCTTCCCCCCAAAGGCAGGCCAGCGATGGCTGGCCTATTATGACTGTGAAAAGGCAATGGACTCCTGAATATTCATCAGGGAGCTGGAGGCGAGAAGGCGCTCCAAAATCCCACCGCTCTGATGGTCACGTTCAAATCATCAGGAAATGCAGTTCTGAGAACATCACATGTGCAAAAGCAAAAATAGTCTTTCTTAATTCTTATTTTTGTTGTTTGGTGGAAATCAAAAATGAAAATGTTTAATGCACAATTATTTTTATGCATGATTTACTAGTGTTATTCCTTTTCTGTACTCTTGTTTTTTCAAGCATAGGTTATTGAGAGACCACTTTTCACAATCCAATCAGTTCCCAGTTAAATCCTATTTTTTATTATTATTTCATTGTTCACTTGGAAATACACCGCATTATAAAATGAATTGCAAATGCCTGTTTATGTGGAACTTGCTCTTCAATGAAGTTATGAGTGCTTAAATTGTTTCCTCTTTTTTTTGACAATGTTTATTTATTTTTTATTTTTTTATCAAACAGAAAACAAGACAAAACAGACAAGGGAGTGATGACGAAGAACACAAAGGCACTGCAAATGTTGTGAGTGATTTGGCATGAGTATGCTGCAGCCGAGCTGCTGGATTGAAGTTAATAAGCGTGAGAGAAGCCCAACGAGAGAAGTCTTCCCCCATCCAGATGAGTCCTCCACGGCCCACACACACCAGAGATGAGTTTGGATCCTCCACTGGAGCCACTGCACCTGTTGTTTTCAGGAGTTGGAGAAAGATAGACACTCATGCTCAGAGACCGTATGGTAGGATGAGAACAGGCAATGTGTTTTGGCGTAAAAGCCAAGAAGAAAAAGGTTTGCATTTTGGTTGAAATATTTAGCCAAGTAATCAAGCATACTTAAAATGGTCTCAATTATAAGTTTGATATGGACTTTCATTATTTTATTTTATTTTATTGTATTTTATTTAAAAAATTGTTTTTAAATAAATATAAAAAACAAAGCTGCTCACCAAGGCTGCATTTATTTGATCAATAAAAACAGCAACATTTAAAAAATGTTTTTACAATTTAAAATTCAATTCAAGTACATTTTAAAATGTAATTTATTCATTTGATCAAAGCTGTATTTTCAGAAAAATTACTTCAGTCTTCAGTGTCACATGATCTTCAGAAATCAATCTAATATTCTGATTTGCTGTTCAAGAAACATTTATATTATCTGTGCTGCTTAATGCTTTGTGGAACTGTTTTTTTTTTATTTTTTTATTTTATTTTTTTTATTAATTGATTAAAAGATCAATATTTAATTAAAATCTTAAACTTTTGTAATATTATACATGTCTTCAATTGAAGGCATCCTTTACTGAATGAAAGTATTAATTTCTCAAAAGAAACAGTAGTGTACTTTTGAACAGTAGTGTATGAATATGTACACCTTTGTTCATTTTTGTTTTAGGATGAATGAGTTTAATTCTCATTGAAAATCCTGTTTCACTCCGAAGTAAAATGTTGACAAATATCTAATTTATTTTTACAAACTCTACTTTTCTCTCCACTATTCCTTTCTGAACTTACGGTGCTGGAAACAACAATTATTAGTAATGTTTGGCCTCTAGGCTTTAAAGACCAAGTAAACAGAAATGTCTGCAGTAAGTGACACCAAACGTTGAGTAATGTTATGAAGAGCAGACTCGCGTCACGTTTCCGGCAGGCTTCGCCTCATCACTTCCTGCCCACAGATGGTGCTGCGCTCATTCTTCTAATGTCTCTCTCGCTTTGCCTGGCATGAGCAGCTTGCACTTCACAATTAGGCTGTGCTACTTCACACACACACACACACACAAAAAAAGGTCATAGTAAAATGCTTGCTAAAAATGCCCTGATTCTGACACACACCACACTTAAAATGGCATTTCTTGAAGATGCATGATAAATTGTCAATAATTGACCATAGGGTTACCCGGATTATAATTTATGAAACCATGTTTGCATCCACAGGCACTGACCTTTAAATATGCCATTGATAAATGCACCCTCCCTCTAAAAAAGAAAAAAAAAAGTCACGTTGGCATCTCCTCTACCCTGGATCTTTGAATATTCATCAGGCTCTTGAGAGGTGCTGAACCATCCAATCACATCCGGATGAAGGGAAGCCCTCGGCTTTGGACTGCTTTAACACTCTGCGCTTGAACCGGAGCTGACGGGTTAATCAATGCCATGATCAATTCGCAACGTACAAATTGTTTTATTCCAATGGAAAATGCAAACTGTTGTTTCTCAAGTCTTGATTAATTGCATCGTTCCTGACCCACTTATCGAATGCTGGCTGGGAAAACCCAAATCTCTGAACAGACCGTATTGGTACAGATTTTCTAACAAGGTTATATTATATTGTAAATTAACCAAGACATAATGCTCAGAAGGGGAATGTTTATTGGAAATGAATAACTGAGAATGTGAAAAGGGTTACATGGACTTAAAATTCTAGTGTTTAATCAGAGTCATGCTTTCATTTTTGTTTTAAAAAAAGCATGCTCTATAAAATTGTTTGCTAAATTTATTGTGAACTTTGAGGAAATCACTGTTGACCTAGAATTACTTCAGCCTATGTATGCATGCCTTTTTTTATTCCCTCAACATTATTGCAGTCATTGTTGTGTACAGCAGGTCCAATCGTGATAATGCAGTAGGATTCAGCCGCACGTTAATTAGCTGAAAACGACCCAAGAGACCCAAACTGGATATGCTATTACTGAGAGAAATACAGGAACACTCAAAGACAAATCATACAGTGCTTGATAAATTAACTAATGCCTCTCTGATTAAAAGCCTGAAATGCAATCTATTTTTTTTTTCTCTCTTCAAATTACCAGTTTGCTGAATACAACCTACATCTAATTCCATAATTTCAAAAAATGCTATTATTTTTCACATGTATATATAGATGTATATGATTTGTTTGTCCATTTATCTTTTTGATGAATTCGTTTTTATTTATTGTTATAAATATACACAGTTTTTATTAGAACTTGTGTTTGCAGCATAGTGATTTGAATAAAAAAGTTTAAATTTCTATATATATTTACATCAGTACTGGAGCTGACAAGCATAAATATGGGTGAGAATGAATTACATTCTATAGACTTTGATTTGCTTACCATTGATTTGTAAAATACGGGGTGGTGTTGGTGCAGTGGATAAGACACATGCCTTTGGTGTGAGAAACCAGGGTTCGAATCCACTCAAACACCAATGTGTCCCTGAGCAAAACACTTAACCCCTAGTTGCTCCAGAGTTGTGTGACCTCTGACAGATATAGCAATTGTAAGTCACTTTGGATAAAAGCATCAGCTAAATGTAATATTTAATATATCAACACTGATAAGCATGAACTTTTATGTTCTATGATGTGAAATCATCTTAAACTTTGGTTTACAGTTTTCAAAAGCAAATTTCAAACTTCTAGGTTAAAATGTGTTAAACAGCTCTCAGACTTTTGGAGCCCACAATCCTTGCATTTTTTCAGGTTATACTTGTATATGACAGATGCACTTCTGTGATGATCAAATGATCCTCTTGAGAGGTTTGCTAACCCTAAACTGAAGTGTTAATTCAGATCTTCAGGTCATGTATTACTAAAAGCAGTTCCTTTGCTTATTATTATAATAATTTTTTCTACTTGCTAATTTGTCATTTTCATACAGCGTAGTGTCTGAATTTCAATCTGCACCTCCGGCTTGGGTTAATTAAACAAGCCAGGTTGACACCACGTCTATCCTTCAGCTAGATCAATGAGGTGGGATGTATAGCCTCTGTCTCTCTATCTCTTGTGGCTTTTGTGGCTTTGGTTCTAAAATAGGTTATTTGATAAAAACTTGTCTTCACAATGTAAATTAAAGAGGTCATGAGTGACATCAACAATCTGTCTGCGTGAGTCTCCATGTGCACAGATATGAGGATTCACACCGTGCCAGTTGCATGCAAGATTTGCTGCGAATGAGACAATAGCAGATGTGCATCTGTCAGATACAAGTATAACCTGAAATGATTAAATGTAAATGTAGCGGTAAATTCATTTTTATTCAGATTACTGTCATCAAACATCAGCACTCCTCCTGTAAACATTTCATCGCTGACAGTGTGACGACCGAGCGATCATCTGTCAGATTACACTGCTAAATTCTCCTGTTTGAGACACTGCAGTAGTTTACCTCTGAATAATCACAGGATAATTCTAGCTCTGTGGATGGCGATGACAAAGCTACATCACACACACAGATAAAAACACACTTCTGGCATTAATTCTGACACTTCTGAGAGGTCTGAAGGCGTTTTGTATGTTTTTACAAACAAAAACTAATGCATTGTTAAACCAAGAGAACATAATATTGAAATATTAGGCTTTTTCAGTAAGAGCCTGTACTAAAAATAAAACGTGTCTGATTTATGAGAATGTCATTGTTAAACTGACCATTGGTGTACTGTATAAAAAATAAATAAATAAATAAATAAAAAGAAGTAGAAAACAAGATTAATCCAATGTGTTACTTGGCATTTATTTGTAAATGTTTCATGAATTTCTAAGAGTAAACTTTTTCAGGACCTTTTTGTTTTTACTGTGTAAATTTGAATTTAAAATATGTATTTTAATAAAAACAATTGTAATTTAAATATATTTTTAAAAATATTATATTCTAAAATATTATATTATATTATAAAAAATATAAGAAAAAGAACTCAAAATGTGCCTCAAATAGTAAAAATTGGTTTTCAACTATATATATATATATTTTTTTTTTTTATTATTATTTATGTATTTATTTATTTATTTATTTATTTTGAAAACCAAAACTACTATATGAGGCATATTTTGAGTTATTTTCCTTATACAGTAAAATGTAATATAAATAAATTTACATGGCAACATTAGGTTACCCAAGAAAGGTAAAAAAAAAATAATAATGTTTTAGTACCAAATTTTAGTACCACTTGATTTTGTATCTTTCCTTTTTTATCTAACTTTTTTACCTACCTTTTTTCCCCTTAACATTTTTGTCCTTTTCTCTATTGTCATTTTTTTATTGTTCTCTGTTTGTTCCTTTTTCTGCTCCCATGGTGATGTTTTGTACAGCGAGTGGACGGCATACCACAACCGCATTAAGCCGGATTCCCCACAATCCTCTGGAAATGTGTTTGGCATTCTAGCTCTGGGTATAAGTGGCCATCATCTCACCACATCCAATACCTGGATACAACCCAGTTCAACCCAATGTCCCTGCTCTCTTCACTCGGGAAGGGCCGAGATTAAGCAGGTTTGGACAGTGAGCGAGCTGTAAGAGATGTTTTGCTTCTCTTTCCAACATCCTGTCTTTGATGCTGGGTTTAATTCTAATGGCGCAACACATCCAATCCGGTTATGGATTTCAGGCCGCTGGAGCATGGAGGCGGCATGTCCATCTTTAATCCCAATCAGACGTGCTTGACTCTGGATGTGAAGCCGGCCCACTGGTACTGCATGGGATTGCTGATAAAGGATAATTCGGGTCCTGTTTGTATAGGACACATGGAGCGGCTCTCCGTCAGTCAGACTGGGACCCTCGACTGAAGCTTTCTGAAGCTCAGGCTGTGCCAGAAACATTCAGTGTACTTCAATCACACACACTCTCATCATTTCTTTCATACCAGCATGCATTTCTGTGGCACTTCCAGCCATAACAGAATAATGGAAGAGACTATTGTTAGATTAAGAGCTAATCCCATTTAGGATGGATGGACCGGTACAATAGTGCTTTTTAAAAAATGTAAAAATTGCAGAAAAACAGCTAAAACTGCATTTCTGAATCACCATTTGAACTATTGTGTCTTTGTGCACTTACTTTTACAATCCTTAAAGTGTCAAAATAATTTGACACAAAGCAAAATTACTAATTTGAGCCTTTAAACCAATTTTGCTTCTCTGTTTCAATCAGGTCATTTTAAGTCTCTAAACTCCACTGCTTGTATCGTGTTGTATTGATTCAATGTGGGTATGAGTGCTCTTGACGCACTAATCGCACTTTGTATTTATGCACAGAAATTTAAATAACATTTGCATAGTTATATAAATTGTAAAAAAAGAAAATTATATTCATGATATGAAAAGTTATACTGTAAAGTGTTACAAATTATATTATAAAAATATGATGCTGTTTATTTTCATTTCTTTCTCAATCAAAACATGTTTGTTTTTTTTCAGAATATTGTTTTACAGTGACTGGGAACAAGTTTTTTATTTAAACAGATTTTTGTCCTCAGTATCACTTTCCATCCTGTCTTGTGCAAAACTGACAAAAGCCACTTCCTGATGCCATCATCGTCCAGGAAATGACATCATTTTGGTGGGAAAACCACCGCACAAACATTAGAAGCATTAGAAATTAACCATGTGATGTCTTCTCTCACTCTGTGTGATGCTGACTTCAGCTCACTGCCAGTGAGAGTCGGTCACACACAGCTCGTCCCGGGCCGTCTGTACCGGTCAAGGTAAGTTTGATGTCACACAGTCAAAAAGGTTTCCATCCTCTTCCTCTCTGCTCCCATCCGTCCTGCTGTAAAGAAAAGAGAGAGTCACAGAAGAGTGACAGTTTGTGAATGTTTGGGGCCGGTCAGCGAATCATGCTGAGAGGAGATGAAGGTGTCATCTGCCTCCCTGCCATGTAATCGCTCCCCGCTCGCTAATGTTGACCAGCGCCACACGGCTCCTGCCTGCTGCGGCTCGCTGGACGACGTGCTCTCATCTGCTCTGTGCTAATTAAGTGAATGTGGTCGCTGTGATCAGACACAAACTCACAGCCAGACCAGAGCTCCTGACTTCCCAAAGAGTTACTTCAAAAGAAAGAACATGAAGAGAAACCTGAAAGAAAATCACAAGTGAGATCTTTAAGTTTACTCTTTGTAGTTCTCTTAGACATTACCGAAATAAAATGGAAAGTCAATGTGTCTCCGAAAAAATCTCAAGAACTTAATTAAGGATCAGGAGCCAAGAAAGAAAAATTTTATTGCTCATGTAGGTTCCTCTAAGGAAATTGTAAGATATATTTAGGGACAAAATTGATGCTTAAGAGACATACAGTTACTTCATTAAGTATTCTAAAGTATTAAAGAACAACCAGTGAGAAATAAAAAGAGGAGACACAAACTGAGAAATGATATTTATCTTTGAATTGTCTCTCCTAGAATGCAATGAGAGCAATAACTCATAATTTACAGAAAGCTGATAATTGTTCAAATATCATTGAGAAATCCAAGTCTCCTGATCAGTAATGCAAATGAAACAGCAACCACATTTTCATTTAGTTAAGTTTATCCTTAAATTCCTTAAAACAATATATATATATATATAGAAACAAATACATAAAACACCCCAAAATAAATAAATAAATATGATGATATCCTGCTCAAGAAACATTTCTTATTAAATATTGCTGCTAAATATTTTTTGTGGAAACCATGATGCATATTTTTTCTGTATCATTTGATAAATAAAGTTTAGAAGAATAGCATTTATTTGAAAAATAAATATATAAAAACATTATTTTTACTGTCAATTTTAATAAATTCAATGCACCTTAGCTGAATACATTATTATACAGTATTTCTTAAAAAAAGTACAGTATTACAGTATTTCTTAAAAAAAAAAAAAAAAAAAAAAAACTTATTAACATTAGTCTGCATGGCATAGCTCTAATCATTTAGGTTGGAGAAAATTGGATAAGAAATGCTTGAGTTCATACTAAAGATTCAACTTTCCGCAAACTAAGTTTGCTCTTCGTGTAACCTCACTATTTTCTAGGAGGAACATCCAATTAAATAAAGCTCATTCGTGACTTCCCTTTCTCAGACACAATGTTTGGATGGAA
This sequence comes from Carassius gibelio, assembly GCF_023724105.1. Classification (NCBI taxonomy): domain Eukaryota; kingdom Metazoa; phylum Chordata; class Actinopteri; order Cypriniformes; family Cyprinidae; genus Carassius; species Carassius gibelio. Next base: position 23,372,366 of record NC_068382.1, read on the forward strand.
TTGAAGATTTGTGGAAAGATGTTGCACTTGACAGTGGATGTACTGTGGTGACCATCCATCTGACAGGCTATAGCTCTGCCCGCTGGCCACACTAGCGCACATGACACATGAATAGGTAATTTTACCTTTGAGTTACCAGGGTCGTGACCTATGACCCCGGAGGTCTCCGCTTGTCAGTGTCGGGATCAGTTTCACTCCTCCTCTCGCTCGCCCTGTCAGACACTTCAGAAGTCAGCGACAACATCCTCCTCACCACCCCTGCGGCTCTAAACACACACACATACACACACACACAGAGAGGCACAAACAGAAGCTGCCAGAGACTGAAGCAGAAAGAGAGAAAGAGAAAAAGCAAAGACGGTGACCTTCGTGCTTCATGGCAGTAGCTCAGTCCCAAGAGCAGTCGAGGGATCTTTTGATATTTCAAAAAGTGTCATGTCTTTCCTCCCTCTTTTTTTTCCCCCTGACTCTCTCTTTTTTTTCGTTCTTTTTCCCCCGTATTGTTACACACTGATATGTCACATTGTTGTTGAAATGAAATGCAACACTTCCCGGGTTTGTGATTTCCTTGTTTGTGGGAAACCCAGTAGTGTCACCTGTACAGCTGACAAGTTGAGTTTTTTGTTCAGAGTCTCTCTGCCATTCACCAGAGCCGGGAAACTTTGATGGCGAGAGGTGCAGGAGTCCGGAGAGGCCGACAGTCATGGCTCTGTTTTCCTCCGCTCAGGTTTTATGTGCATTTACAAGCTCTGGCGTCGTACAGGTGAAGAGCTGCTTACCGGAGCGTTCAACTGTTTCTTTGCTTCTCACCAATTTAAGCAATAACTCATGGAGACTCATCTCTGCCTCAAAGAATGCTGGGATATTTTTCCTTTGTGAGGATTTTTGTTGTTTTACTACTGTTGCTCATTTTATTGACTCCTCCATAGTATAATATAATGTTGAGCTTTTTTTTTTTTTTTTTTTCACATTCATGTAATTATTATTATTATTAGACTTTTTACATTTACATTCTATCTTTTATTTACAATTGTATTTCTTGTTCTTTATGTAATTTATTATTTGTGTTTTTAACACCAGTACAATTTTAACACGTTAGGTTTGGAAATGTCCTTTTATAAACTGAACTGATTCAGAAATGATAAACGGTTATACAGTTTCAAGATGTCAAAAGAAAACTCCGAATATCTGGTGTTTAAAAAAATATATCTAGTTTCAGTGACAATGACGAAGCGTAAAGGACATGAAACTTCTGTAAAGAGAAAGAGCACTGTAGAGCAGCAATGTTTGACTAGTCCAACTCTAGTGGAAGTTCACAGAATCACTTCACAACAGAGATGTGTTCAGCCATAGCACAATTCAAACACGAGCATCTATTAGAAGACCATGTTAAATAGAAAGAATTTACATTTTAAGCATTTGCGCCTCTTTTAAATGGCTGAATCTAACATCCTTTGAAACATGCAACCAAGATGACATCCAGCTCTGTCTTTGTCATTTTCACTTTCATTTCTTTCCCTTTTTTCTTTCTCTCTTTGGATAATGAATGACCAGCGGTGTCCCATCTCATGCACAAATCATGTTCCATCATCCCAAGCTTTTCCCAGCTCTAGAAGGAAAACTTGATTTTAGAAAAGTCATTATAGCTTATATTAATTTTCTTTTACGGTGTCATTTGACTGCTGATGTTTTAATTGCACATTAATTTTGACATGTTTTTTTGTATGATTTTTGAATTTTTGCAAGGGAGAAACAGAGGAAATGTGATTATGTTTTTTTCTGAAGTAGAGACCTTGCAAAAATGCAAGAATGAAAAATGCAATCTATCTTATTTAAAAAATCAAAATCATCCAAGGCATAACTAAGTTTAAGAGCAGAATTTGACTGAATGTTTAAGACATGCATATTAAAGTATTAATATACTGACTGACTGATTGATTGATTGATTGATGATAATGACTTGCCATTGTCATATAGCAAATCTCTTGAAGATTATATGATCAAATAAAATAATATATAAAATATTAGGGCTGAAATAAAGTGTGAATAAAAAATAAAAAGAGCTTAAAATTGACAAGCAACTCAAAAATAAACTGCACAGATCTTCAGAGATCAGCTCAGTCTTGAATAATAAACCTAATTAAAACAAGTCCAGTGATTAGATATCTCTTAACCAGATAATGTGCTATCAGCGATTAACCTCAGAACCTAATTTGAGAGTGTTTACTTTGAGTTAAACTGCTGTCACGACGCTGATGTGTGTTTGAGGGAAATCATTGCGGATACTGTAAAAAGTATGTGATTTAATGTGAATAACTGATTGTAGTTGCTCCATTTGAACATTTCTCTTCTTAGTCTTTGTCTGGAGCTCTCCACTCAGTAGTGCTGATGCTATCTGTGGCATTAGAGCGCCACTATCTGGCCAGCAGCGGCACTGCGGCCACCCCAACCTTTTCTTCTAGGTCCTGCACAGATTATTGAGTCTGTTTACTTAGCAAAACAGCCGGTATGTTAAAATCACCGAAGGATATTGGGGAGTGGTGGGAGGCTGTTAAGGATGGAGCGAAAAACAATAGCCTGTGTTGCGTTTCCTGTCACCTCTCGGTTAAAACACTCAGGGCTTGGATGCCTTGATATCCATCATAATGCAAGTTTAATGGAGGAGGCCTGGCCTGCTGCTGCCAGAGTCACAGTGGTTGCTGGGGGCTAAAGAGCCAAAATGAGGGGTCTGTCGTGGGGTTTACCTCCAGAGCGGGGCATTGGCTATGCACGGAAATAAGTGTGCCAATCGATCGCGGCAGTAGGTTGATGGCCGCGTGTCGTTTTGATGGATACGACTGTACAGAGAGGGGAGGTGTGGTGTGTATATATACAAAAAGAAGCCCAGATTGCTCGACGATGGACCTGAAAAGATTTTCTGCGAAACGCAGAGAGTGGCAGCTGTGGTCGGCCCTCTACAGGGCGGCAACGGCTGCCTTGATTTATAGTTCCATCTGCTCACCGCAGTAAAGACAAGCTTCCCCCCCATTTGGTTAAAATGAAACGGACCTCAGAGAGCATCCCTGCACATTTCACAAAATGTGAAACTTTTTTTTTGTTTTTTTTCCACACAGGCATCTTTAAACAATAGGGTGGTCCTTGTCGGAAACAACGGACGATAAAACAAGAGGTTAACTTGAGATGAAAGGAATACAGTAGGATCTGTTCTAGTCTATTGTTGTTCTTTTTATCTTTTAGTGCCTTTTTTGTGTTCAAATCAAAGATGGGGAAAGATGACGGTTTATGACAAAACCTTGAAAGATGAAAACGGCGACTTTATGGCTAATTTCCCGGGGAAATGGATGAAGGCTGGGAACTGGCTGGGTTTTCTCTCTGTGTAAATCTCTGCCCTGCCACCCGGTGACCCCTGGCCTTGACCTCTGCTTCTGGAGTCTCGCAGACACTTCCTGTGGTGCATTCTGGGCCGGCGTATGCCGCAGCCTTCCTCTTAATGCACTCTCAGGAAATTCCCGCTGCCAGAAGTGTTTCCTGAAGTTGCGAAAATCATTTTTCAACCTTTTTAAAAGATTGGCCTTAAGCATTCATTTTTTTTTTTTATAAATGAAGTAGCACATACTTATATATATATATATATGTGTGTGTGTGTGTGTGTGTGTGTGTGTGTTTGTGTGCATTGTTTATATTTAAATGTATATGTATATTTACATTTTGTGTTGTTAAATATATAGTGTTGTAGTAATTTTATGTGCTTGAGTATTTGTTTTCTAAAGTTCAGTTTTTTGTACTTGAACTTAAACTTTTTTTGTTAGTTTTTTGCCAAGGAAGCATGCTTTCTAATATTTATATTTGATTTCATTATAATTAATTTTAATATAATTTAAATGTCAGTAATAATAATAATATATTAAATGTATAAACATAATTATTATATATCCTGCATTTGTGTGTTATTAAATATTTATTTTAATAACACTTTTACCGAAGCATTCCTGAGAATAATAAGGGAATTCATTCAAGTTCATTACCTGCTTCTCGGTCTTTGAGCAGCAGTTTCTTTCGTCTCTCTTTACACCAAAAAGAAAGGAAAAAACAGTCAAGTGTTTGAACTTATTCAGAAATAATCCCTTCCTCACTGTGCCTGTCAGTCTGCATAATTTACAACAATTCACAAAAAAAAAAAAAAAAGAAATACTGACTGTGGACGGCACACTACCTTTCAAAAGAGAAAAGAAAAGAAAGAAAGCCCTATTTTTCTGACAACATCAATCCCAATTTATGCAAGTGGAAATCCATATATATGCGGTCTCCACCCAGCTCATTTAAAGATAATGCTGAGCCTCATGTTGTGGACATGGCCGGAGTGTTTTATTTCCTGCGCTTGACTGTATTAACCCTAGGGGCACGATATCTCTGTACCGCTGCCTTAACAGAGTCACAAAACACATTGATTAACGCTTGGCAGCGGACGGCACTCCCAATGATCTGCTAATGAGAAGTGATAAGCGCACAGACACACACACGGCTCCGCCACTGAAGTTGGCAGAATCTATTCTAATAAGCCCGGGTCCAAAGAGCAGCACAGGGACCCCCTGCAAGTGTGAACGCACGTGTGTGTGTGTGTGTGTGTGTGTGCATATACTGCAGAGTTGCACTCCACTGCTCTGCACATAAGGAAAATCCAGCAGGAAAGTGCAAACTCCTTTGAGGGCGATTTAATAAATAGACGGCCGTTTGCATCTCAGGGCTGATTTGTGCAAAGCGATGGACTGCTGGAAAACGTTTATTGCCCTCGGACCATTCTGATAGATTTCTCTGCCTCAGCTTGAGCGGGGAGCTACAACATAATGGGCTGTTTGACAAGCGGAATATTGATGCACGAAATTCCTTTGCATCCATCAAAATATTTCCATCATGTGACAGCTACGGCGTGGAGGAAAATAAAAGATGTAGACGGGCTGAAAAAAGCCACTAATAGCTGCTCTCTGCATGCAATAATAATTACAGTGACAACATGTGTAATTTGCCAGCAAATATCTTCAGGAAAGATTTCACCAATCTGTGTCGGGCGGACAGGAAAGGCTGTTGACAAATTAACAGCATATGAAAATAAACGGCAGGGATGTTTCACATGCAGCCTCCGCTGCAGAGCCGCATTTGTCTTGGAGGGACTCCAGTCACCGCTCGCACAAGCACTGCAGTTTAGAGCTGAGCTCTCGGCTAATATTTACACGAGACGAAGGCCTTACTGACAAACGGCCCACGCTGGGTGTGCTCAGAGGTCAAAGGTCACGAAAAAAATACAGCCTTGGAGAAACAGACTCCGGGATTTTGAATCAAAACAAAACACACATGTGGAAAATCTAGCAGCGTGAACTCAAGTCTCCTAAACTGAAACACAGATTTAATTTAAATCCCACAAAAAAAGCATGTTTTATTATTTATAAATGACAGATTATGTATAAAAAGAGTTCATTTTATAGTATTTCATTATTGATATCTTCACCATTATCAGATTAAATCTGACTTTTTATTTTATGTACACTTTTTATTGTTTCTATTTTTTTTGCACATCAAAATGCCAATGTAGTTCACATGCTCACATCGTGGTCAGTCTGTTCAGTCTGTTCTGCTTTGAGTATTTCATCACTGATTCCTTTACAAAAACTAAACAAATTAAAATCCACAAAAATAGCATGAAATAGAATGTGTGTGTGTGTGTGTGTGTGTGTGTGTATAATAGCATGCAATAAGAGAGTATTACCAAAATATTTCAAAAACTATTCACATGCTCATATTGTGGTCAATCTGTTCAATTTACAGTAATTTATCACTGATTCCTCTACAAAAGTTATAAATGAATCAAATTAAAATAAATCTTTAAATTATTTTATATCTACAACAACTGCATGAACTAACAGAGTTTCTTAATAATCAAATGCCACCATAATATTTCCAAAAGACAATGCATGTATTGTGAATCTGAAATTAAATAAAAATTGCTTGAAATAACAGTACTTTGCAGCAAATTTTTAAAAGCATGTCCATATTGTTGCCACTTTGTTTAATTTACAGTTTTTCATGATTCATTCCTCTGCAAAATGATGATGATAATAATAATGATAATAATAATAAAATTAAATCTTTAGCATGGTCCCATCCTTTTTATTTAATATAAAAAAATAAATACATTCATTTTTATTAAAAATTGCCACCATAATTCTAAAAAAAAAAAAAAAAACGGCCCATGATCTTATTGTTTCTGTTCTCCCACTTCCAGTTTTGGGATTTTGAAATTCTGAATCAATTCTCTGAATCTATCATATCTCTCCTGAACAAAGCCTTTTGGTAGTGAAAATGGAAAATGTGTGTTTGGAGATGCAGTGCTTTGGCAAAACGATCTCTGCACACCTGATAACATTTATTCTACAGAGAGACTGTCGCTGTCGCTGTCTCTCTCTCTCTCTCTCTCTCTCTCTCTCTCTCTCTCTCTCTCTCTCTCTCTCTCTCTCTCTCTCTCTCTCTCTCTCTCTCTCTCTCTCTCTCTCTCTCTCTCTCTCTCTCTCTCTCTCTCTCTTTTTCAAACATCTCTTCTTAGAGATGCCCAACTGAACAACTCAAGTCTAGGCAACTACAAATTCATGTAGACTAACACTGAATTGATAGTTAAAATGTCAGCGTGCTTGTTACAGATTTTGTAAAAGTTGCAGAGCAAATACCAAGGACTTGGAGGTCAAATAATTGCAGCATTTAATTCTGATGAAAGCGTCTGTTGTGTCTGAACTGTTTGCTTGCTTTTGTTTGGTTTCTTTCCTGCCTGCTGGACTCTAGAGGAGAGAGAAATGTTTTTCGACAACGCTCCCCCCGTTCTCAAACCTGCGTATCAGTATTCCCATGGCCGCGCGGTCCTGAGTGTGTACATATAAAAATAAGAGACCTGTCATTTCACATTCATTAAGTGTGAAACTCAGAAATTAATAATGTAAAAATACACTTTTTAATTAGTCTTACATTGGGCCCAATGTACTAAAACAGGATCAGGCACTCCCAGCAGACTCTCTTAATAAAGCATTAGTGTGTGATGTGCAAGCACTGACAGGTAGAAGGACTGAGGAGTTACTTTACTACTCACATGAACAAATCAAAATCAGTCTGGTTCTGTTTAAATGGAATCAACTGTAGAAGTCTTTTATGTATTTATTTATTTTTACAATTGTTTGTTTACATGTAATGTAATTCAACAATATTTAATTATAAAAAAAAAAAAAAAAAAAAAAAAAAACACTATGAGAAGCTAAATCAATCAATGTTACAAATCTTTTGTATTATGAAGTCAAATCCATGCATTCATGTGGTATAAATACATAAGCATCATCTTGAATTTCAGGTTTAATAAAAGCAATATGTGTTTCATGGTATCCAATCAAAATATTTAATCTTTTCACAATTTCAAATGATCAAATGAAATATAATAATGATTATTATTAGTAGTACAATCATTAATATATTTTAAACTAATCAGTTCAAATAAATATTTTGAGTAAAGTAAAAAGACAACATTATATTAAGAATTTACCAAATGTTGTATTTTATTATAGATTATTTAATATATTATTAAAATCTTACAATAATTTTAAATAATAATTCAACAATATATAATACTGAGAAATAAAAATATATAATTATAAATAAAATAATAATAATAATAATAATAATAATAATAATTTATTGTAAAGTGTATTATGTATTTTATTTTATATTATTTCATATATTATTTAAAATACAATATTTTATAACGAATACAATATTAAAAAGTAATAATTCAACAATATATAATTATTCAAATAAAAATATGACAATTATGATAATTATGATGATAATAACATATTAAAGATACTTTATGTATTCATTCTTATATTATTTAAATAATACAATATTTTCAATATTAACAAACTTCATAAATTAACTATATTTTTAAACTATTAACTCAAATGATCACACTAATTAAAAAGATATGAATCATTTTCATTTATTAAATATAATAACTAATAATCATTGATTGCAGTTTCTGTTTTTTACTGCATATTACACCAAAGCAAACAGTATATGGGTAATTCGATAGTTGCCAGTACATGTGGTGTCCAAAGTCATTTTTTTCTCCTTTTTTCAAATAATTATATTTGTAATCATTTTGATCATTACTCATTTCATAGATCACAGGATGTTACAGGCCAAAATCAAATTTACTATAACTATGTTGACTGCATGTAACTGAATTGATAGTGTGTGTGTTCTGTTAGCCATTTGACAGTAGTAATAGGACAGAAGTGTGTGAAGCGGGACTTATATGACATCCTGCTTTACTGAGTCTCCTGTGTGACCCTCAGATAACTGCAGCACTGCCCACATAACAGAAGAGACACAAAACAACAAGGGTTTCCACTCTATATGGCATATTTGTACCTGCCACGTGTGTGATAATGAATCCTGCCTGATCTAAGTGAATCCAGCATCGCAGAGAAGCTGTTTTTGCACAGGCTTGCACTGCCCTTGTTCCCCGATGAATCCCCAAAGTGAGGTGGGCACCTTTTCGATTGAACACACAGCTATTAGACCCAAATCACCCGGTACTTCCTAATTTGATATAATTAAATCTTTCCTCCTGTCCTCCAAATCCCCTTGAAATATTCATGCTCAGGTTAGAGTTGGCGGGGTGAACGGAGGGCTATCAAACTCGCTGACACCTCGCTGTCTCTCCACACAACAGCCCACAGATGCCGGCGCGTTTAAGAGCAGATTAAAACTGACACTAATTATAATCTGACTTGTGTTATATAACTTAGATGCTCAGGTGAATCCCCGGACAGTTCGCCCGCGTTGACAGATCCTGTCACTTTTGCTTAGGGGCCGAATTACGGGTGGAAAGAGGCTCTCGTCTGTGCCGCGCTGCGCTCCGGCCGGCTGCCAAATTGGCAGAGGATTCAGACACAACTACATCCCTTTTTTATTTAATTGAAGTGCTAATGAGCGGGGAGACGGAGACTGCCAGTCTCGCACAAGAAAAAAAAAAAAAAAGCTTTGAGGGACATGAAGCCTGAGCTGGATGAGATAGTGGCTTCACCAGAGCACCTTTAAATACACGATCCATAAAAACACTCAAGCTGCTACAGATATGCATCTATATTTTGTGTGTGTGAGTGTTTTAGTTTTTTTCTTCTTCATTGATCTGCTGGGACTGGTCATACAAACCACACTAATGTCCAAATCTGCTGTCCATTAGAGCCTGAAAGTACGTGATATTAACCTGGTCAATCTGTCTCACACAAGGGATTTCAGAGCGAGAGAGTCCTCTAAAAATACTGCTCATTCTAAAACCATGTTTTCCTTTATCCTGATACTATAAATATATCATAAAATATAAGAGAAAAAGCAAAGATATTTGTTTCAGGATTTTCTCAACTCAAGCAAATGTTTATTCAAAGCTGCATTTTGAATTATTATTTAGTTGTCAAACTAGTTTATTTTTGAAACCCATGTTCCATAAAGATACAAATTTTAAACTTAAAAAAATGCATAAACACCTTTTGTCAATAGCAAGGCTTGTCATCACACTGTATGGGGTAAGTTGTCACAACGGAAATAGATTGTAGGCTTTTCAGCCTAATTTAAATTTAAAGTAAGATCATTTTTAAATAAAATTATTAAAAAATAAGTTAAGATAAAATGATTTGAGCATTGATTTTGGTCACCAGTAAGAGCCCTAAGTTACTTATTTCTATGTTGATTTAACAATGTGAATAAAGTGCAATATAATATTTTCATATTTTTATCACAAAGGTAAGAAATAGGACAAAATAAACATATATTACAACATATAAAATGAGAGAAATTCCCCTGACTTGATATTTATGACAAATGAAATAAAAAAATTAATGTTAAATACCATTTCCCTAACATGCTCAACCACTGAGTTAAAAATAGTTATTATAAGATCATTACCTTAATATAGTGTTGATTTATGATATTGTATACAGTACATTTAGTTTGAAGGACAGAATTCACTAAATGTATTCTGATTTATAAACTAGTTTATTATTTATAATCAGACTTTCGTCTCAAACCTTTACTGAGACAAAGCTTTTATGAAAAGTTCCCTGTGACAACTAGCCCCGGCCTTCCCTATGTAAAAGATACAATATTTCATTACGAACTGATTCCTTGTGCATGAGATTTTGGGTCAGCGTTACAGGATTTAACCTATATTAACCCGGGTCAGATCCCATATGTGACACTGTCCCGCTTTGTGCTGGGGCGGCCGAATTTATGACCGTTAATGGGATACTAATTAATTCCTCATTTATAAAAAAAAAAAAAAAAAACTAAAAACAGGAGACCAAATGAGATGATTAGATAAGAGCCAAGTGCAAATGTCTAACACAAATCTACAGGTTAAAATCAGATGCTTAAATGTGATGGAGAACATCAAATAACTTTTACGACAAGACATTTTCTTTGCAATGAAAATAAAATCGCTACACATCAAAAACACCAGTCATGTTACGCAAATAACATATCATATAAATCACAGCTATATGTATATTAAAATCTTTGATAGGTTCAATAAATCCACTGATTCTAATGCAGCCCAAACGTTTTCTGGCTTTGTATGACATCTGCGGTCTGTTTAAAGCATCGAAGGTTTCTGATCCTCAGCAGATGCTGTTGTCAGAACAGATAGCGGCCGTATGCATACACAGGACATCATACGAGCACATATAATGCATTTGAAATGCGGCGCTCACCCGCAGTATTAACCACATAACATTTTAATGTACGCTCGGTAAGTCCGCAGTGATTGATTCCCCCTCAGGCGCTAACAGCCCTCCTAAGGTTTTGTGGAAATGCTGGCACAATGCTTTGGGAGCGTCTGACTGCGCTTGAGCTCTTGAGATCCTGCCTGTTTCTTGTTCCTCACGCTAGCACTCTAACTTATTCATAACTTATTAACTCAGGGCCTGGCAGACTGAATCACTCTGACTGACTCTGAGGAGCTAGATAATGTGACTGACTCTAGCAAAGGACTCTTGCTCTTTTGAGTTGACACAGTCTGCGGCCAGAAACTGAAGTGTATATACTGTATGTGTAAGATGCATAAGGATGCATGTTTGCCTATCAATTTGACGACATAAATCATTTTCAATATGAAATGAGACTAATCTTATTGAAGCAGGATTCTTTTTCAAAAGTATTGAGGTGCACTACAGACAAAGACAATTGCAATAAATTCACAGATATTAGTTCTCTTTGCACCTGTAAGTGTTCCTTTAGTGGTCATTTATTCGTAATTGGTCATTTCTGCAGCATTTTCTGCCGCAGTGGTACTAAATTGAATAACAAAATAATGACAGCTTCCAAAGAAGTTTCCAAAACTCGTACTAACAGACAGTCCTGCCACAATCTCAGGTTATTGAGTGCATCACTGGGTTTACTGGGTTTACTCTCTTCAGGATGTCAGTCTGCACATGGTTTATTTATAATGGACTTGACATAAAACCGGTCCAAGAAAAATAATTTTATTAGCGAAAATCAGAAAACAGTGAATCAGCTTTAGGATTGAGTAAAATTGACCTTTACGGTTATTTACCTTGTGTAAGAAATTGCTAGTGTGCTAGTGCTAGTCGTGATATTATATAATGTATTTTTTGCCGCATATGAGGGATTTTTTTTGTACATTATTTAAATAAATATTATTTATGAAATAATACTATTTTAATGACTGTTTAATTAATGTTTTTATAAATATTATATAAAAATTATTATTATTTTTTAGATCATGAAAAAGCAAAAAGAATGAAATGCATAATTCTGTTTCCCCTAAGATTTTAAGACAATTTTTAATGTTTAAATTGTTTAAATGCTAATTTGTGTAATAATATGTAAAGCCTTAAAAGAAACTATTATATTATTACATGTAATATATGTGTGTGTGTGTGTGTGTGTGTGTGTGTGTGTGTGTGTGTGTGTGTGTGCGCAATGAAAAATTAGTAAAAAAAATATTTCTGAACACTAAATTTAAGGCAATTTTTATGCAGATTTTTAATAATACATCTTTAAAATAATATTTTCAAGTATATGAAAGAAATGATTTTACTATTAACTAATTAAAATTATTTACTTGAAAATATTATATTATTTTAAAAGGGAGTAAAAAGAATCAAATGTTTGTTCAACCAGTGACACTGCGTCATCACAGACCAATGATTTACCCCAGAAATATACTTGCTTGAAGAAAAACATATCAGAATATTAAAGGTGTCTGTGTTTTATTCTATCTAGCTCCACCTTTAAATCTTGGATATAAATCCACCACACAACAGCTGGTTGTGAAATAAAACCTGTGACCACGCCAGTGCTTGATCAAGGAACAACCACAGCATCTGTGTGTGTGTGTGTGTGTGTGTGGAGGAGGAGGATTTTTGTCAGTTTGTGTTGTGCTCTCTCCTATCGCTCGTGGGACCTTGTGGAGACTGCCTGCAATCGGCCCACTCGAGACCATCACAGCTGTCAGATAAAAATCAATTGAATTTTAAAGGGCTTTAAAGTAAATATTTAATTCTTGCCTTGGGAACCAATTAAGTGTGGAGAGTGAACTCAGAGGCACTGGTTGAACTGGAGCTGTACTGGAACCAGCTGGTGAGCAATGGGGATCAAATGAGGTGTGGGGAGAGGGGTGCGCGTGGAAAAAGATGCAAATCTTTGGAGCGTACATTCACTCTCAATTACGTATTGATGTTTTAAAGATGTTGCAAACTTGGAGTGGCAGAAAGGGGCTGGGAGATCTCCAGAAAGGTGTGTTGCACAGTGAGATGCCTGCTAGCTTGTTTACGCTGCGTGTTTGTTGCTATTTGCTTTGTGGCTGATGTAATTCCCGCCGGATTGAGCTGGGCATGTCGGAGCATGCTCAGAACAAGCTAAGGCCCAAACAAGTGTGCAGTGATGTACGTGTGTGAAAGAGAAAGGCATATACTGAAAGAGATGTGAACGTTTAAACACTATAAATGCACAGACACAGATTCGGTTGTTTTGCACTTTACACATTTTTTGAGTTTTCAGCGATGTAGCTTTAAGGAAAAGTTCACTCAGAAATAAAAAAATTCACACCACAAATCAATGGCAGCAAGTCTGGTGCAATGATACGTCAATGCAGCATTTTGAATAGGGACATCAACACTGTAATGTGTGTGTGTGTGTGTGTGTGTGTGTGTGTGTGTGTGTGTGTGTGAAATATATATATATATATATATATATATATATATATATATATATATATATATATATATATATACGTATATATATATATATATATATATATATATATATATATATATATATATATATATATATATATATATATATATATATACGTATGTATATATATATATATATATGAAATATATTATATATATATATATATATATATATATATATATATATATATATATATATATATATAATATTATTATTATTATTTTTAATTGCAAGATCAGAATTATTAGAAATAAAATCTAAATTGTGAAATGTAAATCCGCAATTGTGAAAGAGAAAAAAGTCAGAATTGTGAAAAAAAAAAAAAAAAAAAAAAAGTTTCCTTTTTTTGGCAGAAATAAGCTTCCATAGTTATTTACTTTTTCCTTTTAATTAACTGTAAAATTTAACAGCAATTTAAATGAATATTGTTTCTACATTATTTTGTGTAGAATGACCTACAATGACCTAAAAACACTCTTTTTTTTTTTTGGAGCTTGACAAATGTGGTCACTTTAGCTTCTTAAAAAAATCAGGAAATTAATTTAATTTTTTACAGATCTTACACTTTCCTCTAATGATTATTTCCAAATGATTATTTGTCAAAGGTGGATCATTTGAAGGAGGTGAGAAACAATGACTGTTTACTGTGTATTTCTTGAGTGGTGTTGCCCTGGAGGTGCAGGGACTTCACCACAGCAGGAAGCTGATCACTAAAACAGATGAGCAAACCTCCTCTTTAACCCATCAGAATGATGTCTAGTCCACCAGTTCCTCCAGACGGACCCCAGATACCTGATTATATGTGAGGGGCGAAAGAGAGAGAGACAGGGAGAGAGTATAAGTGATTGTTTAGTTAGGCACTTTTGACTACTTGAAATTGAGTGGATTCTAGTATAATGTGTGATGGTGGGGATTTCTGATGATAATGACATGGACTTATTATATAAATGAAACATCAAGATCATAAGAACGTTATTTAATCTCAAAAGAAATATATAGTAACTCCAGAGCAATAAATGTTTCTCGTTCTACGCTCAGCTAAAGTTTCCTCAAGAAGCCATTGAAGAATCTTTCAGTCTGTATGCTGAGAATATCACTATCAGACTTTTAGAAGAGATAGTAGTTGGGAAAAGCTTTTATTGTGCGCCAGCACGACTTTCATGAACGTGAATCCAGATCCATATTGTTGAGGCTGACATCAACGAGCAATTATTGAAGTAAGCCCGAGTCATATATTCTCTTTAATGTTACAATGATGTACGTGAGAGAATCAAATAAAACCATCAGATCGACACAAATCCTGATATCTGGCTTTTTGCTGAGTTCTCTCTGAAGTGCGAGTTAAAAGAAACTCAGAGATACACCTGAGCAGCAGCAGTTTCCACACCTGTCACTTAACAATACCATCCACGAGCCTCAGAACTCTAAAAAGCTTAAACTGCGATCTGATGAGCGCTCAAATCTGCTGCCGAGGCTAGTTGTACCTCGAAGGGAAACACTTTGGAATTTAAAACCACCCGCTAAAACACCTTCCCTTATTCCGGCGGTCCTGTCTTCATCTTCCGTCCTCATTGGCTTGACAGGCTCGACTTTGCATCAGTCTTTTTTCCGGCATCTGGAAAAAAAAAAAAGGATGCAAGAAAGACAGAATATGAGAGCTGAGAAGACTAGAAATGGATGAACTGAGGGAAAGACAAGGCCTCAAAGATACAAAAACACCTCCAGCACTGACTGTAAGACATGTGAGTGACTGACACCGGTTAGATACATGCCTGTGTGTGTGTGTGTGTGTGTGTGTGTGTGTGTGTGTGTGTGTGTGTGTGTGTGTGTGTGTGTGTGTGTGTGTGTGTGTGTGAGGCCTGAGTGTCTTCCTGTGTGTATGTGTGCATGCCGACAGCTACATGGTGACAAAGCAGTGATGAATTATACAGAAAGGGAGGCATTGCTTTGTGGAAACCAATGTAACTGTCAACCTCTGCAGAAACATGAATGTTTTTTGACCGAAGTGGCATTTCTTGTTATTGGAATAAAAATGTTTGGAGGGCAACTGGAGGTCTTGTCTTTCCGCCCCACTGAGGGGTGAAAACAGCAAGGCTGGGAAAAATACGAACCAAGACCGAGAAGAAACAGCAGAAAAAGAGGAACAGTTTCAATTCTTATTGATTGAAAGTTCTGAATAGGAACAACCACAAAAGAATGAGGATACCATATACACATTATCAGCCTCAGTCATGAATATAAATTAAGTGATTAAACATTTGACAAGTAGTCATAATGAATATGTTAAAAAGCAGACAAGTGGGCACTAGCCATATTAGGTTCAGGGATAGATTACTAAAACTGAAAATAATAATAATGATGATAATAATAATGATGATAATTATGATAATAATAATAATAATAATAATAATAATAATAATAATAATAATAATAATAATAATAATAATAATAATTCATTTCATTTCATTTTCTTTGTCATTTTATTTTATTTTATTGCTCCATGGTGAAACACAAAACATTTCATTTTCATTTTTAGATAATTTAAATTTCCTTTTGCAAAAGGGAGCAGAAAGAAGATCAAATCTTATAATATCTGTCCTCTATTAATAATAATGATAATAATAATAATAATATAAATATAAATATTATTATGAAATATTAACTGAAATATATATACATTTTATAGTTTCCAAGGAAACAATTTAGATTTTTATTTAGTTTAACTTGATATACCAAAATAACTAATACTGAAATAAAAATTTCTAAAACACAACACTACAAAGTTAATAAAACTTGAAAATAAAAATCTAAAATCTAAAAATATGTATTTATTATCTTTATTCCTATAATTTTCATTTTTATCAAATAAATGTTTTGTACATTTCATTTTATATGAATAAAATAATACAAATAATAATACAAACTATAATGTCTCAACAATACTAAAATAACACAGATTTGGGATCAACACTTATCTACAGTTCACAGTTCATATACGTTTTCATCCAAACTAATTTAAAATAAAATAATTATTGAAGAAATTTCTCAAATTTGGAAGATGTATCTTAGCTATAATGGTTGCTATGCCACTGATTTCAAGTGTTTATTAAGAAAATATTGTAATTTAAACTTGAGTGGCAGGTAGATCCAGATCTGCCAAGAATGTTAAATAAATGTTGCATCTGAATCATAATCATATGTTGCAGCAGTTTTACATTTTTATTTGAATTTTATTCTGTTGATAAGCGACATCTTGCAAACTTGATGTTTATTCATTATTTATGGAGTCCTGACAGTGGGGATGCTAGGGGAACACATTTCCTTTGCTAATGACAGAAGGTGGAGCTGTAAAAATTGCCACGATGAAAAATGAAGAATCATAATTCATAACAGGAGCATCATGCAGTGATGATGCAAATGTAATCACTATCAGTCAGGCTTAAGTGTTAAACTTCATGCAACCACCCAACAACACCCCATCATATAGTTTACAGCTTTGCACATTTGTTCTCATCACTAAAAATCAAAAGAATATAAGAAAAAAAAAATCATAGCAGTGCAGTTTGTTTTTAGGTCAATTCAAGCATTTACTATGGTTTGTTAGCTGAGAGAAAGAAGCGTGTGAGTACTGTAAAACACTCTCTCATTATACAACACAAGTCTTTTTTGAAAGTGGGAACTGTAAAACAATCATCATTCATCTGGTATTTGCTAGCTGCCGCTTGTTATGTTTTTATTAGGCAGTCTGTGAGGAAATGAAATATGAACGGCACGCCGTTCACTCCAAATGAAGCTCTACAGCATGGCAGGCCTCGTTAGCTAATTTCCGACGGCTGGATACTGCCTCATGATAGATTCATTAAACTCTTCCATGGCTCCAATATTGCAGCCGAGATTCCTGATTAATATTCCAAAGCTGTGTGTTTTCTCGCATGCGTAATTATCAACAAACACTAAATGGTTTCACACTGAATCAATTAGCGCATTTCTGCAGAGTTTTTACTTGTATTTTTTTTTTATCAGAAGCATTTATTGACATGATCTCCACAAACTGTGAAACAAACACAACATATTTCTCAGCTAACGTTCTGTCAGGCAGCTTGCTTGGACCTGTAGTCACACATTAGCGCGGTCCCACACACATCATTTGGTCCTGTTGTTGTGCGTTCACGCTGTAACAGATGTTGGCTCCCATAAGCTCTAATGTCTTCCAGTGCTGCAGACAGACGTGATAGGGCTGCTTTTGTTTACGCTCCGCTCGCTTGGCTTTCAGCACTCGTCGGTATCAAATTGATGAACATTTCTAGATGAAAAAGGCTTTAAAAGTGCTGCTTTATTTGGTATATGCATGCAAACCACACTTCACAGGACACTAGCGGTTGTGCTGGTTAACTAGTCAATTAGTTCTAGTACTAGTCAGTGATTTGGGTATGTGTTCAGTAATCACGGATCACACGATTAAAGTTGTGTTTGTTCTATATAACAACAGAAGACATATTGACATATTGTTTTAAATCTTAAATAACAAGAATGCAAGTTTAAGCAAAATTAAAGTGAAATTGCACAGCAGAACCAAAAGATGGTCATTTGGAATTAAAACATTGGGTACACTTTATTTTTAGATGGTGTGTTTACATACTACACTGTCAAGAAATTACTTTGCAAAATTGTGAATAGAAAAAAAGGATTACTGGACTACATTTAGCAAGAAAATACTATTTCAGGGTATCAAAAATGTCATGTTTAATTCAATTTGTTCCCTGCCGATTTTTTTTTTTTTTTTTTTTTTTTTTGTCATTAATACCTAGTATAAATAATTTATTTGCCTCTTTTTTTTTTTTTTTTTTTTTGCATACATATACCTGCAACATTAACAACATTAAATTATGCATGATTACAAGAAACTAACTCTAAAACAAACCCTAACCCTACAGTAAATGCATGTAGTTAATTAATAATATTACTCCATACTTATTTCAGTTATTACACTGTAACAATATTGCCTTGAACCAATATGAGAAGCAAACAGTTATTTCATACCAACATACAGTACTTTTCCATATTAACGCCTGATCATGAAAATTGTGCACCATACTGTACAAAAAGTACAGTGATATGCACTGTGCAAAAACACTTAAGTTATGAAATGGCAAAGGTTATATAAAATAAAATAAAAAATATGCACTTTATATGTCTTTATTTCTGATTGAAAAGAAATTAATGCATAAAGAAAATATGTTTAAAATGCATAAAGAAAACATTTAAAATAATTCACATTTACATAGAATTACATGAATACCCTAATAAAATATATTGCCACAAGGTGTCCAACCAATGCTATCTCACAACCAATTTGTACGTATTTTACGAGATGAATTCCTATGTCCTCACTCATATAATTTGGTATGATTTGTCTAGAACCCAGTGATGGGTAGGTTTAGGGGTGGGGGTAGGTGTAGGCCATTCGTACAAATTCATACGGATTGTTCAACTCATAAAATACGTACGATTTAGCACAAACCATATGAATTTGTACGAATGAGGTCATACAAATTCCTACAAATTAGCCACCTCATAAAATAAGTACAAATTGCCTTTAGATCAGGCTGGACCAACTGCATGACCAACTACTTACGGTTATTTAACACTTTCAACAATTAGATTTAAAAAATTGAATTTAATTTAATGTAAATTTATTTCAATAAATAATTTTCCACAATGCCATCGATAACAGTTGCTTTTATTACTGCATATGCTGCTAAAAGTCCAAAATGACTGCACCGGCTAGTGCAAAAAAATAAATAATAATAAATAAATTGATATTTAAATGTTATTCATATGACTTACTTTGTCAAAAGGGTGGTTTTACCCAAGACTGGGGGTCTTTTACCAAAAACAGTAAAACTCATAAAAATAACCTTTTAATATCCCTGGAACCTTTTTATTACAAAAAAGTTTTTTTTTTTTTTTTATTTATTTATTTTTTTGATAAAGTTTCTTAATTATGTAATTCTTAAGTCTTAATTCTGCAAGGGTTCTATATAGTGGCAAAAAAAAATAATCCTTTACAATATTAAAATATTCTTCACACTAAGAAAAAAAAATATTTTAATAACTGTTCACTGAAAGGTTCTTTTGGGAAATGAAAATGGTTCTTCTATGGCATTGCTGTGAAAACCCCTTTTTGGACATCTTTTTAAGAGTCTGCTTAAGGTGCATGATTTGAAACCAAAGCAAACTTTGTGCATTTGTTTTGACACAAATTGAGCTGCTCCACCAATATTCAATTGGAATATTTTGTATGATTTCAATCGTCATACACCTCAAAAGAAATACCATTAGTCACACTGTAACCTTAAGGTCTCACACAAGCAATTCAGGAACAAACATTTCCGCCTACAAAGTTCAAGGCCTGAGGTGAAGAATGAGTCTTATTTGTTTATTTGTTTTTTTAATTATGGAATTTGGGGACACATTTTTGGGGCAACATACGATGGGCCTGACCTTCAAGCTCAATCAAACCTTTAAGCGGCATTGAGTTTTTCTCTTTGGCTCTCCTGCCTGGCGCGGCGGTGAGTTATCTGGCTGAATGGGAGCTGTCCGTGGTGCTGACAGACTGCTACCTGTGTGGGGGGTCTTCATCTCAGCTACATTGGCCCATATGGCCTGAGTTAGCTTCTATTGAAGCCGTGGCCTAATTACGAGGAAGCGGGAGAATGTTTGCGAATGACGATTGGGCCTCGGAGTTTGTGCCTCATCCAGCCCCCGCAGTGACTTGCACCTGTTCCCGTCTTTAAAACCTCTCTTTCAGTTTAGCTTTTGGCCAACGCCACCAAATGACCTATCCAGGGGGCAATAACGCTTTTTCTGTTTTGCCTGTCATCAAGCCACAGTGTCAGCATCCAGTGGAACAGACGCAACTGTACCCCGGGCAGCAGACAGAGGGGTTTGTGCACACAGCTGCTCGGGTTTATGGCTTTTAAATGTACAAAACGCAAAGGAGCCGTTATATTTACTCGCTGGCACATTGTAAGGCTGATAGATCTGAAAAAGAGAGGTAAATAATGGCATATTCTGCACAGCGTTGTGAAGTAACTAACTAAAAGTAGCATTGCAACCAACCGTTTTTCACTAGTATGGCATTCAAAACAGTCCAGCGTATTCCAACCAAACATTTTCAAACTTTTTATGTGACCATACATATTTGCAGCCAATCATTAGAGCCATAGAAATGATTGGAGCCTTAAGTATCTCCTTCAACTTGATTTTAAAATGGATTGCTGTGGATTGTGGGACAGTGACTATTTTTTGGTCAATAATATGGAGATAACGCATAGCATTTTATAGTAAAGAGTATTCCTGAAGCTCAAACAGTAGAGCAATGCCAATGCCATGGGTTTTAATTCCCAATGAATGCACTGACAAATGTATACCTTGAATACAATGTAAGTCGCTTCGGATAAAAGCATTGGTAAAACAAACACTATATCAACTTCTAAAGTCATTTTGTGTCTATTTAATGGTTTGCACGTGATATAATACTGACATTACTGAATTATCTTCATTTGGAAGCATTTCTCTCCAAAAATGAATATATTTGTGACTAACTGCCATTAATCTGAATAATTAACTAGCATATGAAGTAATTAATTCAATAACAACCTTTAATTGTTTGACAGGCCTGTTAAAAATGTACTGCTCCCTGTAGTTACTCTTATAAACACTATATTTCCAAAAGGGTATTCTAACTGAAGCTAAACTACTTTTTTTACAGTGTACAAGTAGTTTCTTCAACAGCGATTCTGCATATAGTGACCTGGATGTTACAGCAGCAGTCGACTATGTAAAGTGCGTGTTGTCATGTCAATGTTCCTGTCATGCATTGTGATTCCAGGGCGACTTCCTGTAAACACACTGAGAGATTTGTGTGCTTTGAGGTTCAGCTTTAATTCAACATCATTTCCCACTGCTTTAGGACTTTGTTGCTGTCGGGAACAAAGCAGTAGGAGAGAGAGACATAGAGAGAGACATAGAGAGAGAGACAGACAGAGGAAAAAGGGCTTCCCACTAACATGCTCATCAAAGGCCTTTTCTTTCTCTCTATCACTTTATTTTTATTTGGTGTCAGCACTTCACAGTGAGCATCGTATGGAAATGTGTTTGGCTGCCTGGAAAGCTGTCAGGAAGCACACACAACTCAGTTGCACAGAGATAATTTGACTGGGCTGATGTCTTTTCTCCTTTCTGGTCGCCTCATTATACAGAGAGAGAGCAAAATGGCAGCGCTCTGTGTTTTATCTGTCAGCATCTCTCCATAATGTGTTTTCATACGATGTGCATTAGTCACTAACATCAAAGGACCCGTGTAAGGGCCACGGAGTGCGCACGGGCGCCGGAGAACCAGACATCCTGAAAGGTGACAATTGAATCTCTTTGCTTGCGTGTCATGTCGACGTACTGGGAGAATAGACTTCATTTGACTCGCTTGCTCTTGGGTAAATAGCAGCATGAAAAGAAGGCCATATATGACAGTTATGTGTTACAGTGAGAATGTGAGAGGAGCTTTTTCTTTATAAACAACACTGCGCTCAAAACACGGCTGATCTTTTGAGAGCAAAGCAGATGTCAAAAGCAGGAGCAAAGAATAGAAGTTATTCAGTAAAACATGTTTGTAAAGTATCAATCATGATGTGAATAAACCCCCTCACAAAACCCAAAACAAGAAAGGATTTAAAAAAGGTAATAATAATAAAAAAACAATAATATATATATATATATATATATATATATATATATATATATATATATATATAAAGAGAATTGAACAGCGAATAAAAAATATAATTTATATTTCACACACACACAAATTAAATTAATAATAGTAATACATTTGATATTTACAAACATATCTTCGAGTAATAATAAAGTGCAAAAAGGTTAAATATTGCTAAACATGGGCCTGGCCTACTGAATAACCTGGGGCTTCTTCTATAATATATTATGTAAACATAAATATAAATACAAAGTAAAGAAACAATATTTCTTTTTAAGCCATAGTTTAATCAAAAAATGCATATTTCCATGAAATATTATTTCTATTATTATTATTATTATTATTATTATTATTATTATTATTATTATTATTATTATAAAAAAAAAAATACTGTATTTGAATATGACCAAAAAAGCATTTGGCACACTCTGGTAGCAAAAAAAAAAAAAAGCTTAAAAAAATGAATAAAACCAACATATCAGTTGTTCAATCAGCAGAATTATATTACAGAATTTATTTCTTAATATTTGGTTTTAATCAAAAAAAAAAAAAAACTACATCTTATTTGAACATGAACAAAGAGCATCTGCCAAACTCTGACTACATTATTATTTTTTTAAAGATTAAAAAGGTGGCTATTTTAAAAAGGTAAATATATTCTAAACACATTTTCTAAAGATTTTAGGCATTCCATATATGACATGCAAATATCGATCAATGTATCTGTCAATATAATTACTAAATGTTACCTCTATTTTTAATAAATAAAGAAACGCTATAATGTATTTTTTTTTTTTTTTTTTTTAGCATTTTACAACTGAACTAGATCATCCTGTTTATACAAAAACATGCAGTACTTTTGTTGCAATCAAAAGAGTATCATCTTGGAATTTCCCACTTCAGATGTGTTCAGTTAATTAAATTAAACTCTACTGTTGCAGCGTAGCTGCTCACACAGTTACTGCCTAGATTAATATAGTGTATGCTTTCGTGTAATTGGATTGTGTGTGTGTCTGCATCCAAAACATTTCCTTCTGCCAAGCATCAGCACATGCGGCATTCCTGCTGCATGCTGGGATCACAACAAAAGCTATTGATTGGCTGAAAGGAAGACATCTCCACAAAAGGGCCTCCTGTTGAGGCCTTCCAGAGAAATACCTCAGAGAATATATAACCTTTCCCACTATCTTAAATGCTCCCATGTAACACCACGAAAAAACACCAGCATCAGTCAATTGGTATGAAATACTGTCTCTATAAATAGAGTTTGTATAACTGGCTTTGTCTTGGTTTTATATTTGCCTCAAAAAATAAATAAATAAATCAAAATAAAATAAAAATCATATATATTTCCAAAAAATGAATAATATTTTCCATTTGCAATCTTAAGATGGATGCTTTATTCAGTCAGGATGCATTAAATGTGTTTTTTCATTAATTATAAACTATTCTGACAAATATTAAGTTAGTTAGCTGGTAGTCATCATCAAGTACAAATCAGAGGTTTTAACCGCACCTGACCTAAAAAAGCTTTCTATTACTTGATCATCTACAGTACGAATGTAAAACTAACTGACACGCATCAGTGTTGAGAAGATGACGTGTTTCCATGGGAATCAGCGATGCTGTCCCCTGCAGCACATGTATGCACAAGCAATCGCTAACACGCAAACAGTGCCGTGGGTGAGGAGGACCCATCTGGGCGAGGGTGTCGGGCCTCCGCATCTGTAGCCGTCCGATGAAGGTGAGAGAGAGGGAGGAGGGGGCTGAGAATCAGGGACGCAAATTAAAGCTCACCGTGGGAAGCTTGAGCCCCTGGCACTTTTCTTATGCAACAGCTGCACCTTCACCAGCCTTCATCTCACATCCTGACATATACATCGAGCCGGGCCGACCCGTGTGCCAGAGCCGGCCCAGTAAAGAGTGGGAGGTGGAGAGGGGGCCAGAGTCCCCGCCTTAAGCAAAACAGGTGTATGACATCCTGTTGCTGGTCTGCAGGGGGAACCGGGCTACGAGCCGCACATCCTACTGAGAGAACAGCCGAAAATAACAAAAGAAGGTTAGGGCCAATGCTGACAGGCTCATTGATAATATTTGAGATAAAGCAGGTCTGAGACTTGACTGCAAATTGCTTCCAATGTCTAATGGTGTGGGCTCTGGGCCACAGTCCCGAACAAAATGGAGCCATTATTTATTATTTCTCAGGGAGGGTGAGGGATTTAGCCCTTGCCAGAAATTTACCGCCTGCATGGCACCTTCGGCCAGGTCCCCTACGTGAGTCAGATCTCTAAGGGTCCCTGCACGTTTAGAGCCCTTACATGTATTGTTTGGGGTCAGACTGAGGTTGGTTATTTTAATGTACAGACGGGACGGACTGACCTTGCGATCTCCCAGCGGTAACATGCATGTTAAATGTATTTGTAAATAAACTACTGTACATAAGGGTGAATGTCACAAAAAAAGTACAGTTCATACTTTACCTCAAGAAGAAAAAAAAAATGCATGAAGAAAATCTAAAATATTATTAAAAAATAACTAAATTATATGCAATTATATAATCAAAATGCATAAACAATTTAAGAAAATTACTATTGATTTAGGTTAAACTATTAGTCATTTTATTGTGCGTTTGATAATTTATAAATATATAATTATTATTTTTTATTTTTTATTTTTTTTTAAGTACATCAAGTTAAACTGAAAATTTTGCCCTGGCAGCTACCTGAAATAAAGTTGTATATTTTATTTTTTTAGAGTTAATGTTTATTTTATTTCCAGAACTTCAATTATATATTTTATTAGAATTTCATTTAGTTACCGTGCTTAACTGTCATGAAAATAAGGTCACAAAATAAAACACAGTCCTATGCTTCATTTCTCAGAGAAAAAGCTAATTTATTTCAAATTTTTTAAGGGTGATATATGACTCTGACATGGTTTTATGACATTCGTATTAATGTTTTGTAATAAAAGATTATTGCGATTAGAAAACATGCACATAGTTACCAGTGAGTTCCAAAGCAAACCCCTTTAAAAGCAGAAATGTTAGGAGTTAAAGAATGTCTGGCTCTGTCATCGGAGGATGATGGGATATGTGTGTGTGTGTTGGGGGTGGATGATCATTTAGATGGCACACTCCAGTTTTTCATCATTAGGCAGATGCCTCCTGCCGCTCAGGTTAGGACACGTCCAAAGCACATGCCGTCTGAGTCAAATGAGCCAGTTCAAGCCCACCTGATGCACACACACATGCACACACTCTCAGAGCAGCGTCCCCAAGGCCGGCCCGCCACACACACATGCACCTGGCCCTCCATTAGCACCTAAACTTCACTTATTAGATTAATACAAGAAGTGACGATAAGCCCAGACCTTTGGGGACTCCCACAAACTTCACCTGATTGCTCACAAAATTTCACTTTAGCACAGCCATCCACTTACACATTGATGTTACGTTACTTGTTCAATTTTTGCAGTGAATTTAATGATAATTATATATTTTTTTATAATTATAAGTAGGCTAAGCATGTGAATATTAGGTTTTAATACTAGGTTTTAATGCACATATTTTGCAAAACCTGAAGGCTTAATTTAGAATTCCCTGTGTGACTTAATGAATGTTGGTATAATTATTACATGAACTCACTTTTATAAGAAAATTAATAATAATAATAATAATAATAAAAAAATAATAATATATATATACATACATTTTTGGGGGAACTACACCTTGAAATGTTAAGCAGGACATCATAATATTAAAGGTTTAACACTGAGGTTCTTCCATTTAAAGGGAATTAAAAAATGATTCACTGTATATAAAGTATTATAATATATATATATATATATATATATATATATATATATATATATATATATATATATATATATATACACACAAGTGGGTTCATATGTGTGAATGCTTTGGCAATACTGCATACAAAAAAAAAAAAAAATTGAAATTGATTTTGGAGGGTGAACTAACCTGCTAAACCTTCTAATACTATTGCATTTCTGTCTATTATAGCGTAAACAAACACTTCACATACAAAAGAAAATCGAGATGATTTTGGGTTCTTTTGAAGGATGATTAAACATTGCACTGAGATTCTAATAAAATAATAGTCATTTAAATCAGATGGTTCAACATCTAAATCATCACAGTTTACTCTAAATAACTCCCTCCTCACAATTCTCCTAAAAAGAACAGAAGCCACATTTACGGCAGATAAATGCCTTTAAACGAAACTGAGGTGATCTAAAGCGCTCAGAACACATGCGCGCTTCTCTTCAAGGGGCCGTATTACTGTATACTGTGCTTACGAAGGGGTCGACAGAAAAACCAGTCTCCTGTAGAGCAGTCAGAGCTTCAAAACCGCAAACAAGTAGAACAAAAAGTCATCCAGTTCGAAACCCAAATCACCTTTTTGGACTTCAAAAGCACCAACATGCTTAATACCCCATTTCCTTAGGAGATCTGGCTGCTCACACTAGTGGGTAACCTTTCCACGGGCCGTTTGTTTACTGCGGGGAGATGGAGAACGCGTCCATCGTTTGCTGTCGAGTGCCAGAAACGAGCACCAGCACTAGCGGTTTGTATAAGTCAGCCATGAATGATTACAGATTAGCCGGCCTGGCAGAGGTTCTGCAGGGATCCCTGATGGAACTTTAAAGCCGCTGGCACGATGCTCCGACACACTGGAGGACGACAGAGCAGTGCCACACATCATTCGGGCCTGAACACACCAAACTCCAAATAATCACTTTAATCAGCAAAAGTTAATCGCTGTAAATCATAAGTTAATGGGTAGAACAGTTGGCCTCACTTGTCTGATATACTCACAACATTGTGAGTATAAAAACATCATCACATTAGCTAACAAAATATCACTTTTATCGTAAAGGTAAAATATGTCATTTATGTACCCAACAAGAAATACATTACTAAACAAGCAGTAAATCTGCATAATGAAAAATGGAGTTGAAGGAGAAAGTTGGGATAGAAAAGGGAGGATCAAGCCTTTTGGATGAAAGATTAACTTACAGAGCCAACATTTAGTTCACATGCATGGTAAAAACACACAAAGATAGCATGCGTACGCCTGCAAGATGTCTGTAAAAGATCGCCTCATCTGGAAAGCATTTTCTAAACATCTTTGACATCTTATAGGAAACATTTGACATCTTATAGGAAGTTATGCAAGATGTGGTTTGCAACAAGGTGCGATGTAAGTTTTCAGGAAACGTGACTACAATAATGCATATTGTACTAAGGTGGTTAAGCTGTAGAACACAAAATATATTTTATATATTTTAAAAAAATTAAGCCAAGTTTTAAGTCAAAAAGTTTTGGTGCTGTTTTGGACACAATTTTACTTTAATATTATTGAAAAAAACTGTTCAAACATGCTTCAAAATACAGCTTAGAAAATGCATGAGGATGATTAAATAGACTTTAGTCCGTTTAGATTCCAAAGTGCATTTCACACGGATGAAAACAAGGTTAAGAGGGATAGACTTACAGTCTTATTGACATCATGCACTGTATAAAGTCCCTAAATCATAAAGTTTATGGAGATTTTGTCTACTGAAAGTTTTCTTGGGAAACACGTTTCAGCAGCTGAACAATTGGTGTTGTTTTGAATTAAACATGACACTAAGACTAAGGTTTGTGATGGCAAAATTAGCTTTTTGGGTGAAATCGCTTTAAGCAATTAAATTGTAATTCAAAATTTGCAACATTTAAAACAACAATTAGTGAAACAAACGATTGTTTCACTAAATAAGACCGTTATTCCTCGGATGGGATCTTGTAGAGCCCTTTGAAGCTGCACTGAAACTGCAATTTTACCGTCAACCCATTGGACCCAATTTAAGTCCATTATATGGAGAAAAATCCTGCTTGTTTTCCTTTAAAAAAAAAAAAAGTTATTTTCGACTGAAGACAGAAAGAAATTAAAATCTTGGATGACATGGGGGTAGGTAAATTGTCAGGATTTTTTTTATTCTGGAAATGAACTAATCTTTAAGGTTCCTCGTGGTTCATTTATTCACCATAGATGCCAGAACCATTGTGTAGAAAAGGCAAAAATTTAACATATTAAGTTTTGTGAAGTTTACATAATAAACCAAAATGAGTGAATTATAGACACTGACTACGTTAACATGTTGTTAAAATTCGGGTTATGGTCGGGTTAAGGTCACTATTTGGGTTTCTGAAACATTCGGGATAACCCGTTTACATGCGTGAGCAGAGAGAGTTACTCCTGTATACATGGAATGTGTAATCAGTCGCCAATATCCCGATGTAAACAGCGACGCACGGTTAGCGTCTGGACGTAATACGCAATATGCGTCATTTCCGATTCTTCTTCCTGTATCCAAAGACTCAAAAGACCAAGATTCATTGCGAATAGAACATGCGCAGAACACACATTTTGATGGGGATATGCCGAAACGCGTTTACAAGACCAAATATTCTGGTTAGAAAAGGGGTACCTCAGGTATAATATCCCGGTTTTTAAAAACCGGGATATGAGCATATCCGGGTTTTTGCCGGTGTTTACATGGCCGTGCGCGACCGGGTTATTGCTAATATCCCGGTTTTGAACGGGTTATTGGCTGCATGTAAATGTAGTCACTGTGGCAAATGGATTTCCCCCTCACTGTTTCTCAGTTCACTCTCTCCTTTTCTCATTCTCTCTTTCACACAGACGCATCTGCTGTACGGCAGCTCAGAGCAGTAGGTGTACGGACAGGGAACGCAGACCAGGCCCAGGTAAATTATCACACTGGTAATTGTCATTAAACAGGTAAATTGCAGTGGAACAGGTGTTGGTGAGAGGAGTAAGCACTTCTCTATAATCGACTTTTAGAAAGGCATCTTGAGCAATAAAGTACAGTGTGCAAAAATATAAAAAATTGAAGACATCAAACAAAACTTGTTAAAGATATTTCAGCACGCTCAGTGGTGCACTGCAGGCCCACACACACGTCCTCTTCAGAGACACGGGCGAGATAAGGATCAGACAAAAGAACGATATGACACCATTAACAGATGTGGAAATGATCAGGCCCAAATGCAGATGAAGAGATAATGACAGAGACTCTTATTAAGAATATGTTCCTAATGAGATTGTTATGATCATCCTCTCAAGTACCATTCGGAGAGACTGGACTGGGAGCAGAGAGGGAAAAAAATAGAAAAATAGATTAGGGCAAAATTAAATAGTATGTGTCATGCATCCCGTCTGAAACTGCAGAAATGAAATGAAATTAAATGAAATGAAATGAAATAAAATGAAATAAAAAAATATATCATCTTCAATCATGTAAAAGAAAAAGAAAATTCTATCAAATTGTCCAAAACATGCAAAATAATAATAATAATAAAATACAAATGTTGATTAAAGACCAAATAATTAAAAAATAAATAAATAAATCTATGATGTGATCCCACTACCTCACACCCTACATCAAAACAAGAATTAAAAAGCCTAAATTTAAATAAAATTATACAATAAAATAAAATGGAAAACAAAAAAGATATAAAGATATATATTAAGATATATATTAAGATATATATATATATGGTATATACCACATGAATATAATATAAATGTAGGCAGAGTTTATGTAAAAAAAAAAAAAAGAAAATTTGTTAAAAAAAAGGCCCAGTCAGATTCTGTATTTTTATTTATTTATTTTTGCTTCGATGTGGAAGGAAAAAAATAATTCTCCAGAATATATAAAATATGTTGAATATAAGTGAAAAAAATTCAGAATTTTGTGAATGATAGACGTTCCGATTCTGCTGAAACCTGCTGAGCTATGGCTTTTAGAGCGGGCCTGCAGATTCTGTGTGAGCCTGGAAATAACCATAGTTATTGCTAGAGCAAGCTCCACTAATAATAGCAGCAGAATAAAGATACGTTTCAAAAGAAAGACTTGGCACAGAAGCACAGATCCGATCTGCTTCAAGTAGGTCTAGGTCACTTCAAGAAAACTTGTCCACACTCCTGCGTAAAGACTGAAATACTCTCCCAATGTCTCTGATAAATATGTTTTCATGCAATTTGCTGCTAAAATCTCCCTCTCCCTCTTCTCAGTCTAATCTCCTCATGTTCAGGTACCTCCGGGGGTCTGTTTAAAGCACAGGTGCGCTCTCTCAATCTCTCTCTCCCACTGCGCCTGTGCATGAGGAGGTGTGTGTGAGTGTCCAGGTGCATCTGTGTGTGTATGTGTGTGTCCTTTGACCCATCCATATGGTCACGGGGGGTGATGGAGCTGCCCAGGTGCACCTTGCACACAGGGCCACAGCAACTGGGGGAGGGACGGCCCTCCAAGAGACGTCTGTTTGCACAGAACACTCCATGACCTTGTTGTTTTCACAATTACTCATCTGGAGTGTGTGTGTGTGTGTGCGAGTTTGTGATGGTTGTTAAAAAGGAGCAAATTTCATCACTAGTGGACATGCTGTGTCTTTATGCATGCTCATGTATATCGTGAACCTCGTTAAATCACTTTCCCCCCAAAGTCACAAGACTCTAAGAAATTGCTTTTTAATTTGGTCTACGTTCATTGGGAATTTCTGCAAGCAAAATATGTTACACTGAAATAACAAAAATGGTTCCATGAGCAGTTTATAAAGAAATCTGTTCTGCTCATGTTAAACATTGCAAACACTTTTCCCTCTAAATTCATTACTGTAATTCACTCTGATATTTTAATCTTGTAATCTCCATTATTCTCATTGGTGACTCATTAGATTCGCATTACTTTCAGTTAGAAAGGTTTTTAACTTGCCTTCCTTTTAATTGTAATTATTAATCAGCACAAAGTATAGCAGATACTACTATGATGTATAAATGCTTTACAAATTAAATAATACATTTTCACAGAGTACTAACAGTTACTTTATATATATATATATATATAAAGCTATATATAAAACATACTTTTTTATCAAATAAGATATATATAATTTCTAATGTATTTTCAAAATAAAATTAAGCACCAAATACATTCAATATTATGCTGCATTTGAAATGCCAGAATGTCATTACATTAAATAACAAAATACACAATCAAAAGTTTTTTTTATTTTATTTTTTTTACTTGCATTCAGCAAGGATGCATTAAATTGATAAAAAGTGACAGTAAAGTAATTTAAAGTGCTTCAGAACATCTCAGTAAATGCTGTTCTTTTATTTATCAAAGAAAAAAAAAATCATGGTTTCCACAAAAATTAAGCAGCACATCTGTTTTCAACACTGATATTAATAAGAAATGTTTCTTGAGCAGCAAATCAGCATATTAGAATGATTTCTGAAGATCATGTGATGATGCTGAAAATTCAGCTTTGATCACAAGAAAAAAATAAATTTAAAAATATATTTAAACCAAAAACAGTTATTTGAAATAGTAATAATATTTCAGGATATTACTGTTTTTACTGTATTTTTTAGTAATTGCAGCCTCATGAGCATTCAAGACTTTTCAGAAACATCTCAACCTTTAGACGTTCAAATGCTGCAAGAGGTTTTGTTGTCACTGTAACCACACATTGATAACAGCATCTCAGTTAGACTTCTTGTGGCCGATGGTCTTTCAAAGAAATATGAAGTGATTACAGTGGGGTGTTCAGTGATCAGACTCCCAAACAACAGATTCTGAACCAAAGCTTTCCATATAAATAGGAAAATTAACCCCCTATCTACCTCACCCGTCTGTGTCTCTATTTCTCATGTATTTTTTCATGCAACAACATAGCTCTTTGGCCTTACAGAATACCTCCATATGGAGTCCCATCCCTCTCTCTTTCTCTGGATTTATATTGCCGTGTCTATCATGGGCTTTTCCACCAGAGAAATGTGATCCATCCACAGGTCTCTCTCACCAGTATCATCTCTCTTCTGAGTCTGCACACAACTGTCTGCTGGGAAGAAGCGAGTTCTGGGTCTTTTCCCCATCAGATTTGGGGTTCGGAGGTCACCGACGCTCATTGCCCCGGGTCAGGAGCAGGAAGAGAAGGATCTAGAACTCCTGAGAGGTTAACGCCAGTCTCGAAAGGTCACCGCCAGGCTTTTCCTGCGCAGAAGTTTTGATGTGTGGGTGCTGACAAGGATACGGAGGCCGAGGGTCGACTCTTACACCTCAAATGGGGTTCGGTGATACTCAATATTCCACTGAGATCCCATCTAAGTTTTACCCCATTTTCCGGTTTTGTGTTGCATATTTAAGGTCAGATGGATTTTGATGTGTGGCGAATATTGTGCTGAAAGATGACTGGGAGAGGAGAAAAAAAAAAAACAGAAAGAAAAAGTAAAGGCGAGGTATTTTTACAGCAATGTTTTGATATGTCCGGTTCATAAATGTTTCATCCAAAGTGATTCGCTCATATCACGTGTGAGTTTGGAGGTACGTGTGAGTGTTTCATGTGGATATGTGTAAGAGAGAGTGTGTTTGTCTGCTTTGGGAGGAGAAGATGCCCCAGATGTTGATATCGATGTTGTTTCTTTAGATATATTGGAAGCTTCTCCCACGGGTTTCCCTCAGGGTAAGAAATTGCTTTTTTTTTTTTTCGCCAACGCTTCAACTCCACACTTCAATTTAGGCTATTCTGACTGATATAGTTTTGAAGGGAACAACAACGACTCAGTAAAAAATATTTTTATATCCCTCTGACTTACGCTAACGACAACCAAGAACATTGAAGCGCCAATTAAGGTGTGAAAGATGTTTAGTTGGAGTGAAGTTTAGAAAATGTGTCATTTGAGTTTGAAGGCCGGCTGTAATGAGAAGGAAATATCTATCAGATGTCGGCAGATATTGAAGCGTGAACAGGAAAACGGGCCGGCGTTGGGAAAGAGGCAGTACTGTATATGGACCTGTCAGGCCTGTTCAGGCTCAATGCCCTGATCGCTTCATGATGTGATCCATCCACACAGACATACCACTAAAATCCAAGAGCCCCAGCAGCCGGTCTGGAGAGAATTACGGGACTTCCTGTAGCAAGCACAAGCGTCCTTAAAGCAGATTGAGGTGCTCATGTTAAAAAGGGGTTAAAGGGGGGCTGATATTACAGGTAATAAGGAGAAACCCCTCTGACAGAACTCTGACAGGCGGAGGGTGAACCCCAGAAGCCTTTACTGTAGTAATCAGTGATGTGGAAATACAGGAAGCAGATATGTATCTCACTGAGTACTGGCACAATAAAAGCTGCAGACCTGAACAACTGAAAGATAAAATTATGCACCCAATAATTATTTTGGGATAATCTGTTCAAGATGTTCAGAGGTATTAAATTACATTGGGACAAGTCAATTTTTTTTTTAAAGAATAATGTTTTATTTATATATATATATATATATATATATATATATATATATATATATATATATATATATATATATATATATATATATAATAATGCATGTGAATTATAATTTTATATATACAATTAGAATTCTAATTATATAATTATATACAATTATAATTCACATGCATTATTATATATTTTTTAAATTAACCTCTTCTTTAATGCTTCCTTTAAAGACACATTTAGTGAAGTATAATTTGTATCTAAAAACATTAAAGAAATATATAGTTTAATCTATAAATAAATGAATACATTTGTGTTTTAAACACATTTTTCAAGTTTTAAAAATGCACCATAAAAATACCTTAAAAGTGGTACATATATGACTGCTCTACACTGCTTATTATTCAGATCTTTTCAGTGAATCTTTTGATCCAGTTCCACAAAACACCTCAATTCAGTTCATTCGTAAGTTGAACTGATTCAGTCCAACTAACTGATTGTTATTGATCCGTTAATTTTTTTTTTTTTTTTCAGTCTGTTCACTTATTCTTTGAGGAGAAATACTCCATGCATCATTGCGCTAACTGAGCCACCGTCTCCAAAGATTTCTATCCCGGATTGTTCATATTTTTTGTTCTCTGCAGGACGTTTCTGGATTCTCCTTCCTTTAGTGTTCATGGAGTGAAGAGGGACACGAGCAGCAGGTGTGTAGGTGGGACTAGAAAAACATTTATAACCTGAGCATCTCTCCGAGGAACCCTTCCTCTCTTCTCAGGCTTCTCTTTCCTTCTGTCTGAATCATAAAGATCTGGCCGGATGATCAGACAGTCTGTTCATGAGGTTATAAAGTCTTGTTATCCTAGGGCTGAACTGTCACCACTGTTGTTGTTGTGGTGGTGGTGGTGGCAGCGGTGGCTGTTTTTTTCTGCAGATCTTATTGGCTGCTCATAGGGGCCCTTAAAGACGAGTGTGGTCTGCGTTTCATCTCCATAGCTGGCTTACAGGCTGATAGACAGATGAAGAGATAGATAGAGAGAGAGAGAGAGAGAGAGAGAGAGATCCCCAGGCCACCTTCACTTTAATGTTGGTCTGGAGGGAAGTAGACAGCCATCATATCTCTGATCAGAAAAGGAAATGATCAAGACATTAGCTTAACCATTTGTCCACAGAGAATAAATGTACTACTAAACCATTTTAAAAAATCAATTATACATTGATTATGCAATATCTGATCCATAGAAATGCATTATATTCAGGCTAAGGCAAGCGTTGCTCATATTAGGGTGAGTTTGTTCCAATGACTTATTTCACTGCATAATTCATTATGCAATATGTTAACAACCACTAAGAACTATCTAGCAAAGTTCAAACCTGCTTTAAATCTAATTCTAGATTGCAATTAAAAAAAAGAATAATAAAAAAAAAATAAAAAAGAACATAATTTAATATAATATTACAAATCATATAATGTAATGAAAAATAAAAAATATGAATATTAAATTATGTATTAATAAATTATACAGTATACAGTATATACATATGCAAGCATTTTTTTTTTCTTTATGCTAATATTGCAGCCTACATAATTGGGCTATGTATTCATAAATTTACGAATTATTAGCAAACAAAACAAAATGCTTTAAATCTAATTCTAGACTGGAATTTAATAATACTTTTATTAATTAATATGACATACAAATACAAAATATTTATTGAACAATCATATTAGTTCTCTTTATTCTAACAACTTATTTTGCACTTTCATCATTAATTTAAATCACACTCAAAAGGTCACAAAACCAAGGGAATTTCGCTAATCTTGCAGCTCTTGAAATCCTAATTTCAGACAGCTGCTGACGGCCGTGTGAGGATGAAGCAGCAGTGATTTGGGGAAATCTTCAATAAAACAGCGTAACTAACAGGCAGCACATTGAGAGCGTGATAAGAAGGACAGAGTGGCTCTGCATCTCACTCTTCAGTCCCCAAACACACTGCTGGCACGGCCATTGAGAAATGCCATGCCAGACTCTGTTAGCACCCAAGAAATAAATAAATAAACAAATCAAGTCGCCATCCTCAGTAATCCCCTAAATTCAAGCTTATTCATGTTAAATCTGGAAGAGAAAAGCCTCGACCCCGTTCCGTTTGAACCCTCCCCCTCTCGTCAGTTCCAGTGTCAGCAGTTGTTGTTTTGCGACCGGACATCTTGTGGCACACACAGATATGCTGGGACATGGACAGCTTGTCCCGCCAAAGCCTGTTTTGTCTTGTTCCACTCTTCCTCGTCCTCCAGTTTTACGGCGTGTCAGAGCCAGCTGGCTCGAGCAGAAAGAAGAGGAGAAATAAGCTCCTTATTGCAGAGTCGTGGTATTTGCTTTCCGCCAGGGTTGAGGGTTCTCATTATACCATGTTCATGAGGCTACGAGTGCTAATTGGTCTTCTGCTGAACACAGAAAGAACTCACGAAAAATGTGACCGCAGGCGATATAACCTAATTAGGAAATTTGCCACTGTACGGCGGCCAGATCAGGCCTCGCTATTGTTCTGCGCAGATAAACAGGCGTATTTTCCACTGATTTGGAGGACGCCACTTTATCTTAACTTAAATTATCAGCAAATGGCAAAAGGTACATAAAAAGTGCTTTGAATGCATCGCTGGTATTTTTTAACAAACCACTTTTAAGGATTTGGCCGAGGTTCTCCTCCATCTCCCTCTAGGCAAAACTGAACCAATAAATTCTATAAAGGTCAGGCCAAAAATCCTTTAAGACCTTCATTTCAGTTATTATAATTGGCTGATTTAGTATTAGTTTCAGCACCTTCAGGCATTTCAACTTATTTTTGAAGTAAAGTAATTATTTGTACAAGCAAGAACAACATGTAGAATATTATAATGTGATTCTTTGTCTAGGAATTGTTTTTTATTATTCTCTCAAAACTGTAAATCTTTAATAGAGAAATATTTCAATAAAGGTCAATAAAAGGTGTATAAAAATATATATATATATATATATATATATATATATATATATATATATATATATATATGTGTAATATATATATAGGTCATAAATATTATTAGTATTTTTTTTTACTGAATACTGAAAATAACAGATACATGTTGTATTGTAGGAGACTGGGGCTAGTTGTCACAAGTACTGCATATCTATAATTACAATGTGAAGTTTGAGTCAAAAGTATAATAATAATAATAATAGTAATAATAATAATAATAATAATAATAAGATGAAGAAGAAGAAGAAGAAGAAGAAGAAGAAGAAGAAGAAGAAGAATTCATCTATTTAAATAAAAAGTATTTCCCAATACTGTAAAATAATAATAATAATAATAATAATAATAATAATAAATCTGGATTATTTGATGAACACAAAAGTTCAAATGAACATAATTTAATTTGAAGTAGAAACCTTTTTTAACATTACATGTATTTACTGTCACATTAATCAATCCAATGCATACTTGCTGAATTGAAATATTATAATAATTTATTTAAAAAATATATTACTAAACCCAAACTTTTGACTGGTAGTGTATATATATATATATAATTTTTT
This sequence comes from Carassius gibelio, assembly GCF_023724105.1. NCBI lineage: Eukaryota > Metazoa > Chordata > Actinopteri > Cypriniformes > Cyprinidae > Carassius > Carassius gibelio. The sequence continues at coordinate 23,409,342 of NC_068382.1, forward strand.
TTTTTACTAACAATGGCACTTAAATTTAATGCTTTACATTTTTTATGATAAAAACATGTGGCTACATTGGAATTTAATGATAAAAATAAGTATTTTCATAAAAATCCCTGAAAACACTAATAATAATTTCTTATTGTTCCTCTGCAATTTATAATTTGTTTGGTTGTTGAGATCAACAGAACTATCACAATCCATCTGTACTTCATAACTTGAGATAAACAAAACGATCACTATAACTATCACAAAACAACTGCACTTCAGTATTTCATAGTTAACATCTGTTCGGCCTGACCCTGCTGTCTGTCTACAGCAGCGCTCATGTACGGCTTTAAGGCTAAGAAAGAGAAGAATATTGTCTGTTGCCTGGACGCTTGCAGCGGGACTGTCTGTGATGGAAATAAAAGCCTCTCATTTATAATTCAGGTATCGGCGGTGGGCTCAGATGCACTGAAGGATATCATAGAGAGAGTGACATCGGACAGCCTGGGTCTTCATGGCCACGCTTGACTGGATCCTCCAAAGGGCCTCTCCTCTGTCCACTTCACTTTCTGTCGCCTCCACTGTGGGCCTCGGAGGCCTCGGGGACCTCCAGGGAAAGAGTGGACGGACAGACATAGACATTTGTGAGTGTGTGTGTGTCTGTGTGTAAGTCTAGCTCAGAGCGCAGGGCGTCTGGCAGGGCTGCAGTCTGCGTCGCATTCTGACAGAACAAGTGTTGCATGAGATGCGGCGAGGTGTCTCAGTGAGCCTGGAGCAGGTGTTGCTCATCGGCGACTGCACTGGAGCGAAGACCCTTGTGCATAAGACCACCGCAGCCAAACGCCCGGGCCAGGACAGCTCACACACACACACTAATGATAATGGATTTGGGGTGAATAGACAGCCAAGTTCTAATGGATCAGAAGACAGCAGCACACTGGGACGGTTTCAGCTGCTGGTCAGGACGGAGGTCGTTAAACACTCATTAACATGTGGACATGCAAAGGCATCCAGGAAACGTGTGTTGCAGGTGGCCATTAATAGTTACATTATTTAATATTTTATTTTGCATCTTTTTATACATTATTATACATCTGGGTCATTATACACTGAAAAAGTGGTTTAGAAATGCCTCAACTTGATAAATCAACTTAAATTGTTTAGAAACTGTTCAATAAATTGCTAGTAAATTTCACAAACAATTACAAAGCAACACATTGAAGTAAACATGATTCTGAAGTATATATATATATATATATATATATATATATATATATATATATAAAAAGTTATAATATGTTATTGTGAATAGTACTCCGATAATCTTTATTTCCAACTTCCAAAAATAACTGAAACTAAAACCATTAAAAAAAAAACTTGAAATTGAACTTGTAATAAAATAGACGTTAACTGAAATAAAATAAAATATATAAAAGAAACTTATATATTATTGATTTATTATTATTTCAGCTAGTTGCCAAGGCAACATTTCTCATTTTCATTTAGTTTACTTTGATGTACTAACATTTTAATAAATATGAATAAAACTATATTTTTAAAAAAGAACAATTTATAAGGACAGTGACAAATGACAAATTTTGAATGAAAAAAAAAACAGTACAAAAACAAACTAGTTTTTACTAAAATCTAAAATTAAAATGAAATTCTTCAAAATATTAATAAAACTACAACTACCTTAATGATACTAAAATAACACGGTAATGTATGAAATAAATATTACAAATAATTTTGTTAAATTAATATTACCATGCATTATGCTGATGATGATAGCATGTGTTTTTTGTTTTTTTTTTGCTCTATATTTCATCTGTAGTCAATGAATAAAACTCTGTGTAAGTGTCCTGGTCCAAATGTCTATTGAACAGTTAATGGGTGTCCTGCTGATTGGACAACAGAGAAACAAACTCAGCCAAATCCAGCTCAGACCAGAGCCAAGGTTCACAGCTCTGTCCTCGACCCCGGCGTGAGCATCTGCTAAAGCTGCCAGATCATACTGCTTATTTCACTACTGTTTCTTTGGTTCGGAGATGATTTTGTTTTGTATAATATAATTTTTAAATCATAAAATAAGATTGCTGTTGTAAGTTCACTAGCCTGGTAATTATATTCAAGTTTATTTGTATAGTGCTTTTTACAATACGAATCGTTACAAAGCAAAGCAATTTAATTATAGTTAAACCCTGAATGTTTTTATCAACTGATAAAACCTATGAAGTCATCCAGAACTGCTTTTAAAAGAGATACAATTTTAAATGTCAGATGATTAACTAGGAGTAAAAAGTGTGGCACATACTGTATATTTTACATACTTCCCTTTTTGATAGATTCTAAACCTCTAAGCAAACGTGAGTGAGACGTCAGCTTTACAAATATATATATTTGTGAAGCTGCGACTAAGGCCATATAAAATATTAATAAAATCAATATTTAGTCAAAATGTTTAACATTAGGCAAAATCTCAATTCTATTTTATACCCCTTACCCTTCCCCTTGCCCCTTGAAACAGAGGGTCAAAGGGAAGGGCTGAAAATATCCGCTAGCTCCTACGTCTAAGAAAATGTGCCATTTTGTTTATCACAAACTTCCACGTGTTTCTGGATGTAAAAACAATGCATTGATCAGACGTGCATTAAAAGATAAGTTACCTGGCATCAGATTAGTATTTACATTTTCAAATCAGAGTGTATCAGTAAAATATCAGTCAATGCGGTCAATAATATTAGCAAACCTTTATCATAGTGATTTTTTTTTTTTTTTTTTTTTTTTTTTTGCAAACATTTCTTCAGAGAACATAACCGTACATATGAACACCAGATTGAATGCAACATAAAACAATTGATTATTTGTTATTAAAATCCTTAAATGTGTCCAAAAATACTTCCATTTATGAATCTCTCTGCTTGCTCTGGCAGCCATATTGCTGAATGAAGTGAAATGTATAATGCCCCTTCCTTTGAAGTGAGGTCCTAAAAAATCTGGAATCTGGCCCCTACCCCTACCAATCCAGTCAAAAGAGAATTGAGACACCCCTACCCCTTCATTTGAACGCGCAAAAAAGAAGGAAAAAGGGTAGAATTGGGATTGGGCCTTATTAGTCTGTTATTGTTTTTAGATTTCAACGAAGATTTGATTTATTGTCATTATATTTTATTTAAAGGGGGGGTGAAATGCTCGTTTTCACTCATTATCCTGTTAATCTTGAGTACCTATAGAGTAGTACTGCATCCTTCATAACTAAAAGTATTTAGTTTTATTATATTCATAAGCGAAAGATAGAAAAACACGAGCGCCTGGAGGCGTGGCGTGTGGGCGGAGCTAAAGAATCACGAGCGCCAGTAGGCTTTTGCGTTGAAAGTGTTTGGAAGCTGTGACAGCTGTGAAGGCTGAAACTGAACGAGAGCAGCAGCAGCAACGACTCGCTCCGAGCGGGGCTCGAACCCGAGTCTCCGATGGGAGGCGGACGCACTAACAAAGAGGCAGAGATATTTGAAGCAGTTTTACTCACCGCCTGTGGTTCCAACACACAATCGTGACCCTTTTTCGTTGGGATTGCATCATCCTTAAGAAATAAACGATACGCAAATCCGTTGTCAAACTGGGCTTTGTTTGTAAAACAAGCATTTTAGAAATGCAGGGAACAAACACAAACACTTGCACAACTCCGTTGATGCTCTGTAAAAATAAACTCCATCCACTGGTCCCTTAATGCTGTTTCTCTTTTGGTAATCTGTGCAGGGTTGTCTTGCCCTGGCAACCAAAAACACACTCCTTTTGTGACATTTCGCGACGCTCTCGCTCTGATCAGTGAAGTCTGTTGTGCTCTCAGTGCTCTGCTATACGGGAGCGCGTGCTCTTCCGGCAGACGTGCCTTTAGGACCCATATAAGGAAATTCCGCTCCATCTAACGTCACACAGAGCCATACTCGAAAAAAACTTTCTGAAACTTGTGACAAACCGGAAGGAGTATTTTTGGAACAGAAATACTCCTTCAAACGTACAACTTAATTTTTGAAACTTTGTCCATGTTTAGCATGGGAATCCAACTCTTTAACAGTGTAAAAAACTCAGTATGCATGAAATAGCATTTCACCCCCCCTTTAAACATACCAACGGTTCAAAATTGTGGGGCAGGTAAAATTTTTATATTAAAGACAGTGACATTGTGAAATATTGTGCTAATTTAACAAAGTTGTTGTATGATAATACTTCATGTGATCAAAGTATTCGGTGTCACATGATTCTTCAGTAATCATTCTAATATGATGATTTTGTGTAAATGTCTTTCTAAATGTGTATCTGTTGATGTCTTTTACCATCTTTGCCAAACTTTTCCAGGCTGCTGCCATTAGATCGCTGAACACAGAACTCAGGACATGTTTCATAGTAGCAATTGGTAAAGACATATCAGTAGGTGAGCTAGGATGTATGTTAGATTAATAGCCAGTCTCTCTCTCTGTCCCTCTCTCACCTCCCGGGCCATTACGGCTCATTTTAGGACAGAAGAGGAATAACTGTGTGGCTGGGTGACAGCTCATCTATCCATGCAGACTCATGCCGTTTCCTTCAGGAGTGCTGCCCCACTAATAGGAACATGCCCTGGAACTCAAACTGGAAAATACACCTCATTCCTGCCCGCTTGTTTTTCAGGCCGATGAGGATCCTCAGTCATCAATATGAATCTGAGTCGGAGCAGATTTTTCCCTTTTTTAACCGTCACTGTGAGAGCCGGCAGCCTGATGGATCTCTGCCATCACTTCTGAATGATGTTTGCCTTTCATTTCTATTTCTTCATCTCTCTTTCTCATTTCTCATTTTCATCGTTCTTCAGCTGCTGCAGCTCAGGCGGTTCTGAGTGCAAAGAAAGACATCTTCGAAACCGTCCATGGAAATGCGCAGTTTTGGGGGTCACTCATCTGCAGATGAAATGACTATATTACACAGGCCTGCTGTCAGCGGTGAATCAGATGAGCCAGCGAACTGATACACATGTTTTTATGGGTCACATAAGCATGTCAGAACAGTACTGAAGAATATTCAAAAACTGTGCTTTCGTTCTGTTATTACTGCTTGCCAATAAGATAATGTACAATAGGACATCTATGTGAAATAAGTAACATATTAATCAAATTTTTATGACTGACACCAATGTGTTTTTGTAATTATTATTATTATAGTTCATTAAGTTGATGTTCACTTGGAAAGAATCTTCGCTTGGAAGCTAGCTAAAATAAATTAAGTAAAAAAAAAAAAAACATAATAAACTTAATCCAGATTCTATGTCTGAAACTGCATCAAAAATGTGCAAAGAATAAAATACAATTTATAATAAGTACAGTTTGGCCATTTAGTATAATATATATACTTGTCTGTACTTATTGGCTTACTAGTTAAAAGTAGGAATATAGTTCCAGATAACAGAGTGATCATACAAGCCCAGTCAAATAATTCCATTGGTTACGTGTTTCTAGGATCCTCCACACTCACAGTTCACAACCTAATTTAGCTGTTAAGAGAAGAGCAAACACATACATTTCTCCTCTTCAAAAGAGCTTGCATTCTCCTCTGGGTTCACAGAAAGGGATGAAGAAGATAGGAGGTGAAATAATAATGTGCTAGCCGCAGGTGGAGAGAGCGCAATCCCACGGGAATCTCCACAGTGACAAGCAATGTTGCCAGGAATGGCTGGCTTGCCGGAACTTTTCTCTCTAATAGACACAAATGGGCTCACTTCCCTGTGCTTTTATAAGCCGTTTTATCTTGCGTTGTGATGGCCGGATTCGCCGTGACAGACTCCATTGGAATCTTTCGGAGCACTTAGGTTGGTAACACTTAAGAAAAAGAGTTTGCCGTACTACTCGGCTAAACCTCTTGACATTGACGGTGTGTGCAAATTTTCCCCCATGATGCTTTCTAGCAAAGACGTGCTCATGTCTGCATTTCTGATTGTATGATGAAGACGCATGTGACGGTTCACTCCAGTGGGATGAAACAGTTTTAGCATGGACTGGATTTCCACTGCAAAGCTAACAAAACCAACATGGGACTGTCTTTCAGAAAACTCTCAAACCTTGCTCTTGTTTGCTGATGATGCAAAGTGTTGTTGTTTTCTGCACTGATGTGCATGTGTTGCCTTCAGGGAGAGTTTGATGTCATCTGGATTGGTTCTGTTCTGACCGGGCAGGATGCTCTGAATTGTTTTGCCCATGCCATGTTTCAGATCTTTTTTTATTTTCAGAACTGCAAGTTAATGCTGAAGATCAGATCTGGTTCTGCTATGCAGTTTCAGAGCAGAACTTGCTGCTCTTGACAATTGTGATATGTTGTAAATAAAGTTTTTAAAACTTTACTTTGTGGTCTAAGACACAATATTGTTGCAGAGAATATTACCAATAGAATTGCAGGACTGCTTCAATTTATAACAATGTTTTCGGTATTTCTCAGAGGGCGGGCTTCAAGTATAACTCATTTGAAGTAATGGTGCTTCATATAACATTATCCAGATAAACAAGTGTAAGTGATAAACCCCCTGTGATTTTTGTACTGGCTACTGTATACAGGCCACCAGGGCACCATACAGACTTTATTAAAGAGTTTGCTGATTTTGTATCCGTGTTAGTGATGGCTGCAGATAAAGTTTTAAATGTTGGTGATTTTTAATATCATTACCATGTTGATAATGAAAAAGATGCATTGTGATCAGCATTTATAGACATTCTGAACTATACTGGGGTTAGACAACATGTCACAAAATCATACTCTAGATTTAATACTGTCACACAGGAATTGATGTTGATGGTGTTGAAATTATGCAGGTAAGCGATGATATCTCAGATCATTATTTAGTTTTGTGTAAACTTCATATAGCTAAAACTGTAAATTCTATTTCTTGTTACAAGTATGGTAGAACCACAACAAAGACTGCTTTGTAAGTAATCTTTCTGATGTATCCCAGCTCCTTAGAATATCCAAAACCTCAGAATAACTTGATTATATAACAGATGATGTAATTATGGACTCTCTCTTTTCTAAGCATTTTAAAATACAGTTGCTCCTTTACACTTAAGGAAGATTGAGGAAAACAGTCTGAGACCGTGGTATGATGAGCACACTCACACCCTAAAGAGAGCATCTCAGAAAATGGGGCGCAGCTGGAGGAAAACAAGACAAGGTATTTCGTATTGCTTG